>NC_056735.1:419911627-420181627 GCF_019279795.1 Protopterus annectens
AAAAAATGGGGTAGCAATGGGTGCAGCGATGGCACCCAGGTATGCCAACATTTTCATGAATGGCTGGGAGAAAAGACATATTTTGATTGATGCATTCAAAAACAATATACTTTGCTACAAACGCTTTATAGATGATTTGTTTATTGTTTGGAGAGGGGGGTTGGAGTCCTTTGAATCTTTCTTGCTTTATATAAACAGGGTTTGTACATATTTGAAATTTACTTCAGTTTTGAATGAGAAAAGCATTTCATATTTGGATGTAGTAGTGTATAAAGAAAATGGCAAGTTAGCTACTAAAATTAATAAAAAGAATGTGCAAAACAATGCATATTTACACTTTTCAAGCATGCATCCCAGATACATGAAATAAAATATTGTTAAGGATCAACTGATGAGAGCACATCAACTTACTTTAGATGATGCTGATTTTATTAAAGAGAGCAAAGCTATATGTAACAAATTTGTAGCTAGAGGCTATTCAAATGAATTAGTGAGAAGTAAATTTAGTGAAGTTAAAAGAACTAGAGAAAATCTGGAAGTTTTTTCTAAGAAAAATATCAACAATGACTTTGGAACTGCTATGCAAATATCGAATAGTGTAGATTCGGAAGCCATCAAACAGATTATCAGAACAAATTGGAACATTTTGAAGAGCAGTGAAGAAGTACTAGAAGCAGTTGGCAATGGTCCACGCTTTCTGTACAAAAAGGGAAAGAGTTTTAAAAACTTTATCCAAAGCAGTTTGAATCTCAGGTCTTTTAGTACAAGAGGCAAAATGGAAAAAAAATTGGCATGCAATTTCTGTGATTTAATTTATGAAGGAGTTAGTGAAATTGTTATTAATGATGTAAAAGTATATGTCAACAAGGTTTATACTTGAAAATCAAAGTTTGTTGTTTATCTAATTGTATGTCAGTCTTGCAATGCATTCTATGTTGGCCGTACTAGTAGGGAGCTGTTTAAAATAATGTATGAACATAAAAGAGCTGTGGAAACTGGCAATGAAGCTAATGCTTTAGGTAAACATTATTATAAAATGGGGGGGTTGTAAAATCAATTTTAAATTTTTGGTTTTGGGAAATATTGGTGACTATGAGATTAAGTTGAATGCTGAGGAGGAGTTGTGATGGAATATATATACATGGCAGGTTAAGTTGAACGCCTGCTATCCCCCTGGGCTAAACAACAGAGAAGATTTTGTAGCCTATTTGAAAAATAAAGGGTTAAGACATTAATTTGGAATGTCATGTGATGATATCTTTTAGTATTTAATGAATGAAGTGAGAGGTTTTAATTCAGTCTGAAGAAGTCTTGTGTATGAAAAGACGAAAGTGCTTACTGGATTTTTACTGAATTTTTGCATTAAAGCACAGTTTGGTTTATCACCGAGTTTATTATTTTTTATTTTCACATAGCAGATGTGTTAGAGAACCATAGATCTTTGAATGATGCTCACAAAATTAAGATAAGCAAAGAGGTGCGGTGTTCAAATGTTTTATTTTATATTGTGTGAGGAAGGATTATCTGCCCCTTTTGCCAGCATCACAGACATCCACACATCTAACAAATACTACAAATCCTTGTAGCTAAAGGTTGGTTCAAATATACTAATAAATATACTCATAAAATGTCCATAAAAGAAATAAAACCAACCAACAAAGCAGTAAAAACATGGCTACTTTAATAAATGCTGATAAGCATTTTGGTGGGGTTACCACTTCTTCAGACCATACAAAAGTAAACAAAACTGAGTTTAAATAATACAGACAATCCACACATCTAACAGCAAATGACACAGGACAAAGGTAAGTTTTTGTCTGTTGCACCTGTAATGTTGACTGATACTATGTTAAATATTGAGTACATGTAACCTCTTTTTTATTGTCACAGTATACTGTGTGTGGCACATAGTAATACGAATCTGAACTGTGTGTTGTCAATGTCCTGGGGTTCTAATCCAGACATAGATGTGTTTGTGTGAACATAGTGATGTTTAATGAGGATATGTATATGTTGAAATGCAACCAAGTTGAGGAAATTTCAAAAGTATACATTTTAACTACTTTTTTCATAATATTGTGCCTATTTCAGTACCTTTTTCTCCCCTCATTTGTAAGTCATTTAACATTACAAATTCTACACTCACAGCAGCTCCCATCAGTGAACTACAGTTCACTGTCTAAGGAAAAGTGAAAAAATTAATTTAAGCTTCCTTCTTTAGCACAAACAAACCTGGTGTTGGTTTTTGGATGTCAGCAATCTGGATACTAAATTCCACCTCTCAGATAAACTATTCACTATTCCTGTGGTACAAGGTGTAAGTGAAGTGAATTGAGAAAAATAAAACAGGTGACATAGGATTTGAATTCAGTTAATTATTAATTTTACAGAGGGGGGTCTGAATACATATTTGCATACAATTTTTAGATTACTGTGTTTTTGTGAAAACTCAAACATTCTCAGCATTGCTTACAGCATATGAACTGTTGTTTCTCCACTTTCACATTATTTGTCATTAACTACAAATCAGTTATGTGATCCACAAAGTATATTAATGATGTTGCAAGGAAATGTGAGAAGGATGAATGTATCATTGAATGCACTTCTTGTTCTTGCCATTGATAGCTATACCCATTGACTGAATTAATTTTACTGTCAGCTTTTTTCTCTCTCATATTTCTTTCTAATGCATTTCCTACTTGTGTTGTACTTGGTAGCATGCATATGTTGCCCACTGCCTATGGAAAAAGGTGAAAATTTAAATTTAGGCTGCTTTCTATATTACAAAGTAGGCTGGTGGTGGTGCATGGCCATCAGCACTATGGATAGCATTTAGTGAATTCATGTCAGGTAGCTTTCCCTGTGGCACAAGGTATAAGTGCAATAATCATAAAGACCAAAGACAGGTAGGGCAGCTTTCAAATACAGTTGACATATTCTTTTACAGAGGTGGTCAGAATGCCATTTTCACCACATTTTGCTCAGGAATGTCAAAGTAAATGCATCTCATTATCATAACTCTGTTTATTGCAAGAAAGATGTCATTGCTGATTGTTATAAAAACCCAATATAATGCATTTAAATTATGTAAACATGACTTTGATGTAGAATGTACATATATAGGTATAATATGCACAATATTTTTGTTGTAATTATTGAGTTTTCACATATCATAATTATTTGTGTTTATGACAGTATGTGTATGGAGAATGTATATAAACCCACGATGTCTTAACCCAAGTCATGCACCTGCATGCTGCTGCATTGTAGTTACAAGAACAATGCCTTTCACATAAAAATGCAGTCCCATGACTAAGAAAATTCATAGTCATACAGGCATATCTTCATTAGGTCTACACTCAGTCTTACAGTACTATATCTCAAATTGCCATGTTATCAAGTATTCCTGTGGCAGTGAAAGTTAATCAGCAAAGTTTAAAATGTATCCATTTTTTTCTCTTGGGTTTAATTTCCAGGAGGTACTATTCAATCTTACCAGGGCTTAACTCCCAACATACCACTATGTCAGAAGTCATACCATTTTACTCTAACTAACTATGAGTATAACCAACAAAATAAAGCATATCTGGGTTTGACATTGGAGTATGTCTCAAAAGTGTGCGCATCACACGTGGCCAAATGTCAGTCCTTGTGAAGCACTACAGCTGGAGGCTACTGCTGGGGGAAATATGCCAGGTCTCAGTATAAGGCTGAGGTTCGAAATAGCTTAGTCAAAGCTATCTCCAGTGCAAGTGGCATCCCCTGCACTGGGGGTCAATGTCATCACCACTACAGTGATATAAAGGGTCACAAGAGGGACCTCCTTACATGATGGTAGGATGAATTTAAGACTGCAAACACCCCTCAGTTGTGTAAGTATTCTTACCCATAACTTGTATATGAAATGGCATTAATTAGCCAGCCATGGGATAAGTATGCATCTGCTCTGATTGCAAGGTACAGAAGTATTCTCAATCTGTCACTGTATATCATCTTTAGTAGGCATACCTTAACTTTAATACCCAGCCTACATGCTTTCTCCAATGGCTTTTGGTTATTGCATTAAGCAATGAGTACATAAGATTAATTGTGTGTGTTCACACCCAGAAGCAGATATTTGATTTTGTTACAGGCTACATTTATAATACATTTTAACTTCAATACTGCATGGCATTAACAATTTGATATTTGCAAATGCAGTTATTACATTAGAAAGCAGAGGACTGATAAGGCACAGTGAAATACATATTTCTTTTAGTTATATCATACCATTGTAACTGATTCATTTTATGATGCATTCATGTCATCTCATCATATCTGGATGTGATCTAGGTGCACTTATGGATTTCTTATATTGTTTTATACATTGAAATAATTAAGTAAAGTGACAGGCCATTGATCTAATTATCTATATTGTTGTCTCTCTACCCTATCTCTCCATTTTTTAAATACACTGCTTCTGAAAACAAAATGACTACCAGACAGGGAGGTAGACTGACCACTAGGGTTTAGTCCACCATACCTCCACAGATGTCTGTACAGCACCCCCACAGACAGCACAGACACCCAGCATATCTGAGTCACAACCTGTCAGTATTTCTTGTCCCCAACTGCTAGGGCAGTGGTACACCTAAGAACAGTAGAAGTGGATGTGGCAATTTTGTCACCCAACAGGATCTGACAGGGCTGGTGGAGGGCATGATGTAGAGAGGCTTCAGTGTTTAAATCAGCAGGATTGAAAAGGTCATACTCTGTATTGCCATAATGATGCCATGTCCAGCACTGATCCGTGCAGCTATCACAGGAGACAGTGATGACATTTCTGGGGGTTAGGATTAGATTCTCATTGTTCTCAATCTGGACATGGATGTGCCTCCAATGTCCCCTACTGATCCCCAGTCATAGTGTATCCCAACTTTTTGTGTTCATCACCATCTGTGTCTGTCTTGTATGTCCTGTAAGTCTGCACCTGCAAACTAATCTAGCCTGCCTACCTGACCATCTCATTCCTAAGCACCTTCCCCCAATATTCCTCTCTCTCCAAAAAAAAATGAACAAATGGGCACCTGTCCCAGAAAAACACTGCACCCTATACATAGCTGTTGTCTGTGTGTCATCTTGACGCACTTGATTTGGTCCAATTGGCTATACAACATTATACTGTTGTTGTCACCCAACCCCAGTGTGGTGACTCTTCAAGGTCATAAAATTATTTCTACAAGTCTACATTTATATTGTGAAGAAGTGGATAGTTATGGTGCTCTCCAACTGCACTCCTGCAAATTCCTGTATTGGATCCCCTGTGTTCCACTCTTTATTTGTCATCCCCATTGTTACCACTGCTCCATCAACTCCTTTTTCACAAGCTTAATCTAGTCAAAAAATATAATCCCATGCAGCATACATGGCCAGAAATGGCCCATGGAAAAAGGTTTCACTTTTTTTCCCTCAGAATTTGCTCAGATGCACCAATACTGAGTGATGATGAATACCATTCAACTTTCTATGGCAAAAGCTGAAAATTTTAATTTCAGAAGCAGTAGTCCAGTTGCTTTCATGCAAATGTGTTTATACTTGCTGCTCTATGAGAATATAGAGTAACAGCAAACTAAAGGCAGTACTGTAACAGTTTTTATGATGCTGGATGCAATAAAATAGAAGTTCCTGTGTTGAAATAATTCCTCTGTTTATAGACTGATGTTTTGCATATTGTCATGGGTTTGATTGCAGTATAGGTCAGATTATTATTTCATGACACTTTATATTCCTATCATATAGTTAACTGCAAATGTGTGTATTTCTCTCTATTTACAACATTTCATTAATATACCATTTGAATGGTGCAGCAAGACATCATTTGCAAAAACATTATAGTCCCAAAAGGGAGACTTAGTAAGCTTCCCTTATCCTGCTTATGACTTAATGTTGGTTTTTAATCCTTCTTCTTCCCTATAACAAGCACTTTATTGTACAGAGCATGACAGCTTAATAATGAGGAAATAAGTAAGAGTAACACACCATGCAAATGGTCCTACATGTCCAACAAAAAACAAAGTTTCTATTCCTCTTTCCATCTGTGTCTCTCTGTTCACACCTTTTGGTTCAGTAAGTTGTCACTGTCCTTCAATTGTGTTATTTAAATGGTGTGAAGTAGCAGTTCCTTTGTGGCATGATAGCTAAGTGTTACTGACTGTTTTAGTACAGTATGTTATGTCTAGCTGTTATCTACACATTGATATGCAACAGCAATATCCTGCTTCTATCGTAAGGTGCTTGGTGTCTGCCTCCCTCTCACCCTGTCTAGGTACCTTCTCTCTTCTGTGTCATTACTCCAAATCATTTGTATTTGCACAATGTCTGCTGCTGTGCACCAATGACAACTGAGGCTGAATGGAAGTATGGAGCTTATGGCAAAATCTTGTGAGTTTTTGTATTTGGCTGCATTACTCTGGTGTCCTTCATGATGCTATGCTTTGATATATATTATCAGGTTAATCTACTTTTTAACCGATGAATAGTTGAATGCACAGCTTACAATTGTCAAGAGGGTAATGACAAGTAATTCATACATTCTGGTTTTCTGCAATCTGTTGTCACATGGGATCTATGTGATGTATGACTTTCTACTTGGTGTGTTTAGATAATATTCAGATCTGTACATTTATCTTGGAATACTCACAAGGTTCAAATGCAGATGTATGCTATGCTGTTTTTGAATGTTTTGTATGACTCATGTGGATGTAAATGCTGGCTATACCTTTTCTAAACACACCATTATCATGTATTAATGGGCCTGATCCCTGTTGTGGACCCTGTTTTGTACAGAACTTGCATGCAATTATGCTGATAAAGAAAACAGTAATACAGCGCAAATATGTACAGAAATGAAACATGAACTAATCTGTCAGCATGTCTGTATTGTGCATTCCTGTCACCAACTATCCACCTCTTCCCACCCCTTCTGTGTCATCCAATAAAATCCTTGATTCCAAACTGTTTACACAAGCCATGTTTCCACCAGCAATAATATGCTTGGCCTCTCCTGTGTTTCATAATATACCTTTAGCATTCATATGAGTATTGAATCAGTGCAACTGTCATGGCAAATGTGTAAGTTATGACACCTAAAACATGACCATAACACATATCTGTTCTGTATTCCATCAGATTCACACATTGTTGTATGTGTATATTTTTGTGTGAAAGACAGTACAGAACACCCTAGACTATTGGTGATTCCCATTCTAAGTTCAACACCTCAATATATTATTATAGATCACTAATACTTTGCCATCAGCAGTACAACTGATCTTGGCAATGCTGTGTTTCAGGCAGAGAGTAAAAAAAATACAACAAATAATTCTTTGTTTAGATTGCACAATGTCTGTCTGCATGTCTGTATTGCATTTTGACAAGTTATCTGGATTTCAGAATGATTTTGACTCGATTAAGTCAGTCTGTTAATGTATGTATACACTCCAATGGTTATACCTGCAACTGTATTACAATGTTGAGTAACCTAGTTGCATATAATCCATCACTGTTATTCTGCAGTGCACTGTCCTATTTAGGAAGTGTCTATTTGCATTGTCAATGCACATTTTGCAAGCGTGAAACAAGACAAGTGTGCAATCATCCCAGAATAAACTGGCAGGAATGCTTGATCGATAATCCATTGGTTTACAACTGTGATTGTCAATGGCATCCCATACTGTGAAAAAGGTAAATATCCCTCAGAGTAACACAATGTACATGAAGGACAGTATATAAATCTTAGCAAAGAAATATGTCATTACATGAGAAAATCACAGTGCTGTTATTTTGGTCTGTGTGAACATATGTATTTGTCCCAAAACCTGTGATGCACAGAACCAACTGTTCCAAACAGTGAATTTTACTAATTACAAATGTGCTTTTTCACATCATTGAATTCAGACTTTTCCTGTGGTGCTTTCAACTAATACTGTGTTCTTTAGACTGTATAACTTGATAAGAGGATCAATACTCACTGTAAGACAATTATTTGTGTGTATGGGGGAGGAGGTTGTAGTGACAGGTAAGTAATGCTTCATTGTCAAATGTGCTGCATCTACTTCCACTGAGGAGAACACAGTGTACTTTGCACATAGCTTCCTCTGCACTTTATCCCAATTTTAATACTAATATCTTCTCTGCAATACACTGATGAGGTCATCCCATTAACGATGCACTCTATCCCCTTAAGAGTCAAACTTCTCTTTGGAGCTTGTGAATAATACTGAGCTCTCTAGATTGTATAACTAGGTAGGAGATTCAATTCTCATCATGGGGACATTCTGTATGTGGCTGCAATATCAGGTACATATAGCTTCCTGAAGAGACATGCTGTATCAGCTTTCAGTCAGGGGAAAATTTAACCTGGGGACATACTCCAGCATCCCCCTATCCCAGTTTTACCACAACCATCTGCTCTACAAGACAATGACGAGGCCATCCTGTTAAAAGTGTACTCTGTCCCCATAAAAGTCAGACTTCTCCTGTCTTGTTTGCAGCTAATATTATTTTCTCTAAATTGTGTAGCTGGTTAAGTAGGTAGTTCAAATCTGATGGTGGTGAACTTGAGTGTTTGTGTGGTTCTAGTGTCATGGAATTAACCTTCAATAACAGATGTGCTGTATCCAGGTACACTCAGGAGAAAGGTCTAACTTTGGAAACTGCTCCCTCTGTAGTTTATACCATGTCTAACCCAAACTCTTTATCTGCAGGACAGTAATGATGTCATCCTGACAAAAGTGCACTGTCTCCCCTAAGGTGACTTGCCCTGTGGTACTTCTGGCTAATGCAGTATTCTCTATATTGTAGAACTAGACAGGTAGGCAATTCAGATCTCACAGAGGGTAACTTATGTGTGTGGCTTTAATGTCACTTACTTATGGCTGCTCAAATGGTCGTACTGTATCAAGTTCCACTCAACAGATTTTAACATGGGAAAGGATGCTCCCATCCCCTTATCCCACTTTTACTACAAACATCTTCTCTTCAGCCCATTGATAAGGTCAGCACATCAAAATTGTACACTGCGCCCTTACAACTTAAAGTTTTCCTTTGGCACTTGCAGCTAACTTTGTGTTGTATAGATTATGTAAATAGGTAGGGGGTTTGAATCCAACATTCAACTCAACTCAACTCAAATTTTATTTATATAGCACCTTACAGACATATAAATGCCACCAAAGTGCTTCACAAAATACAAAAAATAACATTGAAACATAATCAATCATCCCACACTGCTAAAAGCCAATTCATAAAAGTAAGTCTTAAGCTTTGATTTAAAAACTGCCACTGAAGAAGACTGCCGAATGTAAAGTGGAAGCTCATTCCAAAGTTTTGGAGCTGCAACTGAAAAAGCTCTGTCTCCCCGCATCTTTAATCGTGACCTCGGGACCACAAGCAAGAACAAATCTTCTGAACGAAGTGCCCGAGAAGGAACATAAAAGTGCAATGTCTCTGACAAATATGTTGGGGTCAAACCATTCAGAGCTTTAAAAACCAATAACAAAACTTTAAAACGAATCCTGTAAAAAACAGGTAACCAATGTAGAGCTGCCAATATGGGCATAGCATGATCAAACTTACGTTTGCCTTCCAAAAATCTCCCAGCAGCATTTTGAACAAGCTGTAAACGGGCTAAGGCACCATGACTCACTCCAAATAGAATAGAGTTACAATAGTCTAGACGTGAAGTTATAAATGCATGCACCACAATTTCAAGATCACGTCTAGACAAAAATGGTTTTACCCTAGCCAAACGCCTTAACTGGTAAAAGGAGGATGCCACAACCCCATTTATATGACCCCTAAAACACAGATCTTTGTCCATCTTCACTCCCAAATTAACAACAAAATCCTTCAAATAAGGAGTCAATTCACCACAATCCACCATGGAGGAATCAGTATAACGACTCGGACCAAAGAGCACTACTTCTGTCTTCCCTTCATTAAGGCTCAGAACATTTTCCACCATCCACGTTTTAACCTCAAACAAACAATCAAAAACCATCGAAATTGATCGACCACCAGCCTCATCCAAAGGCAAATAAAGTTGACAATCATCAGCATACAGGTGAAAATCAATACCATATTTCCGTAAAATATCTCCCAAAGGCAAAATATAAATACAGAACAACAAAGGCCCCAATATTGAACCCTGTGGAACTCCCCAAGGGAGATGGGAGAAATCAGATGAAAAACCACCCATCTGAACACACACCATTCTATCAGAAAGGTAAGACTGAAACCAATTCAACGCTGAACCAGTAATTGGGTGAATAATGTCAGTTTGTGTGCTGTTATGTACAATTGCATCCGTGAAAACATCTCTTATATAAAATTCCACTTAATAGATGCATTTTCCCTAGCAGAGGATTACACAATATATTTGTATTACCACCAGGCAATAAACATTTTTGGATACACAATACTTGCATCATGCTGTTAAAAAGGACCACATCAAAGTAGTCATGTTGCACTGGCTGTTGACACAAATTACATTGTCTCAGTACAGAGGAAAGAGGTTTGAATACAGCAATGATGGACTACTGTCTATGGGTGTTTGGCATGCTGTGTAGAGAAGGAGTGTAACGCATGTAGTATGTGTAGCTGTGTAGTGTTATTGTGCACTTTAACTACCATTATACATTTCCAGAAGAACATAAACATATGAAAGAATGGTGATGTCATCCATTCAAAGGAGCACTGTCAAAACTGTAAAACAACATCTGATATGGTATCTGTGATTCGAGCCATGTTTTGCCCTTTGTGATCTTTGGTAGTCTGTTCAAATCCAGCCATTACCTCTTAGACTCATTTGTATCACTATAGTGGCAAGAGGAGTACCACAGGGTTCAGTCCTGGGTCCTCTCCTGTTTAGTATCTACTTCTCTGAAGTACAGGCTAACATAGAAGGTCTTTGGCTAATGAAGTTCACAGATGACTGCAAACTAGGAGCCATAATCGAAACTCCTAACGATGTGGACATCCTACAAAAGGGCCTCACTGAGACAGATGCCTGGTGTCAAAGCCATGGCCTCAAGATCAATGCCAAAACGTGCATTGTCATCCCCTTTGGTAAACACTCTGTACCCATGAACTACAACATAGATGGCAGTATACTTAACAACGAAATTGCGATAAGAGACCTTGGGACACAGGTGGACAGTAGTCTCTCCTTTGATAATCACATTGCCACAGTAGTCAGGAAATCCTTCTACATGGCACACCTCATCACAAAAGGTTTCTCATTTATTTATTTTATTTTATTTTACATTTGTTAACCGGGCTAGTCTAACTGGATATATTTCCATTTTCAGCAGAGGCCCGGGGAGAAAAGCTCCACATAGACATCAAAACAGTTACATAGTATGCAAAAAAAATGAGCAGAATAAAAATAAGGAGGGAATAGACAATATATAGTATTACGTTGTAGGATACAATATTCTTGAAATAAAAAATGGACAACTTATTTAACATTATTTAACATATTAAGATGTAAAAGAAAGTAAAAGAAAGAAAAGAAAAGACATAAATAGAAAAAGAGTAAGTAGATTAGTTACAATTATAAACTGTCAGCAAACAGAAATGTTACCATATGGAGGAAAAGGATATTTGAGAGGATATTTGAGGATATTTTCATCCAGAAAAAAAAGAGGTCATTGTTCCCCTCTACTCATCACTCATTAGACCCATTATAGAGTACAACGCCTCTTTTGGTATGTACCTCACAAGACATCTACAACAACTGTAAAGGCCACAGAAATAACTCATAAGGAGGATTACCAGTCTCAAGCAGATGCCCTACGCAGACCGTCTCAAAAAACTCCAGCTTTACTCCATTGCATATCGCCTACTCAGAGGTGATCTCTGCCTAACATACAAAGCTATGTCAAACCTAGAGCTGTTGGACATGCTCCACTTAAAGAAGTCCCAATCCCTCCGAGCTATACTCTCTAGGGACCTAAACCTTGTCACCACAATAAACAGAACATGCCGGAGGGATAGATTCCTGTCCCAGAGACTTCCCATACTCTGGAATAAACTACCTATCTATATCAAACAAAGCTCCTCATTAGTACTCTTCAAGAAAAATCTTGATGACTGGCTGGGAAATAGGAAATTCACCCCGGAGATCACTTCTGTGGCTCTGCTCGACAGTGGCACAGGAAAACAATTTTCTTGGGTGGCAAAAGCCAGGGTATCTTTTTGGCTGGGCTTGTATAGGCCCTAGGGCTGATAGCCTAGTACCTGCCTATGAACCTATAATATGCAGTAGATAGCAGTGTTGTCAACCAGCTCTCTGCTGTATACATGCATGGATGGGGATTTCTATTACAAAGATTTTTGCAACTTTTTTCTAAAAGAAATGTTTTCTTTGATAATGATGAGGCTGTGGGATGATACTTGTGTTTTCCATGAGAACTACTAAGGCTTTTTCCTGTGGTGTAAGGATATGAGACCATGTTCTGTATGCTTGTGCCTTAGTAATGCATGTATTTGAATCCATGATTATCTACACATTGTGGCTGATTGCCATTCTCCTGTCACAGTAACAACTGCATTATGCATCTCATGTGTCTCGGAATGCCTAGCAGCAGGCAATGTCATGTGAGAAACACACAGATAGCAACACTAATTTAAAGAAAAGACTGGCACACATTTCTCTTGCAGCAAGAAAATAATTATCACAGCATCAAAGCTCAAAATATCTCACACTTGCAGCACCAGTGGCACCATGGTACATTCATTCTTTCCAGTATCATGTAGCTTTTGTTGTCACATAGTCAGATGTTTGAAACTCACATTGACTGATTGAAAGCATTGTCTTTTCTAATGCCGTTATGTTTGAATATCATCCACAAGTGTTATAATATGTACAATTACAGTGGGGGAACCTCCCCATGCACGTTTATCTTATACATATTGCAACACAGTTAATATGATGTAATGACTTCACATAGGTGCAATCTCATGGCTTTGCTAAGATTTCCTTTGTGGTGCATGTGATTTGTTTTTATTTATTTTTATTTTATTTTACATTTGTTGACCGGGCTAGTCTAACTGGATATATGTCCGTTTTCAGTAGAGGCCCGAGGAGAAAAGCTCCGAGACAGTAACAAGGACAGAAAAAAGGAACATTTATACAAATAATCCGCAAGAAATAGCAATTACAAAAAAATAATTGTATAGTCCCCAAGGAAAAAAGTTAAATACAAGAATAATTACATGAGTAAACAATTGAATGCCAGTAAAATAATTTTTTTTTTTGACAGCCAAAAAAGAAAAAAAATAGTTCTAGTTCAGTTTCAGTAAGCATAAAAATACAAAATAAAAATAAAAATTTATATAAGAAAAAGCAAAAGGATATTTAATATCCATAGAACTTCATATAGCATAGTGGGGAGATACAAAAAAGAGAGCAAGAAGTTTAAACATGCCATATATGGAAGGTAGAGGAGTTTCAGCAAAAGAAATCCAGTTTGAGAGTTAGAGTAGAAAGAGGAGAAATAAGTATCAGTCAGGCTGAGAGCAGGGGCAAAGCTATTTGGTTTTAATGAAGTTTTTCAGCTGATTCTTGAAAAGGTTGGTGGAAGTAAGGGATGTGATCTCAGTTAGAAGTTTGTTCCAGGAATTGCCAACTGCATTTGAGAATAGGCAGTCTCCAGCTTTGTTAAAGGATTTGGTAGTGGCGACTTTTAGTTTTTTAGCTGATCTTGGGGTAGGAAGGTTTTTATAAGACTTTACTAGGTTACATAGTATGGGAGTGTTTGAAGGATGATATAAAATCTTGTGAATAAAAATGAGTTGCTGGTAAACTAGTTGGTTTTGTACTTCCAGCCATCCGAGATGTCTAAGGTTAAGGCAGTGGTGAGTACGGAAGGGGTCACCAGTGGCAAATTTAGCTATGTTGTTGTAGGTGGTTGCTAGTTTATTTAGATTAGTTTTGGATAGGTTGGTATATATAGGTGAGGCATAGAGTAGGGTGAAAATAAGGTGGGTTTGGGCAATAGAGATCTTTGCTGACTCTATATGAAATGGTCTGATTCTGTAGAGGAATCCAAGTTTTCTATTTACTGATTTAATACTAGCGTTAATGTGTGAGTCAAAGGTGAGATGGTTGTCTATTAATACACCGAGGAGTTTGGTGGTGGTTTCAGGGGCTATTAATGTGCCATTGTTTGATTTTACTGTGAAATTGATAGAGGGGGATTTCTATGTGGGAGTAAATAGCAGTAATTTAGTTTTTTTAGGGTTCAGGAGGAGACAACATTGATGGAACCAGTTTTCCACTAAAGTAAAGATAGTTTGTGTGTTAGCCTGTAATTCAGCAGGGGAGGATGCGGCACATACCAGAGTTGAATCGTCAGCATATTGCATGCATGTAGTTTGTGGAAGGGAAGTTTTTAGATCATTAATGAAAATTGTGAAAAGGAGAGGTCCAAGAATGGATCCTTGAGGGACTCCAAGGGTGATAGGAAGCTGAGAAGATAGATTGTTTTCCCACAGGACTGCTTGTTTCCTGTTTTCAAGGTAGGATTGGAACCATTTTACTAGCTGATTATCAAGGGAAAGTGATTCAAGTATACTTAATAGTATTTGGTGGTTAACCATATCAAAGGCCTTTGAGAGAGCTATGAAAAGAGCAGAAGATAGAAGGTTAGTATTCCTGTTTTTATTAATGCTATCTGTAAAGGATAGAAGAGCTGTTGTGGTACTATGGTGAAGCCTGAAATCATGCTGGCAGTCAACTAGAAGGTTGTTTTGTAGGAGATACTGAAGTAATTGCCGATGGATGCATTGCTTCATAATTTTTGCAAGCGGGGAGAAAAGGGCTATTGGGCAGAAGTTAGATAATTCATTTGAGGTACCTCCCTTATGCAGAGGGATGATATGGGAGATTTTCCAGTTGGATGGGACATAAGATTCAGAGATGGTTCTGTTTATTAGGATAGAAATAGGGTAGGCAAGTACACCAGCTGCAACTTGCAGGAATTCAGCTGGGAGCAGGTCAGCTGATGGTGTACATGGTTTTAGTTTAAGAAGCAAGGAGTGTATCAAAGATGTTGGGACAGGTTGAAGGTTAAAAGGCTGGGGTAATTTGGTTAGTGAGGGAAATTTAGTGGTGGAAGTAAGTGGTAAGGTGGTTGCTAGTGCTTGGACTGTTTCAGAGAAATATTTATTAAAGGTGTTGGCTATATGGCTGGGAGAGGTTTGGGTTAGGTTTGAGGGGGTAGGTGTTTTGGACTGTCCTGGGTGGAGTAATTTGTTGATACCTGACCAAAACTTTTGTGGATTATTTTGTTGGTTTTGTTGGAATTTGAGGTAGAAGTTTTTTTTGTCAAGGATTATGGATTTTTTGTGGAATTACGAATTTGTCTAAAGTTTAGGTAATCTATTGGGTTTCTAGTTTTTCTCCATTTGGACCAGAGTTTGTTCCTTAATTGGATGTTTAGCCTTGTGTCCTTAGACAGCCAGGGGGCTGGTTTATTTTTTGTTCTGACAGTACAAGTGGGAGCATGTTGCTCAAGGATCTACAAGAATGTTTTGTTAAAGTGTGACATGGCTTTGTCAAGTGGTAGGTATTTTAGGGGTGACCAGTTGCAAGCTTTAAGCTCAGCTTGAAAATTACTTGGGTTGAAATATTTTTTGTTTCTGGTAGTTCTAAAATCTATTAGATTATGAAAGTGGGTCTTTTGCCTAGTGATGTAAGTAAGAGAATGGTCACTAATATTGTCAGGGAGTATACCTGTTTGATAAAGATGGGGGTCCTTATTTACTAGAATCCAATCTAAGGTAGTTTGTTTTTTGTTAGGTTTGTGGATCCTGGTTGGGAAGGTAATGGTTTGGTGGAAGCCAAAGAGGTTTATATGCGTAGTTGGAGTGGGAGATGTACAGCTATTCCAATCAATATTAAAGTCACCAAGGAGTATGGTTTCTTGTGGTAGGGATATTGAAAGCCAGTTTAGGGTATTTTCAAGAGTACTAATATTGTTTCCAGGGGGGATGTAAGAGCAGATAATGTATATTGATTTTTTAGCATTAATTTGGAGCTTTGAGGTTAAAATTTCAGAGTTATTAGGAGGAGGAGGTTGCATATCTAATGATGTGATCTTCAGTTCAGATTTGAACAGTATTGCTACTCCACCTCCCTTTTTATTTAAACGGTCTAGTCTGAGAATGTTATAGCCTGAAGGGACAATGTCATTATCTTTCATTGTAGGTTTAAGCCATGTTTCAGTAAGGCATAAGATATCAAAGAAATAGCTGTCTAATAGGGCATGTAGTTGGGTTATTTTGTTATTAACACTTCTTATATTGACCTATAAGTAGAGAGTTAGGGCTTTTTAGGACATTTAGGGGAGTGATAGTAGGGGCTAATAGAGTATTTGGGGTGGAGAAATTAGGACCAGGGTTTGGGTGAATGTCACCGTGTAGAAGTAAGCAGTTATGATGGTTAAGTGATAGTTTAAACAATTTATAAAGAGATGTGTCCTTTTTTCATTTGTAGGTATTTAATATGGGTTAGTCTATGAAACTGTGGTAGAATGAAGGATGAATAGGATGTTATGTTACAGTGTGTAAGAGAGGTGCTAGGAGAGAAATGGTGAGTCTGTCTTGGGAGATGAAAAAATGTAGTAAAGGCTGAGAATTCATAGGAAGTAAGGCAATGAGTTGTAAGTAATAAGGTGAGCCCAATGGATAAGAAAAGAATGTTGGTGAAAAAAGGCTGATGATGATTATACATAGTTTGAGGTGTAGGGTGTGGAGGTTTGGCTAAAAAAAGAAAAAGAAAATTTGAAGTGTAGTTATTATAAGTGGAGTGCTTAGGGAAAATAGATAAGAGTGGGTGTGGAAGGTTATGGCTAGGTAAAAGGTGAACAGGTGTGTTAATTGCTATGGTGTTTGTGAAGAGAGGTAATTGGTAGATTAGGGCTGAGGGTGTGGTTAGGGAAGTATAACGTCAAGTGCACTGGGGGTGGGTGGTATTTGGGGAGTAGGGTAGGGGAGCGGAGTGAGCCCGCAGGGCGAACGGAGCGGGTAGAGACAAGACGAGTGTTTGGCATCAAGTGAGAAAACAATCAGTCAGAGAAATGCTTAAAGCTAGAGGAAGAGATAAGTTTACTGGTCTGAATAAAGTCAAGAAAATGCTATAGTGGTGGCAGTAAGAGAGACGTTTGTTTTATATACATGTTATATTCAATAACTGCACTGTATGCAAATGGCCCATAATGTACCCAATGTAAACTCGGCATGTTAATAACTTTAATATCACATTTCCTCCCCTTTCTTACAATGTTGGATCATGTTCCTCTCACATACATTGTTAGCATGTCTGTTTTTAAGTTATGTACATGGGTAAACAGTTTGTTCACACGTTTGTAGTTGGTTGGCTTATGTAGCTTGCTGTTCAATTCCAAGCAAGGGTAACATTCTATGAATGTATTGACATTACACAAACAACACTATATGATGTTATTAGCTCAGTTGTTATTTATTTATTATTGTTTAAATTCTAATATGGCAGTGTTCACTGTAATGTCGTGTGAGCATGCCCAGTGCAATCCTGTATTACATGCGCTACATTTACAAAAGGGGACCTTGAAGTACTGCAGTATCATCAGATTTGTGTTGTCATTTATCACGTCTTTATTTTGATTGCTATTATATTATTGTTCATGATGCATATGTGTATAAAAAACATGCTTGCCTAACATGTCAGTGTACTATAATCCCCTATCTATGGTTGTCCAATGAGAAATATTAAAACATGTTCTTTTCACTTGTGCATAACACAGCTGCTGTACAGCTCATACCTTGTTTATACAGGATGGAATGGAGGATATGGCAATACATTCAGTTATTACATATACATTACCTTTATATACATGTTATATTCAATAACTGCACTGTATGCAAATGGCCCATAATGTACCCAATGTAAACTCGGCATGTTAATAACTTTAATATCACATTTCCTCCCCTTTCTTACAATGTTGGATCATGTTTCTCTCACATACATTGTTAGCATGTCTGTTTTTAAGTTATGTACATGGGTAAACAGTTGCAAACTGGATTATTATTACCATCAATACAGACATCTTTCTATTGAACAATGTTTTTTTCTGGCATCATCACATTTGAATGCATTAACTGAGTACATTTTTACATTTACCCTCTCTTTGTACTCATCCCTGCACTATTCACATTGCATTCTGTGTAAACTATCTCAATTGCTCATCCCCTGCATCTACATGCTTAAAAGTTACTTGCCTTTACTTCACATAAGCTGTCCACATGTGTTTGCCAACAGGCAAGTATTTTTGATTACACTGTGTGCTTGTGCTTCTAGCACCATTTAATTTCCACCAGTATTGTTACCGGCCATGAAACAGTGCTTTAAACTGTATAAGTGTGATGAGCAGTATGCATACTCAATGAGCACTGCTGTTCATTGCCCTAATGTGCTACAATCATGTAGGCTATATGTGAAGCATAAAAATGTTTTTTTTTTCTCAAATATTTTTATTACAATTTTAAAATCATAAGTAGGCAATAATATTTCATTTAGAAAACAAATAATAATCATACTAAAAGGTAAAAAACAAAGATAAACCAAATATTAAATTAATATAAAGAACATATAAAACAATTATTTAAAACAACTATTTACAAGGGTGTCTGCTAATTCACAAATAATATAAAAATATATCATTTCAATTACTCATAAAAAAACAATCATTGTTTGTTTAAGAGTTGACTTAGTTCTTTCCAAGCATTATATGAGGAGGTGATTCTTGCATATCTTAATTTTATTGTAATAATCTCCAGTTGACATAATTCAGAGGCAATGTTCAAGAATTCTTTGAAGGAGGGAGTACATTCACTTTTCCAGTTTCTTGTTATTACTTTCCTTGCAATTGTCAATAAAATCCACAAAACTGGATACTTTAATCTTGTAACGCATTCAGGAATTGGAGTACTAAAAATTGGTTAACATGAATTTGCCAGAAAATAAAGCCTGCAAAAAGTTATTAATTTCTTTCCAGTATGATTTGATTACAACACATTCAAAAATATATGTTCCCAGTCAGCTTTAATTTCCAATTTATACCAACAACACAGTCTTAGTTTTAGATATTAATTCTATTCTATGTGGTGTATAAAAGGACCTATATAAAAATTTTCATGAGAACAAATTCCATTTAAGTGAGGATGTGGTTATTTTGGATAATTAAAACAGTTGTATGCCTTTACCACTGGGGATCTTATTGTTTATATGTTTAAAATAATTTCAATGGTTTTCTTTGATATATTGTAATTCTTTTCTTATCTTTTTATACATTTTGGATAATATTGTTTTTCCATTTGTTTTTGTTGTACAAGAATAATTAAAAGATCAGTACAGTTAGGAACAGTCTTTCTCACAGATGGTTGCATAACTTCAATTCTTCTTTCTACATACAGTATTCAGTTTTGAACATGTAGCCACAGATCTTCATCTAAATTAAACTTATATAATGAGCAGAGTAGACATTATTTATTTAATAACTGAGACCAATAAAACAGATTATTTTCTTTAAAAGTAATTACTGATGAGTTTAAAGAGGTAATAGTAATTTGAGTATGAGCTACAGGAAAAATAAGAAAAAAAATCATGCTTTATAGACTGGGTTTTGATAAATAAAGCTTCTTAAAGCATTTATTATTATATTCATAATATCAGAATTAACTGTTAAGATTATTTATGAAATATTCTTTTAATAACCAGTACAAAGAATTATTTGAGGTTAAATATTGATCTCAGAAAGCTTGACTGAGTCAAGAAGTTTCCTAGAATGTCTTTCCATTTAGCAATATAGAAACTATTTGACCATAAAGTTATTGTTTTGATAATAGAAGCTAAAGAGTATAATTCTAAATCTGGTAATCTGATGCCTCTGTGGGACCAATATCTAGTATGATTACTTAATGCTATCCTTTATTAAGGTATCATAAGAATCTTAAAATTAAAGAGTTAAACTTTCTTATAAAGGTTTTAGAGTGAGGTAAAGATAAAGATTGCACAAAAAATCTTAATGAATCTCATGGATTGTCTTCTTTATAAAAATCTTTTTAATAGTGATCACTGGATTTCTACAAGGAGATAGAATTGTACTCAGGTCTGTTAGTATTTCTAGGAATTTTCAGTCTGGGACTTTAGATCTCCCAGGGGCACAAAAGCCTATAGTTTACTTATAACTGCTGTTGATTTACTTTTAAGCTCTTTATTTTGCCCTACATGTATAATTAAATTAATATATTACTAACATTACCCAGAGTTGGGTCTACTATAGATCATTGAACTGCATTTCTGTAAGTTTTGGAAACACTGAAAAAATAATGCCCAAAACACAGAAGAGGAAAACAAGTTAACTTCAAGTGTTTTTACAGGGGGCAAGCCTCCTGCATCTCTAATGAAGAGGAAAGCCCCCTCACACCCCTCAAACGTATATATGCCAACTCAGAGAAGGAAGAAATCTCCTCCAAGAAGGGAATCATTGCTGATGTACAGTTTGAAATCACACTGGCAATGATTTTCTATGGAAAACAGTGAGTGATGTCATGTTCCTTGAAGTCTTTTTCTTTGGGAAACTGACACTCAAGAGATATTACCATGGCAACCTGTAGATGAGTCCCTAGAGTCTTTTCTGTGCTAGGAAACTCACAGAACAACAGATTTTTGATCTCTGGGTGTTTCATATGCTCATGTTCAAAGCATATTAAATTCCATAATGCACCACTATCATCTTTCCCTCTTCCAGCACTAACCTTCTCTACCTCCCTATTCATGTTAAAGCAAATCAAATCATGATTAAACAGCTGAGAAGTAAATAGTATATCACATCTGTCTCTATTGTTTTATCTACTGCAAAAGCTCTCAATGCGATGGCCACCTAAGTTTTTTTTAGCGCATGTCTATGAAACCTTTGTCCATCAATATGGCCAAACTTCCAGCCCATATATTCTAGTTTTCTTTGATCCACTGCCTCATCATATCTTCTATTAAACAATCTCTAATGCCCAAACTGTCACCATCTAAAGCATCAGAAAGAGTAAAAGAAGGATGAAGCCAAAGCATTTGCTTGCTAGCCCACATAAAATGTAGTGTGAGTAATTAAATATAAACAACTTCCCTACTTACATTAAGTCAGTAAGTTAGTGGTGAAGTGATAAATCCATTACTGAGGAGGTAATTCAATAAAGCCTACATGGATTAATTTTCCATGTAGGCATAGTGGCACTGATCTTACACAAAAGTAAGCAGCCGTGCGATCCAGTAAATGGCACTGAGGGGCGTGCACAAGTGTGCGAACACAGAAGTGTCCATGGCATGCAAATCACCTCATAAGCAGGTGAATTGCATGCAAATTAGGGTGTTGGCATGATCCAGCAAACAGATTGTCAGTCCTGCAGACCCCGTGTTGGTGTCTGAAGTGTACATGGAAAAATTTCACATACATGAGATAAAAAGTGAACAGGGGCTGTAAAAGCCCAGTTAGAATGACAGAAATAGCATAGCAGACACAGATGTGTGCAAAACTATGCCCTGTGTGTCCAAAAAGTAATGAAAAATAATGGAAAATAATTATTTTTTTTAATACTCATATTATGTTTACATGGCATGCAGCAGTGTGTAAACATGCCGTTATGCAAAAAGAAAATATTTAAAAGTGTAAAAATGAAAAAAATAAAATGAGGCAATAATGCATTATAGGGCCTTGCATGGAGTATGTACAATGATAGATATCTGTGGCTGCTAAGGAGGCAGGGTCTGGAATAGTGTAGTTTCCTGGTTGTGTGCACGGATCTGTATGCAAATAAGATGGGGTTACTGAATAGCAAAAATGGGTATCTGTGCCCACAGATCACATCCATATAGCCTCAAAACTGTGTTGGTATCCACGGAAGAGGTAGCTAACATCAAAAGGGGATGTGTCTGTATTTTTTTAAGCACATTAGAGCTAAGTGGTGCTTGTTTGCGTGCCATGCCACTGAGTTGAATAGGGGGGTGTCCAGTGTGTGCTAATCTTTGTTTAACTTTGGGGAGCATGTTTCAGCTAGTTTGAGTGCATTTGCAAGGTACACCCCTGTGCTGAGTGTGCCCATCTATGGGGAGTGCTGAGCATTGTTTATATCTGTGGTGCAGGTTTGCACTCCATGCCTCAGTGCTTAGCAGGAAAGGTTGTTTAAAAAAAATTGACTAGGAAAGCCAATTATATATAAATTACTGATGACCCCTGTACCACTTAAACTGGGCCATTAAAACACTGATAATGATTTATTTAGCAGGTGTAATGCATCATAGGTAGCCAATCACACAGGCTGTACCTACAGCAGAGCAATAGAAAAGTTGCAAACACCTACAATCGGATTTCACCTCTATACTCTGCACCAGTGGAGTACAAACATGGAATTGTTAACTAAAGTAATGCTAGGGGCTGCTTCAGCTCTGCTACATCTGTATGTGCTAGATGCTGAGGTCAGTGCTGATGCTGCTATGGACAATAGGCCCAGACTGAGAAGGAGAAGAGTGTTCAGATCCAGGGTAACCTTCCAGGAGCTACATCAGCTGGAGATTGTAGAGCGCTACAGGGTAGACAGGGACATACTACAAGAACTCACTGAGCTCTGCTGCCATCAACTCAGACCCAGAGCCAACAGAGGGGAACCCATCCCAGTGGAAACAAGGGACATGATGGGGTATCACAGGCATCAGCATCCGGTGTACACCACCAGTTCCTGGATGTCATGCTAACACAGCAAAGTGAGCACATTTATTTACCTCACACCCCTGAGGAGAGGGCTAGCAGTATGCAACTCTTCTACCTTGTAGCACACTACCCTGAGGTACTAGGTGCCATAGACTGCACTTATGTGCACATCAAAGCACTGCTCCTTGAGGAGGGTAGAGTCTATGGCAACCACAAGTGATATCACTCTATTATCTGCTAGGTCATGTGGAATGCCCATGGCATTGTCATGAGTATGTGTGCTGGCAGCCCTGGCAGTTATCACGACTCCCATTTCTGGCACGCATCACAGCTGTATCAGATATTTGCTAGTGGGGACATCCCATACAGCCATCTACTGGGGGATGCTGGCTATGCACTGGAACCATGGAAGATGACACCTATCAGAAATGCACACCCAGCCACTGAAGAATGCCATAATGAGGCACATGCACAAACTAGGAACATCATAGAGCATGTGCTTGCTCTGCTCAAGTCACGGTTCCAGTGCCTAGATGTATCTTGTGTAGCCTTGCAATACTCTCCAGCCACATGTGCACAGATGTTCACAGTATGTGGAGTGCTACACAATATGATCCTGTGGAAACAGCTGCGACAGGATCATCAGATGGAAGGAATACACATCCCCCCACTAGTGCCTAGGTCCCCACAGCCACACCCACAGGAGGACTCAGAGGAGGAACCCCCTGAGGCTGTCCCTCTAGGCAGATGTAGGCATGCCCAGTATGCCCTGGCCTTGACCAAGAGACAATGCATAGCACATGCACTGACAACTTAGGGTCCTAGGGACTGACAGCTTACTCTGACTCGTATACATAGTAAAAAGGATGACAGCCAGACCATACAAACTGTACCTAACCATGCATTGGCTGTTTACTGTGTGCATCAGACAGAGTCAGCCCTGAAACATAGATCTCTTAACTGCTGCATTCGCAGGGTAAGTCACTATCTTATACAACAAATGTATGGGGTAGTAGACTATTGTAGCATGTTTATGGACCAGCTGCATGTATGAAAGAGAATAGATTGGGCTACTGGCTACTTGCAGAGAACTAACAGCTATTTGGGACAAGAGGTAGTCTGTCCAATACTGGGTGCCCCATAATATGTATTAGGCCACATGGCTGAAAACCCCACTGCATTATGCAAGGGAAATGGTCATAGGACAGACGTATGACTGTCAATACTAGAATCCCCTACCCCCAACACATCAGTGTTCCCATACAACTGCAGTAACAGTATGTTTGCTAAGTTATATCAGCAGACCACACAATTCCAGGACTGTCACAAAGAACCTGACCACATGTTTTATTTTCCAGAAAACGCAGGGGTCACAGCAAGGGTCACAGTGTATGTCTGTATGTTGTTGATAGTGTGAGGAATTAAACCTCACTTTCTGGAGGCCGGTGTGGCTCACACAGCTAAGGACATTAGCATGGTTGATGGTTCAAAGCTGGCCGCACCTACAACTTTTGCATGTGAGTTACTCATATGGTAGGAGTCCAGCAGACTGTCATAACACCATAATCTGTTACTGTAAGAAAGCTTGACACAGCCAGAAGAAATGGGGGACAGTGGTCCAAACCTACAGACATTATACATGCTCTGAGTAACCTAGAAGGTGGTTAGTATAACAATAGGTTGCAATAGATTAGATTAGCCACAGTATGTAAGGGCCATCACATAACTGTGTCAGTACTTACAACAATTCAGTGGACTGCATTTTATAGTATATTACTGGATAAACACAAATTTATGAGGAACAGAACAAACATATGGGGTGGAATGCTGAACATTCTGCAAAATCATGTACAGTGAGAGGTATGAAGACTGTCACTCTGTGTGTGGTGTTACATCATGTACCCCAGTCACATCATACCTCTCAACCTCTTAGAGTAGGGAATCTGGACAAAGCCATAAACAATAGTGGAACAAAGACCCAAATATAAGGGGAAGGATTAACAACTGGAAAGATAAATGTGGAAAGTTGATAGAATAACAGGTCTTGCATTAGCATGAATCCCCTGATATACATGGGGTCAGTTCCTCAAATGTCTCTCATCATATCCTGACATCCGTCTATAATATTTTGCCCCTAATGTGCCAGAAAATCACAATGCTATATAAAACGTATCAAAAATATGATGCAAAATTCTACAGATTCCATTACAATCTGCACTGTTGATAGGTATGGGTCATATATTACATTCAGCAAACAGCAGGGGAATGCCTTGGACAAAATATCAGGGAGGTGCTGGACTGTGGAAACAGGTCCAGCAGCCAATTAGCTACAGCACACAAAATCCCGGACTGGAGTACAGGTAGCTCTAGCCTGGTGTCACCTTGTAAGTACTGGCAATCACAATGGGCATGCTCTTGCACTCAGCTAACTTGAGCCCATGTTTGTTGCCTCATCTGCCCAAAGACCTGCTATGTGGACTTATGTCTGTACAGACATACAACTACGTATACATATCTGTCTCTCCCTATCCCCTTCACTCTTGATTAGTGTCTCTATCAGTATGTTGCATACACACACACACACACACACACATATATATATATATATATATATATATATATATATATATATATATATATAATAACAAGATGTATATATAACTATATATAAAGTACAATGATACATAGACTCCACACATACATCTGCAGAACAGATTTACATTACTGATACAGACAACTACATTTAAGGAGACAACCCTGTTATACAGATTGAGATAGATATGGGCGGGGATGCATGAATGCTCCCACATACCCCTGACTCCTAGGGTTATCTGCATATACACATCACAACAGCCATTTGATGGCACCAGGCCAAGGCCGCAACAGTACAAAATTCAATCACCCACAGACCCTTGACCCTGCGGGCTATCAACCTGCAGACAGACATAGGTACGCAGGTGGTGTAATGTACAATGGGTACGATGTACTCCTTGGAGAGGCCATATTGTCCCTGCCCACATCTGCCTATCCTACAAACAGCCACTAATGGCCAGACTGGTAGGTGTACACACATAGCAGGGACATGACCAGGTATCCCACCTCTAGGACACTAGATACAATAACAGTATCAAGCAGTATCATTCTGCAGGCCACATATGCTAGCACAATGCCACTTAGTGTACTCCACAAGTTCTGTGCCTACATCAACATATACAACAGACATAACCTGTGGCATGTGCATTAGGTACTGTGAGCTATAGTGTGTAATGCTACTTAGGTAGAAGTTTTAATCTCACAACATCCAATTCTATGTGTCTGAATATATCCCCTTGCAGCACTTCAGACAAGCCCCTATGGGCTATCTCTGTGCAATGGTTATGCATTTTATGCCATTGACTAGCTACTAGCCTCAATAGTGGCCTCTGTTACAAGGCCTGCTGATGTCATCCACTTTAAGAGCACTGGCTGACAATGTAGTAGCAGATAAAGAGAGTGGCATATGCAATAAGAACTGTGAGTAATGCTAGATAGGTAGGGGTTCTACCCTCACAGCATCCAACTTGTGTGTGTAAATATGTCCCCTGACCGCACTAGAGACTTGCCCATGTGACCTACCCCTGTGCATTGGTTATGTATTTTATGGCCCTGTGACTAGACCCTGGCCCTAAATTGCTGTCCTGTACATAAGCATAATTGATGTCCACCACCATCTACAGCTGTACATGCAGACTACCCAGGTGACATGTATCAAGGGTAGTAGAGTGTGTGACAGGGTATGAAAGCATGATGCTGCCCCCATTATCCCTGACCCAATATTTTGCACATATGCACCTAGGGAGCCATGCACATATACTGACATACCTTGTTGACATCATATCTCCTTGCCATCCTGTGTTGCTGTATTTCTGCCATGTGTCCATAGAAGCACCACTCAGACTCCTGGGACAAAAACATACACAGCTCCATGACACACTTTCCAAATGGAAAAAACTATACTTGTAATGAAAAAAAAAAAAAACAGCCACCAAGGACAAAAACGGTAGTCTTTAACGGTGTCTAAAACAGATTTAATAGAACACTAAAACATGACCAAAATGACTAAGCGCTTTCACCAGAATACAACACTGGCTTCTTCAGAGACAAAAACATACACAGCTCCATGACACACTTGTCATTCTGTAACACTACCACCAGTGTACCATCAGGCAACAAAGATACATATCTGATGTGTACTCCCGACACATGCCAGCATACAGTACCTGTCGTGGGCCACAACAACTGCCATGGCATGACACTACTACACTATGCAAACACATGTAAAGTTATATGGTCACCCTGTACATCAGACACATATATGCAGGTCTTGGCATTGATGGCATGGATGGCAGGGATGTGGTACAGGTGTCATCGCATGCATAGGGTGTGGTCTGGTGGTGCCAGAGACCAAGGCTTTGCCAAACAGTAGACAGCATGTGTGTGAGTCAGGAAGGGGTGCTGGTGACATGGATCATGGAGTGGTGCTGTGTGTGTCTGCAGGTGACCTGCATGTGACAGTGGTGTTGGGTGTGCATTTACATAGTCAAGCTCAGTGCTAACCCTACACATGTGTATGGTGGATGGCTGTGAACTGTACTTGGCAGAGTGGACAGTTCACCATCTCTGATCACGAACATGGGAACTGGCTCCTCCATGAGCTAGCACCTGATTATGACTGCTTTCTGCTGGGGCTGTGTCCTCCATGGGACCACCCAGAACCACATGCCCATGGCTTGCCATATCATGGTGTGGACAGCACACCTCCCTCTGTAGTGCTGGAGGTGCTAACACCATGGAAATGTGGGTGTGCACAGCCACGTGGACTACCAGCAGATGGTGTTGCTGGCCTACATCCATGTGTCCAACGTCCAACCCCAACCACATGTTCTAGCACAGACAACAGGCACTCAAAGACAGACACTGTCTGAGCCCACCATCTGTCCACTACATCAGTGAAACATTCCATGGCATCACCAATGCGGTGGAGGCAGTTACGCATGTCAGACTGTGCTGCATCAATATCCCTAAGCATGAGTCTGGCATTGCATTCAGCTCATGACTGTGCCTTTATTACAGCCTGAAACATACAGCGAGTGACCCGCAATGTGACACCTGCAACAGGAAGTGGATGGACAGCAGTCCTCCTTCAAGCACCCCTGTCAATCTGCCTGTGTGTGACCTCACCAGCTGTCTGGCTATGGCCAGTAGCTAAACTCACTGATGCCATAGTTCTCACACTGTCCTGTACTATGTCACCCCTCTCTGACTGTTCAATATCTGTGGCCTCTGGTGACTGGGTATGTATGGGCATACTGACTGTGTGAAGACAATGGGGCAGAAGAAGGATGTCAACCTCTGGGACAGATTAACCACTGACAACCCCACCTGTGCCTCACTATGGCCATGATCATTATCAGAGTCTGATGAAACACTGACATCAGGTTGTGAGGGGGGACAGACTCCGACCCCCTGTTGACCTGTGAGAAGCAAGACAAAAGCAGTACATTACCACCTGCACTATTATGTATGGTAATCCACTCAAACTCATACAGATGAGGATCCACAACTGTATTACATGTCCCACATCTTCACATCTCTGATCCCATGCACAACACACACACCCCCAACAACAACATACACAGACAACCCAGGCCCTGTATAACATGCACATCAACTACATCCAGGTAATGTTGCCAGTAAATTACACCTATGAGGTATGCAATATGACAGTCTATGTGACAGAACTACACATAAAACCCAGTACGCCTATCTTGACAATGATATACCAGTTGTAGTATCACTGCCTCAGGTATGTACCTTCTCCCTATTGTGTATGAATGGGCATCGTGCAGTAATTGCAACATGTATAGAAGGCTGCATAGTTGCTCATAACTATAAGTGCAAACATGTTAATGTTTGTACAAATACACATCTGTCATTTTCTAGGCTATGCACTGTAGTTAACTGCTCCAAAATGGAACATACAATTATTTTACTCTAGCTAAGCAGAATACTTGTACAAAAGGCAAAATAGCAGCACTTAACATTCATAGGGTAGATCTGATCAGGCAAAACAACAGTATGACACTTATTAGGTGCAGGACCATGAACTCTGGCCACATCTGATGTACCTGTGAAAAGGTGAGGGAGAGGTATTGCCAGCAACACTAAATGTCGCAGTGTTACAAGGGAATATGTGTGTATATCCACATGTACAGCAGCTAATGTGCTACTGGCTATATTGCTGACATTCTGAGCATGTGTGCACAACTGCAGTGAAAAGCCAACCCCCCCCCTGTCAAATAGACCTGACACCCTTGTAGTGGTCTGTAGAGCCTGCCACAATGACTGAAAATGTATTACACTGGTGAACAGAGTCGGCTTACCTAGACACTCCTCTGATGTGGACGCTGTGGCACCCACCTCCATGATGTATGGCATGATGGTTGGCTGGGAGCTGGGGATTGATTCTAGGTTCACCCAGAATTCCTCTGTGGCGGAGAGTGGTTTTTGTGTTGCAGGCCCTCCACTGGTGGCAGCATGATCCCTGGCAACAGCAGCTGCCCTTTGATGTGTGGCATTGACCATGTCTGTGGCCCGATGTCAAATCTGCTCATAGATCCTGTCCTGTTGGCCAATATCATTAACAGATCTCACATGGTTGGCCCACAATGCTGCCCACTGTTCTTGATTGTGGAGACTCCTTGAAAGCAGGATGTGATGGTTGAGTCTGAGGGCATCCACTATAGCATCATTTTCTGCAGAAGAAAATGGAGGATGTCTCTGTTGATACATCTTACCTGCAAGACAGCAACAGGGGAACACATTAAAGGACCAGATACGTGGATGTCTACTATGTACAGACAATGCACAACCAAAATGGGCTGCACTATCCACCGCTCCCTCACACGTCATACCCCGCAGTCTATCAACACACTACATGTGTGGCTATCACCAATATATTAGCAATACCAGTTATGCCCCTATGTGCCATGACAGAGTCTGCTGTATGTCTCTACACCCATCACTACAGTCTGCTGTGGTGTGTCCCCTATGGGCAAAGTCCCACTACTATGTTGTACAGCCACTGTCGACAAATAGCTGTGTGCTGTTACAACAACCATATGAGGAAGATCCAGCAACACCAGTGTGCCTTAATGGCAGACAGCAGTTCAAACCTGCTATAGTATATCTTATCTGTAGGCATCATACCTCACCACCACACAGATGTTTCCAGAATGGGAACATGTGCCTCATAGATGTGGTCCTTTGGCACACACTTGTGGATGTCTGACAAATGGTTGGCCAGTCATTGATGATTGTTGTCAGAATATAGAGAATCTGGCTGTCACACGACAGACCCCTCAGAGAATACTTATGCTACAGTAATATCTGTTAGTCTATTCATACTCTTACTTTGTATGGCTAATATGTATACTCTGTCACTGAGTTTGGGCCTGTGTCCCTCCACTAATTATGGCTATGACCTGAATTCCTGCTGTAAGGGGTTGGCAGGTATGTTAGCCATAGCTTTCAAGCAATGAGGTACGAATGTCAACAAAACAGTGACCTAGCCAGTGTACATCAGGGACAGTGAGAGATACCTTTACAATGTCAGAACTATTTCTATGTGACATTGACAGACTGAGAGGAGGTGAATTACAGTACACCATTTGATATTACAGCTGTGCACACCCTTACCTATTGTCAATATGTCTAACTCATAATCCACTAGCTTTCCTACAACAGCCAACAGTTGTAGGAGGGAGTAACAGGGACAGAGCTGTAATTTGATTCAAAGCAGGGACAGTTGAGAGGAATGCCTGTAGCTGTTGGACAGGAGAGTATCACCAAAATGTCAATACCATAGATGTACAAAAGGCTTACTGTTGTAATCCCTATTCCCCATACTGCCATCCTGCCATCTGCATCCCATTATCTGGGGACATGTATTACATACCTGGTAGAGTGAAGTAATCGTATTTTGACCAGAACCTCTGCAAACAGCTTGCAAAACTGTCTGTCTAAGTAAAGCAACATACAGACCTATTCCCCATAAGCAGTTGATTGCCTTTTGTAGGTAATGCTCATTAACAGGTAATTGCCTGTGCACCAATTTGTGGCTCCAACTTGCTTGTTGCATCCAAAACAGCTGGGTTACACTTTCATTACACAAAGATATGGCACCACAGTGCAATATTTAAGGGCTTCATGTAGGCCTTGGCCCCTTTCTTAGTCTTTGAGATGGACATTAGTGAGGTGTGGAGACTACAGCATCACAGAGGGTAGGTACAAATACTGTCCACTGTTGAGATTTATGAGGTATGTCCACAGTTTTGCATGATATGTTTGGCCATTGTTCCATGACATTGTGATTATCTGGCAGTTCAATGGTAAACATTGTGGGTTGTTGTCAATAAGGAGAGAGACATGTGATTGTCAGATTCCATACCAGTCAGAATATGCATGCCGATGCAGTAGCTGCTATTCTATTAGCTCACTATCTTTGTAGGGGCAAACTGTGAAACATGTTCCTGTCGCTGGACCTTTGCCCCCCCACCCTTTCTGTATGGTTTTGCCTGGATCTCTTGTTCTAGGGGATTGTGAGGTATGGTAGGTATGTAGCAGCTAGCTTAACATACAGCTGCACATGTTCCAGGCTGCAGCTGCTGCTGCAACCTGGGACACATAGGGGGAGTGTGAACACTTTGGAGGACAGCAAGCTGTACATGTAACTGAGGCAGCAGTGTCAGCTCTGTCATTACAGCAGAGTCAGGGTAAGAATACCCTTTACAGTCCACTCAAGGCATGTGCTTAAGGTACATCTGTTATGTAACTGTTCCAATCACAGAGTAGTAGGTGACATATAGTTAGGCTATACAAATATGTGCAATGTGGGTCTACCTACAGACCTTGGACTTGTAAACATGGGTAGCAGTTAATTCAGTAGCAGCAACCTATGTGAGTTAAAATTGCATGACTCAGTCATTACTTGCTGTGTCCACAACAATGTAATTGAAGTGCAACACACTGGATTCGAACCCAGGACTGTGGGTGACAAAATTCACTACATGCAAGGCATTTAACAGACTGAGCTACTGAGTCAATGCTGCAGGAGGTGTATTTGCAAGATATATGTGCATATATACAGTCTGTGATACACATTGTCTGCATCCATCATTATGTGCATGGCTTTCAAAGGCAGTTGTTCTGCAGCAGGGTCCCAGTTGTACACATGTTCTTGGCCATTGCACCCTTAGCAGTTGTTTTTAAAGATGTTGCTAATAAAAGGTTACATTTACCTGCTATCCCAGGCCTCATGTACATCCATTATTATTTATTTGGCTGGGTACTGGTGTACTTTTTGTATCAGCATCCCCGGGACACTCCCATTTTTCCCAGTAGATGTACTTGCAATCTGTCAGTGGCAGTCAGTATATTTTGCTGGAAACACTTGCTCTAATTAAGAGCTGAGTGGCCGAGTGGGCTAATGCACTATGGTGTAGTTGACAGAGGCACTGGCTCAAGACTTGGCAGGGGTGATTATTTTGTACATGTGCCAAACACTGTGAGAAACAGATAAGATCATTAAGACACATTAAAGCACTTTTAAGTGGGTTTGCGAGACGTGCAGCTCAGCTCAGCGCAAACCCGTGCTAAAAATTTAAAAAGAAAAGAAAAAGGGGATGATAGGACAGTGGTGAAATGGGGGCAAGCAGGGAGAAAAACATACTGAAAGGCAGGTAGGGATGTGCAGGATGGGTGTAGGGAAGAACCATAGATTTCCATGTCTTTTACAGCAACAGCTGTGCAGTTTTACAAATTTTGTGGATGAATTTGGACTCTCAAGCCCCAGAGAGAGGAGTGAGAACAACATAAATGTGTTGTCAAACCAGTTGGACCAAATTAGTTGTGTCCAGTGGACACGTGTGTGAAATGGAGAGCTATGTATGGGGAAATACTTTTTTTGTGGGACAAGTGCCCTTTTTTTTAAGGAGAAAGTGGAATGTTGGGGAAGGGATATAGGTATGTGTGGGGAGGTAAGTTGGGTAGGAGTGGATGCAATTGCAGACAGACAAGCAGCAGACAGGGGCGGTGTGTGACACATGAGGGGGTAAACACCTTGGATGGTGTACTGTGGAATCTGAGAAGCATGTGACTTCAGACGGCAGCAGCATGACTGAGCTCTCCACCCATGGGCAGTCAACACTGCTCTTTCACTGCCCCATAGGTGGCTATGCTGGAGGCTGGGTGCCAGGGCCAGCAGGCCTCACCAGGTTGTTGTGTCTGCCCTAAATCCAGCACAGGTGTCGTTCATAGCTCCTATGAACTATCCTGCACACCATGGCTGGTAGTTTATCTTGGGTGACTACTGCACCTCTGCCACTGCTACCGGGGGGTGGGCCTCATCTCCTGAGGCAGTTCCAGCAGAAGTTTGTGCAGGGCCAGCAGAAGGGGTACCACTGGCCTGGGTCCCACATGTGCTGGTACCTGGTGCCATGACTGGCTAGGCAGATCAGCAGGAACTGGCCTACCCTGTCATGCTGCAGTGACAGAGGTATAGCAATGTGTATAGGCTAGTTATGAACAAAACAATTTGTTAGTAATAACAGCATGCCAGAACATTGGAAATAACCAAATCATATTTCAATGCATATTATATGGAGCACAAGAATAAATGATGTAACAGTCAGTATATTAACAACATGCCAGTAACAGTTACGACATAAGGCCAACAACATAGGTAATTCAACAAGATATGATAATATGCAACCATTATAATACATAACAATAATAAAACACATGCTCCATAATAAAGTTTAATGTAACAACAGATGTTAATAGTAAACCATAACCAATGGATAACAATAATAAATAAATGAAGATAAGGGGTAGGGAGAGAGAGAAATAAACAGTCCATTAATACCATTATAGTCTATTTCATCAATAACAGTACTGCTATATACTCTACAGGTCTGTCCTTTCTTTATGTTTACATTTGAACTATAGCTGCTGTAGCACATACATACCTCTCAAACTATCCGAATGGGGCAGTATGGGCCAAGCTGTAACAACTGCGGGTAGTAAATTATGCAGAACACTTGCACATCAGGTGGACCTATATAACTACCAAGGTATACTGTGGGCTAGTGATACATTCCTGGTTAGATACTCATGTTGATGGTAAATGTGTGACAGAGGGATTATGCACTACTAATTACATTCTGTGACAGCATGACACTTGAGAGGCATGTATGTGTACAGTACAAAAACTATACTACTATCATGCCTTGCTTGACAGGCATGGGGATAGAACCCAACAGCAGTGACTGCAGAGGACATCTGCATCAAATGTATTAATTGACTGTAGCAACCTTTAACAGACACTCCAGGCATACAGCCATACCAATGATTATACATTGTATTTCTTTTATTTTATATTATTAGTATTATATTTATTTCCTTTATTTTATGCTGTATATTCACATACTTGATAATGATTTTAACAGTCTGTAACATCTAAGCATGTAATTATTTATCCAGACTATTGGCTAACTCACCCTTTTTCCTGTAGTCCCTGTGGAGAGAAAATCTGTAATCATTTTTCGTGACTGATACTGTAATATATAGTGCTACAGAGCACTGGGTTCAAACCCTGGTCTATGTGTGGCAAAATGTACTTTAGACAGAGCATTTAAAAAACTGAGCTACTGACTCACTGTTGCATACTTACCGAGTGATATTTGCCTAGAGCTCACCTGGAACCAATATATGACCTGGTAATAGTAGTACAGTTTTTTAGTAGACTGCAGTGACAGTTGAACACACCGGCATGAAATTCAAGCATGACAGAGATACTAGGTAACCTATACATTACTATATACAATGCAGGTGTACACATTATATTGTTAGTGGGTTGAAATATCTGTGAAGTCTACAAACCATATCAGATTATTGGGTTGACTACCTCACCCATATACATTTGCAGACAGTATATTTGCAGTCTGCAGCTATTAGACTGTTATACTTGTCTGCAGCACCGCACTTCAGAGCCTGAATGCATATAACTGAAATGCAATGGTTAAAACAAGACACTCCTGATATACACAATATACACTGGGTGTTATTGCTATAGCTTTATGTGTTATTGCAGAACAGGTATCATAATTCATTTCTTGTAAAACAGCTCTGACGCTACAGTTATTGCACAATGCTCTTTATTAGATATACCTTGAGGGAGAAACTGATATTGTTTTGTGTTTTAATTACAGAACAGTTGTCATAATCAATTTCATGCAAAACAGCCCTAATTCCACACATATTGCACAACACAGCTTTATTAGAGGTACCTTCCTGCAGTTACTGATTTAGTTTCACGTTTTTATTGCACATCAGTTGTAATACAGCTGTTATTCCACAGTTATTGCAGTAAAAACTTTATTTCATTTACTTTATCAAGGTTAATGCTTTACTCTTCCCTGCTTATTGCTCTACAGTTGGCAGTAGTCAGTTATTGCAGTACAGGTCTATGTCAACATTCACTGTAATACAATCGTTACTGTATATACCTAATGGCACTTACTACTTTACTCTGTCTTGCTTATATGACTATAGGTTGTACATCTGTACTCACCACACTCACGGGTGCAACTTACCCAAGGGCTCGGCATGCACCTCGACATTGCAAGCTCTCTCCTCTGTAGGGATAGAAGCACACCATTATGCATGCCTGTCTATCAGACAATCAGATTAGGTACTGGTGAAACAATGGTAACAGTACTTACAAACTTGTGGGGCATTCTCTGCTTGAGCATCTTGTACCTATGTGGCCAAGAGATCCACCTTCTGACACTTCATGTCATCATAGTGGTGACAGGCCTGCTCACCTGTGCCATGGATACCTGTCTCACTGGTGAGCTGATGTGGCAGCCAGTCCCAGGCCTCTGCCTTGCACTCTGAGCCCTGGAACTCACCTTGCAGCAGTCGGTCATCATGGTCTTTCACTAGGCATCCAACCAGGACCCTGGACTCCTGAATGCCCCACCACTGCACCCAGAAGCACACACCCTCTTCAATGCCAGCCATAGTTACTGCACAGTTCATACTCCAACAGAATATGCTGTATTCCCACCTAGTGAGCTTAATATAGCCTGTTTTCCCACCCTTACACACCATTTGGCAGTATTTAAAAATGTGGACCATTACTTAGTACTCACAAACCAGCACAGCTCAACTGAGCAGTGCTTAAACTGGCAATGCATAGCACTGCTTAGCAGTATGCAAACTAGCTAATCACACCCGAGCAGTGCCAAGCACTGCCAGGCAGAGCTAAAAGGTATCTTGTTTAAGCAGTGCTTAGAAGGCTTAGCATATCTTAACAGAGCTTAGCTGAGGACAGCAGATCAGGATTTAAAAATAATTAGTATAATTTGCATTTGGAAAATAAATGCTTAAAATCCCTTCCAGGCATTCAAACCCTGCACCTACTGCACATAAGGCCGTAATTCTACCCATTTGGCTACATAGATATGTGGAATGCTGCTATATATTTACATATATCTCTGAGCTACCTTTAAGCACTGCTTAGCATCATGCCATGCCACACAAACATGGTCAGCTATGCTTAAACTTGACCTTTAAGTAAATAATTAAATACATCCAGTTTCTATTTTTGATGTCTGGTGTCTCGGTGCCACTTAGCACTGCTGTGCTATGTACCATGCCGTGCAAACATGCTTTTTAAAAACATTTAAAAAATGTTAAATTACATTTATATCATACAATTGGACAGTGCAGGGAGTGTGTTACTCATCTGTGGACACAGTTAGCACCACACTCCCTACACTGATTCAATAACCATGTCCCACAGCTCTCCCTCGGCAACGCACCTTGTTTAATATGCATGGTGTGCTGCCAAGGGGGAACCATGTATGCAGACATGGTAACATTCTGTGTAGGCTGTACACTATGACTACACAGATTTTATTAAATCTAGACATGAGTCTTTTGTGGCACTATCACACATATACAGAGACACAAGTGTACACACACAAACACACACACACACACACACACACACACACACACACACACACACACACACACACACACAGCCACACATTTTTGAGTATCCAGGGCATATATTCCAGACAACACACTTTTATTTATTTTTTTTTTTTGGGGGGGGGGGCAAGTGTTTATAGTTGCACACTGTTTTGGTCATAATTGCAGTTGTTTCTAAACCACTAAACTATGCACATGATAATACTGAACTTGGTGGAATATACATTTTAAATATCCTCATGCTATGAGTTATACAAGAAGAGTATTTGTATTTATGCCAATTAAAATAAGTACTTCTTTAATACACATTTTTTAAACTTATATGCATTGGATATGTAGAAATGTCATATGCTAGGAAAACATTGATATGCATGGAAAAAATAAAGGCTGAGGAAACTTATTTACTTATCACAACCAGCATGAAAGTCTGAGCAGCCTGGATACAAGACCAAGACAACTCTCTCACTCTCTCTCTCTCCAGTATTTACAGTAGGTTTCGTAATAGTATTCCACATTGCTGAATTCTAATTGCTCCATAACAGAAACTAGTGAAACAAGACAATGATAACGAGAGTTGTCTGTATATAGAGTTATGTTTATGCAATGTTTGATATTCTTTCTCACAAAGATTCACATATAACTTATTATTAGATGCCCTCAAGCACAAGGGAGACTGAATTATTGAAACTTTCAGTTTGTTTAAAGTAGGTTGAATCACATGTAAAGAATAATTTTAAAAATGCACTTTTGTTGATCTCTTAGAATTTCTAAACAAAGAAGGTATGAGGAAGTGGATTCAGGGAGTATTCATACATTTGTGATTGCTAAATGTTACGATTCCAGCTGTGATGGACAAGCCTCTTGTCACATCACCTCTTGAATATGTCAGATATATTTATTTTATTTGTACTTTCTGTCTTCCTTCTTTCACAGAATATACAGATGAAAGCTTGATTGCTGTAAATCTTGTACTCTTCTGCAAGCATTGGCCCCAGTATGTATTTAGAAGAGTATGATATAAAAACATCTCTTAGGCTGAAGGTAATACTCTCAGTATAAAGAACAACCACTAAAAAAAGTCCAGTCGCAACACAATACCAAAAAACGAAAGGCCACCAGTCTTCCAACAAAAAAAAGTTTATTTACTTCTTTTTCTCTAGTGCCTCAGCAAACAAGCTTTCAAGGAGTACTCTTGGTCTAGCCTTATTATCACACTTCATAATAGCCTTTTCTATTTTTTTTTTTTTTTATGGCTTCTTCATTAACTTGCTCATACTGGGGAAAAGCTGCAACGTTACAGTAAAAATTACATTTTCCAATAAGCAGCCATAGATTTAAAATGTTTTATTAGATATCAAGTTTCCAAATGCTTCTGTAAAGAGTGCTTTTATAATAATGTCTTTAAATGACATTGAAGTAAGAATTGTTTTCCCCCTACTGATCCATGCTCCAACTTATAACATGCCACTTCAAAGCAAGCAGATACCAATGAGAAATGTGCGCATACACAGTCTCTCTCACATACACACACACACACACACACACACACACACACACACACACACACACACACACACACACACACACACACAGAATATATTTATTATCAGATGCCCTGCCAGTAATCTTATGAACTACTGAGAACACTTCCACCTCAATCTGGTATGTTGTCCTGCATCAGGCTGTGTAAAAATTTAAGGTAAAACCACTGCAGAAAACCAAGAAGTTGGTTTCATGTCTTTCACCTTTCCAACTTTCCAGAGTAAATTTGCCTTTTAGAATCTATCACTTGTCACCCTTTTCAGTTCCTCCAATTTAAACCTGGATGAAACAATAATAAAACCTAAATATTTGATGAGCTGCAAACTGCTATGCAGTCTCAAATTTCAGTGTTTTCGTGCAGTCTGCAACCAATTTTTTATACAGTTGAAGTGGCTACTCTTGGGTCCTAGTGTTTGATCTGCTGCCCCATCCCCATTCACACAACTTGTACTAAAATGCATGCAGTTCATATACCTCCTAACATCAGTGGCACACATTTATTCTTGTTTTGCATCTGCTGGCTTTTTACACCCTGGTCAGTCTGAGACACTGTCTTTTGAATGGTAAATCATCTGTTTATATTGAGGAATTAAAGCTGTATTCTGTCTTTATCCCACTTGCCATCTGAGCAGTATTTAATACTGCGGATTATGAGATCATTTTGGAGCTCCTGAAGTATTATTTCATTTCTCACAGGTACCATACTCCACTGGCTCATATCTTACTTCTTGTGGTGTATCCAGAAGGTGGTGTCTGGAGTAGATTACACCAGCCCCTCCCCTGGTATATGGGGTGCCACAGACCTCCATTCTATGGCTGCTATTTTGCACAGTGTACATGCTGTCACTAAAGGACTTCATTATTGGGTTTGGAATTTAATACTAACCGTATGCTGAGGTTATCCACATGTACATTTCTTTTTATCGTGAGTCCACTTCTTATTTTTCTATGTTAGATAATTGCTTGGACAATATTCTACAGTGACTAGTGCAGGACTGACTATAGCTCAATCTTTAAAGATCAAGGCAATGTTATTTTTTCTATCATTCATCCAACATATCTTTTTCTTAATTTCTTCTTAACTTAAAGTGAACATCAACTGGAAACTCTGTCGTATGTCTGTGATGAGGGAATAATTCTTGATGCAGTGCTAGATGATGCTAGAGGTGATTTAGATGGCTACCCTGGGCTCATGGTTCCTTGGAGGCCCATGGTCTGAAAAATATATTGCCCAAGAACATCTGCCAAAATTAAACAGTTTTTAATTAAAGTTGTTTGTTGTATTCAGCATTGCTACATCATTTTCATTAGCTTGTATGCTGAACATATTGATTGCTGGCATTAAAACTTTTCCTTTTTATTTTTTTTTAAAGCAGAGTTACCATGAATATTAACTTACACTCAAGTGACTATCTTCACAGTGTACTTGTACAGTATAGGATAGTGATGCAAGGTCAAATGAAAGGGTCAGAATGGGTATATTTACTCTTTAATTTCATTAAGGGACTGCACTCATTTGAAGGTGGCTTGACAAATGGCTGGTCTCAAAAGTCAAAAGTGTTAACAAAAGTGCATATCATAATGTAAGTGTGTCACCACTGAATGTGCATCCATTTTCATAGGTCAATGGACAGCCAGGTTCCAAAACAATATGCTAAATCATATAACAACAAACTTCCATACAGAGCAAAAAAGTAAATATAACTACTCAGTGAAAATGTCTAACAGAAAACAGGAAAGAAGATGATTGAAACAGACTATAGTTATGATAAAAATAATAATCTAGCATTTTGCTTCAGTTTAGTACATTTTGTTATTGTATTTATTCCCAGCTGCCACCCAAGTAAGCATTAATATAGAAATGGAACAGAAGTCAAGGAAGGCAACAGTGGGAGAGCAAGTTAAGGTATGGACGCTTTTTGAAAAATTTCATTAAGTAAATCTGTGTTTCCACTGCTGGGGATTACATTAGACAAAAGTATACTAGCCAGTGTCTTAAGTGTGAGAGCAAAATCTAGTAAGAAGGACTTTGTGATTGATTTTTATGCAAAGACTCTACAATAGATTGCCCATACATGTCAAGCAGAGTGCCTCTTTGGCCCTCTTCAAAAGGAACCTTGACGATTGGATGGGAGAAAGGAAATTCACCCCGGGGATCACGTCAGTCGCCCTGCTAGACAGGAGTCCAGGGAAGTAAATAGTGTGGGAAGAAATATCCAGGGAATTGTTATGGCTAGGCTTGTATAGGCCCTGGGGCTGATAGCCTAGTACCACCCTATGAACCTAAAAACCTATAAGAAAAAAGTGTTCAGTAATCCTCTCCATGCCACCAGCTGTGTGCTGCATGCAGAGAAGCCAGGTTTTCTTATTTATTTTAATTTTCAGAGGGCACAGAGTTACAAGTTGACTCACTGGGACATTGAATTATTTATTGAGAAAGATTATAGTATTTAATGTTTGGACAGATTTTTATTTACTTCAGTGCCACAGATGCTGTGCAGGTTTAAGGTGGGGAAAGCCATAGAAAGAATATATCTGGTTGCTAAGAATCTGAAACTTTAGCAGTTGGCAAAGCTATAGCTCTTAGCATCATCTCTCAGTAATCAGGGTCAGTCTGCAACTAAGTAAAAACAACACAACCAGTTTTTAAGTTAACAGAATGGAAGGCTTTTCATCACCCTGCATTTAACTGTAATGCACAGTGGGTCTTTATATATATATATATATATATATATATATATATATATATATATATGTATACACAGTATTATTGGCTGACAGTATTTTTATATATGTCAAAATCTATTTACCACAAAACAAAAACTGCATTTAATTGGCACTTTACATTTAGAAGAGGGTAGTGCAGAGCAGTGCTCTGACCTAAATATATAGAAGCAGCAAAGATGATTACAGATAACAACCTTGGTCTTTACTTGTTTCTTACCCTAACTGTCCATGTACGCCAACTTGTGTTTTAGATAGGTTCCCTATTATATGATCGAAGACGCATTCGAAAGAATGCGTCTTGATTGAACTTGAAAGCAGGAAACGACATATAAGCAAATTCTTTCCCTGGGAAAGAAATCACTTGGCCGCCTTCATTATTTTGCCATTTTCATCACTGTAGTATGATTTTGGAGTTGGCATATTTAAGTAAGGGGGTATGGGGGGCACAGCTCCCCACGTCGGGGGGTGTGGGAGGCAAAGCCCCCCCACTTTATGTAATGTTTTAAAGTTTTGTTTTTTTGTCTTTTTTGAAACATTTTTTTTTTCCCTGGGAAAAAAATCGCTGTTCTAAGTGTTCGGGATTGTAAGATTTCACTTACATGGGGTCGATAAATCAATGTTCGCTTTTTTAACCATTCGCTGATTTAATATAGACCCTTTAGATATATATTGTCTTCACTGTCATGTCTATCACTTGGCAGGCTGAACTGGTGCCTTCTGTGAAAATTTGGATTATATGTAGCAATAACCTTTGTTATACTGCATTATATAAGTATTGGTTTGCTCGCTCACTCTCATAAACTTTGATTGTGCCCCTTTATTTTTGTCCTCTCAACCCACACACTTTATGTGCATCTTTAGTCTTGTCCCCACACCTCATACACTTTTGCAATGCCCATTAGAATTTTTATTGGAGAGCTACTTTACGAACTATAAATGAATACTATTAATGAAATAAGGACATGACAGCTGTTTGAGGGGAAGACAGTTTTATTTAAATGCCTTGATCTATATTCACAAGATAATTCAGCTGGCAAAAATATAAACAGATTCTTAGAGTATTAGTTAAACAAGCCTGCAGCAAGTGATTTGAATACACTGTTAGGAAACACAAATGCAGCATTCAAGGTTGTCATGAAGAATAGGCAAAATAGTCGATGACCCAGGACACAATGCAGTGTGCTTTAAATATGGGTAATTTTTTTATTTCATTTATTTATTTATTTTTAAGTTTACAGGCAGAAAGAAAAATTTTGACGCCTCTCTTGTCTGCCTGAAATGAAATAAAACTGCTCTGCTGCCTTTTCATTCATACCCATCCCCTAGTGTACTGGGGGTGGTGGTGCTCCAACTGACTTTTATGTAAGTCACATTATGTTCAAATATATGCAGAAAGTTGTCTGAAGCTGAAACAGATTCCTCCTGCTATTTGTATAATGGACAGGGTGGACAATGGTGCGGTGTTGATGAGAAAAACATTGCTCTCGACCTTACATCTTCACTATGTGGAATAAATGGACAAAATGTGTGGTACCTAATAATGCCTTGCTACCATCTTCAACAAAGAAGCTCAGAAGATGGCTAAACTATATGATGGACTCTTCAGTGTAGAACACAAGAATGGCAAGGAACATTAACTATTTAAAATGAGGAACATTATGCATACAGAGGTACACTTAAGAGATATAAAGAAGTATTATTAGTATTTTGCTATTTTACTACAATGAATGCTTGCAATAATCAACCTGATATCTTTAGGGCAATATTTCAGACTTTGTGATTTATGTTAACAGTTGAGATGAGAGGAATGGTGTGGTGAGATGAAGGTTATTACAGTTTATCCAGTAATGCCAGCAGTGACCAACCAGATGTTTTGGGCAATATTTCTGGCTTTGTGATTAGTGCAGAATTTAAGATGAGAAGAATGGGGTGATAGGGTAAGTGTCATTACTTTTCTTATAATAATACTGGTAATGATCAACTAGATAAGTTTGGCACTATTAATATGGCTTTTTGATTTGTGTGGAGCAACTCAAAATGGAATAATTTAATGTGCGGCAACTTGTTTGTATGGACTGTGAAATTGAAATAATATCACAAAGCTATCAGATGGTTTGGTTGTAACTGCTGGGTGGGGGTTGTGAAGATGAAAGTAAATGACTCTCTTGTACTTTGCTCAGTTTAAACAGTCACTGTCTGGCATATCAGGACTAGTGTGCATTTGTGAGAAGTAAGATGAACTAATTAAGTGGACATCTGATAAGTACAGACATCGGTGGTATAATGGCTGTGGCTGTCTTCTGTGGAGGAAAATGACTAGCTGCCTGGTGTTGTTTGCTTATTATTTTGGTTTTGCAGGACTAATGTAACTATTTGAAGCAATATCTAATATTCTAAGGTATGGCAACTGTTTGTTTGAAACAAAGGTGAAATACATTACATGGTCACCCTCTTTTATCATGATCAGATGTGTGAAATGTGCATAGAAGTGGCTATACCTGCTTGGTAGGGGTTGCCCAGATGAACAGTAACTGACCCTGTTATCACATGCTCAGTTTAACAATCATCACTCCATAGGTTCATAGGTTCATAGGATGGTACTAGGCTATCGGCCCTAGGGCCTATACAAGCCTAGCCATAACAATTTCCTGGATATTTCTTCCCACAATATTTACTTCCCTGGACACCTGTGTAGCAGGGCGACTGACGTGATCCCCAGGGTGAATTTCCAATTTCCCATCCAATCGTCAAGGTTCATTTTGAAGAGGGCCAAGGAGGCACTCTGCTTGGCATGTATGGGCAGTCTATTCCAAAGTATGGGGAGTCTGTGGGTCAGTAACCTATCCCTCCAGCATGTTTTGTTCATTGTGATGACAAGGATTAGATCCCTAGAGAATGTGGCTCTGAGGGATTGGGATTTCTTTAAGTGGAACATGTCCAACAGCTCAAAGTTTGACATGAACTTGTATGTTAAGCAGAGATCACCTCTGAGTAGACGATATGCCACAGAGAATAGCTGGAGTTTTTTTAGATGGTCATCATAGGGCATCTGCTTTAGGTCTGTGATTCTTTTAGTAAGGTATTTCTGTGGCCTTTCCAGCTGTTGCAGATGTCTTGTGAGGTACATACCAAACAGGGCGTTGGACTCTATAATGGGTCTAATGAGGGATGAGTACAGTGGGACAATGACCTCCTTTTTTCTGGATGAAAAGCCCTTAGTGGTGAGGTGTGCCACATAGAAGGATGACTGTTGTGGTGATGTGGTTATCAAAGGTGAGACCACTGTCCACCTGTGTCCCTAAGTATCTCATCACACTTTCAGTGTTTAGTGTACTGCCACCTATGTGGTAATTCATGGATACATGTTTTTTCCCAAAGGGGATAACTATACATTTCTTGGCATTAAGCTTGAACCCATGGCTCTGGCACCAAGCATCTGTTTCTGTAAGGCCCTTTTGTAGAATATCCACATCATTTGGGGATGCAATAATGGCTCCCAGTTTGCAGTCATCTGCGAACTTTGTTAGACAGAGTCCCTTAGTGTTGGCCTGTATTTCAGTGAAGTAGATGCCAAACAAGAGCGGTCCCAGGACTGAACCCTGAGGTACTCCACTTGTCACTTGCCTGGAGCTGGATTTGGAGTTGGCTACTTTTACAGTCTGGGTTCTGTCTGTAAGCCAATTGGCAACCCATTGAGTGACATAGGGATTTATGCCCAGCTTAGTAAGTTTATCTATGATTCCAGAGTGTGGGATGGTGTCAAAGGCCTTGGAGAGGTCCAGATAAGCTGTGTGGTCCGCCTTACCCTCGTCCACAGCTCTGGAGACTGATTTGAAGAAGTCAATCAGGTTCAGGAGACACGATCGGCCCTTCATGAACCTAAACTGGGTGGGGTCCAGTGTTTGAAGGTTGCCAATGTCTTTGTTTATAAGTTCCATGATAATGCATTCCATGCCCTTGCAGATCAGGCTCATCAGACTGATGGGATGGTAGTTCCTGGGATCCAAGCTGGATCCCCCCTTGTGGAGTGGGATAACTGTAGATGTGTGCCACTCAGTGGGCATGAAGCCTGAGGTGAGGCTATGATTAAACATGACACTTAGGTGAGGTGCCAGTTTATTTTGTAGTTCATGTAGTACATAGCCCGGGATGTCATTTGGTCCCATGGATGCTATATTCTTAACTTTGGAGAGTGCAGTTTTTACCTGTGTGGCCGTGATTACCAGAATTTGGCAATTTTTTGGTATTGAGATGGGCCCTTTAGGGGGTACGAGGGGGGTGAAGTTAGCACTACATCAATCTGCCAGGATATTGGCAATATCCTTGGGATCAGTATATTTAATGTCATGCTGTTGTAGCTCAGAGCATATCTGAGCATTGCCATTTAGATTCTTGACGTAACTATAGAATGCCTTGTGGTTGTCTTTGGAATCTTTGGCAATTTTATTTTCATAACTAGCTTTGGAGGATTTTATGAGGGATCTTAGCTTCTTACTGAGGCTGGTAAGGGAGTTTTTTGCATCCTGGGATTTTCCTCTTTTCTGCAACAGTTTCTTTCTTCTGTTGTATAGTTTGTCTATGGCAGAGGACCACCAGATTGGCTTCCTTTTTCTGGAGGAGAGTGTCTTGGTTCTATTTGAGATGCCATGATTCATGCACGAGTGGATGTGCTCATACAGTGCCTTAGTGCAGGATTCAGCAGTCAAACTTTCAGCTCCCATCTGCATGGGTGTCATTAAGTTTGTCACTTCAGACTTGAGTAGCATGAAGTTGGCATTGGAGAAGTTATTTACGGAGGTTTCCTTACTGGGGGGGGGGGTGGGGATGTGGATGTCAAGGGTGATTTGCTTATGGTTACACCTGACCAATGAGGGGGTGACCACTGGTGTGGAGCATCTATCTCCCATGTTGGTAATGACCAGGTCTAGGATACTGGAGCCCCTGGTGGGACAATGGATTAGTTGATCCAGGGCATTGGAATTTATGAATTCCAAGAATCGTTGGGAAAAGGTATTGGTACCAGAGTAGTTTTCCCAGTTAATGGCAGGGTAGTTGAAATCACCCAATATTAGGGTGTTTAGTTGTATCTTAATATTTTCCAGTATGTTTAGAAAGGTGTAGTGAAAATCTTGGGACATGGTGGGGGATCTGTAGCAAGCTACAATTTGGATTGCAGTCTTACCTAGTGTCAGTTGCACCTGGAGAACTTCAGAATCATTGTGTTGAGCAGCTAGCCTGGAGGTGTTAATATCCGTGGTGAATATGGACACTCCCACCTTTAGTGTTTCGGTGTTAGTTTGGTGGCCAAAAAGTGTGGTAAGAGTTGTAGCCTGGTATTGCAGGGGTGCTCTCTGGATCCTTGAACCAGGTCTTAGTTACTGCACAGATATCGATGTTCTCCATTTTTAGGAGTGCCTTGAGAGAGTGCATTTTGAGGTTTAGACTTTTAGCATTGAGTAGCATTACCTTCAGATTTTGCAAGCTTGTATCAGTTACAGTGGTGGTTTTGTCCTTTGAAACTTGCCTAAAAAAGGCACTATAGGGGTAGCAAGAGCTTTAGCCAGTAACCTGAATCCCAGGGGTGACAGGTGCAGACCATCTCTGGCAAAGCATCATGGTTTGTCGATAATGTCATCCCAGGCAGACAGATACTGGATCCCTTTTGAATAACACCAGAAGCTTAGCCAATTGTTGAAGTCAATCATTTTGTCCTTATACTGTGGTATCATTCTGGGCGAAGGCAGGATGCTACTCAGGGCTAGAGTCATACCTGCCTGGGCCACATGATCCAAGAGCTCTTCCATGTCTCTTTTCATGTAGTCCAGGGAGGTACGTCTCAAGTCATTCACTCCAACATGGACAATGACAGATTTGTATTTGTACTTGTTATGGAGTGACTTGAGTGCATGAGTTATGTGGCGGATCCTGGCACCTGACAGGCAGCTGACTGTAATTTTCTCCTTGTTCAGCCTGGTGAGTGAGACATCAGTGTGTCTGACTATAGAGTCACCTATGACTAAAGTGTTGGGTACGTTGTCTTGCGTTAGGGCTGTTGTTGGGTGGCACACTGGTGTTGTGAGCTATGTGTCACTTTGGTTGTGACTGGTGTTTGCATTTTAGCTTTGGAGGTCCTTGTTGCTTGGGCAGATTAATGTTAAGGGCCTCTGCATATGTGGGTTTAGTGTTGCTATGTGTGGGTGTTGATGGTGTGGGTTTTGAAGGGCTATGTGTTGCTTCAGATGTAGTGCAGGTGTTAACCTTCTCCTCTTGACTGTCTAGCACAATCTTGGCTGGAGAGAGCTTTGCTTCCAGTTTGCCTATGTAGGTGCATCTCTCGCAGGTTGCAGTGTTGGATGGTAGGAGGAGAGGGTTGTCTGTGTACATGAAGCAGTTGCTGCATTGCCCCAGTATGCCCAGATTCACCAGGAGGACAGGAGAAATCATCGGAAGCTGACCCTTGGACATGCCTGTTTAGGTGCTTTTTTGTAAAGTACAAGAGCTGTTTTCCCTTACCTTTGCAAGGTACTTTGCAGTTATAGGCTGTTTAGTGCCTAGGATTCATTTTTCCTTATTAACAAGTTAAGTTGAGTGCTTGTATCAGTTTAAGGCTTCCTAGTGCTTTCCAGCAGGTTCCAGAGTACGTGCTAGTCACAGGGATTCAGATTTTAGTGCTACTAATGAAAAACCAGTTAGTTCTAAGGGAAAATTTGAAGAGCAGACTTTCTGGCACCTGGAATAGTTTAACTGTAGCCCTGCAGTGCTGCACGATGTGAAAAATGTGCAAACACACACGTTTTTAAGCCAGAAAGTTGAAAGAGAGAGAGAAATCAGCCCAAAAATGGCTAAAATTACAATTTCAGAGCTGGAAACCACTCCTCTAGTGTTATACAGGCAGTACAATGCTCACCACTCCCACATAAGCAGTAGGACCTCCCTCTACCACAGCAAGGTCTGGATAGCTCTGAACACAGAAATTAAAGTCCTGAAACCAGCAAAGCCTGGGATCTGGACTATACTAGCTAGGAAAGGCAGGAAACAAGAAAACAAGATAGTATTTTTTTTTTTTTGTTAAAACAGGCTAAACAATGCAATAATACACTAAATAAACACAGAAAAGGCTAACACACTTGAGTGTGTAGCCCTAAACAGTAAATATAATTAAAACTCTACAAAATTAGCAATTTAAAACTTTTTAAATGAAGCAAGGCAAGTGCACAACTGAAAAACGATTTAAGAGGAATAATACAGTAGAATAAGTAGCTAGTCTACATATACAGAAAAGTATGTATATACAGGGAAGCAGCCAAAGCACACTAAAACAATTCAGATGCAGTGCAACCTAGAGCACTTGAGTTGTAGCAATATTAAGGCAAATACAGTTTTAATAAATGCACTAAAATATATTTCCAAAATGTTTGAGAAGCACAGTCTGAACACAAGGATATTCAGACATTTTTTTTAAGAAAGGGAGAAAGGAGGAACAGAAGGAAAGAAACTAAGTGTGTTGGCCTTCTCAGATGTTCTCTCCATATTAGGTAAAATGAACTAATGACACTAGACTGGGAGGAGTGTCCAAGATCAAATTTAGAGTAGGGGCGGGCAACAGCAAGGCCAGCAGGTATAAAGACAAGATGCCAATAGGGAGGGAGAGTGGACAACACTACAGAAATGTTTATCACAAGTGAGCCAATAGCTATGAAATACAGTACAATTATGCAGTATACAATAAAATTGCTATAAATATCTAGAATAAGCAAAAAAACAGGCTACTTATTGCTATATATCACAGATCAGCTGCTCCTCCTCAGATAGCTCTGTAAATAAATAAATAAAATAAAATAAAATAAGGGCTAAATTCAATATAGCATATCCAGACCTTCATAACTTTTGCTGGCTAGGGGCCCCCAAATACCACAGTTGTATAAGTGGATTTTTGACATGAACTCAGTAATTGCCTCTGCCATGAACCCCACCTTATCTAAAATCTGCCCTGCTCATAGAAGTACACAGAATGTCTCTGTATTTGGGGGGGGGGGGGCAATGTCATTATTTTTTTAGCATTCCTCCCAAACCTCAGGGATCACTATATCTTCTGTTGGGCTAGGGACAGTGTGGTCATTATTTCTTTAACTTTCTTCACAAACTTCAGAGGGTCACTGTAGCTTGTATATGAGCATTGTTCTGTCTCTAGAAACAGCAAGCTGAAAATATTATTGCAATCATTTTTTTTTCATTTTCCACACAACATCTGATGCATATACAGGTGGCTCTTTTCTGGGAGGGGATAAATAAGCATGTGTGTATATGTCTGACTGCAAATATGCTATGTTCTATTTAATCTTTTCAGTTTTGTCCCAGTCTGACATCAGAAGGATACACAGAAGGTGGCTATCTTTTGGGGTAGGAGATGAGGAAGCGTGCTATATATAAATATGAGAGCAGCAGCTTGAAATATGACTGTGAGAATTTATGCCTTAATTTTACTCCCTATTTAACACCAGAGAGGAATACATAGAAACTGACTACCTATATTGAGGTGGGGTGTAGGGGACAGGCACTGTTCTGAGCATCTGTCTTCTTAGATTATTGTGAACTGGTGTTTGGTCAGCTTTGAGCATTAAAACTTGGATACGACTTATTTCATCCTTGAAATGAAAAAGTAGTACTGAATTTCTTTTCCATACACATGATTTTTTCAACCCATCACTGGATAAAAAGGTTGAAAAAAAGCTCTGAAATGCTCCTCAAAGCATATATAACTCCATGGCATCTAAGAATCTAGCAGCCCCTGACCACCAACTTAATTTAGTTATTACAAGGTAGTCTTGGTCAGTTAGGATATGTTGAAAGGATATAGGAAAAAGCAAAGCTAATGACTAAAACTAAATGTCTTTCCTTAATCATGGTTTTAATTCATTATTGGATAAAAGTATGTTTAAAAACTGTAAAGTGCATCTAAAACCATCCAGAAACCTCACGCCTTTTGGGGCATAGTGGTTCTCAGACCCCCAGCTTAATACAGCTATTTCCACTGCAGTTGTTATAGTGTAGTCTTGGTCAGTTAGGATGTCCTGAAAGGATGTAGGAAAAAAAAAACAAAGTTGAAGAATAAGACTGAATTTTTTTCTTTGAGCGTGTTTTTTGTTTAGGTAGACTGGATGAAAAAGGATGTCCGAAAAAACTCTAAAATGCATCTCAAAGCATGTACAACTCCCAAAGCCCACAGACTCCTGGCTTAAAGTAACTCTTTCCTCCACATTTATCAGAGTGCAGTCTTGATTAAGTAGAACATGTTGAATGAATGAGTGAATAGCTACAGGAAAAATAAAGAGTAAGCTGAACTGTGAGAAAAAGGATTAAATAAACTGAATAGTGTGATTAGGCCAGGATGAGTTGTGCAGTGGGGGAGCCATAAGACTTTTTAACCTATGACCCCAGTTTACCTAAGGCCAGCCCTGTCAGCATTAATGTCAATAGATGGTGTAGATGTTGGCGGTTGCAAAGAACAGCATAACTGTGTCTTAAAGCCCCTTTCCCTTCCAATCCTTACAAGCTATACTCCTAGGATGTTGCCAGCTGTACGGTCCCAATTTCTTTAAGTAGTTTCAATTCTAACAATGCCTGTGACACTATTCTAGCTTCCAAATGTAAAAAATACTTGTGGACTTGTGGAAAAGTAAACAAATCTGCCAGTCTCATGTGGTTATTCTGGTTTCCAAAAGTTAGATAAGTTTTTAAGCTTACATCATAGTAAGTAATTGGACAATATTGTCAGATGAGTTCATGCCTCAAGAGATTCTTTTTACTTTTGGAAAGAAAAGCCAAAAAAACTTGTCAGAAAATATTAGATAAGAAGCAGGTGCATATTTTAAAATGTGGGGGATTGACAAAATTGAGCTGGTAATTCTCAACTGTCTGGAAAGCAAAAATATTTTTAAGAACATTATTGGAACCTGCTGGTCATCACTGGACAGATTCATGAGAGAGACTATCAAAAATCAAATACAAAATCATGTACAGCCAGAGAGGCCTGCTGGGCCTTGTTCAAGGAATCTTGGGATGAATGGATGGGATGTAGAGATACCCGGATATTATACCCTAATGTCACTTGACACAGGCAGGCACAAAAATATAAGGCATAGTTTTATTCAAAAACTGTGGGTGAAAGCCCAATAACTATAGCTTGGCTTATAAAATGCCTTGGGCAGATAGCCTAGTATGAACCTATGAACCTATGAACCTATAAAAAAGTGTCAAGGAGGGGAATTATCAGCATCTCAGTGGACCAATCCAAACAGAGCTTGTGGTTAGCACTGAGTAAGTCATTTATGAAAAGGAGTCACTGTAGAAGAAAAGCAATGAAATAGTTACTAAAATAAAGAAGCAATATATATGAAGTGATTCTGGTCAATTGCTTGCAGATGTAAAAATTGTTTTCATAGCACAGTCTCTTTGAAATTGTTCTTTAACTACAAATATAGGCATGAAGTTAAATGACATTCCTTGAAAGTAACAACTTATACAGATGTGTGAGTATGTCTGTGTGTATGTGCATATTTTGCAATTGTATGTGTATGTGTCTGTATGAGTGTATATCTATCTATCTATCTGTGTGTGTGTGTGTGTGTGTGTGTGTGTGTGTGTGTGTGTGTGTGTGTCTATCTATCTATGTGTGTGTGTGTGTGTGTGTGTGTGTGTGTGTGTGTGTGTGTGTGTGTGTGTGTGTGTGTCTACTTAATTTTGTCAATAGACCCAGATCTCAAAATCCAAAATGTTGACCACAAAACCAACAACATTAATGTTGACACACTACTACTCATGAGCTGAGCAATAACCTCAGCATAAGCAAAACGCTAAGGTAAAAATTAAGATTAAAACATTGTTTTTGCTGTACCCCCACAACCTGCTAATTATATATACTTACTCCTGGATCAAACAATGCTGGGAAAAGGGCTTTTTTTCCCAACCCCAAGAAAAGTATGATCTTGCACACCTGTTGGCCATTTGTGTAGTCGACGAAACTTTGTTGCCTACACAGATGTTAAGCATATATGGATTTGACAAAATTCATATCTGCCTATATATAAAATTTAGTAAATTTAGTTTCTCCTGAAATCACTATGGAACCAGTCTTAGGCTAACAATACTTCTGTGGGAACCAACAACATATAAAGCTCCATTCTCATCAATGCTCAGCATGCACTATCCTAGCCTCTACTTAAACACTTCAACCTCAGCCATTCAACAGGGTTTGCACCAGATTCCTGGAGAATAGCCACTGTAATTTTCTTATACAAGGGCAGCCCCTCTCCAGTCTCAGAAAATTATGTCTATCAACCTCATCAGCCTTACATGGAAAGTCGTGGAATGTATTATAGTAGAACTTCTTTATGCAGGCATATTAGCATAACTGATATAGACCTCAATCAATTTTGTGAAGATCAGGTCCACTTCCTTAAACCTAGTAAATTCTTTGAAAATATTACAGAGACTGTGAACAGTGGCCATTCCATGTATGATGCTTATCTAACCCTGGTCTAGGCTTTTTACACTATCCCTCATGTTGGTATTATTGCAAAATTAGAAAAACATATTATAAAATCCTGCGTTTTTCACTAACTTGTAAAACTGGCCATTGAACTAATCCCATTTTGTGAAAGCTGTGCGTACCCTTTTTGTACATAAAATTGTACTAAGTGAGGTACTGCAGGTCTCAATGTTGTGGCTCTCTACTGTTTGGCATTTCTTTTGCAGACATCCAGCCCAAAATCTTAGACATGTGATTGGCCAAGTTTGTTCTTAACTGCAAAATGGGCACTTTTATCCACTCATCTATTAATACTAGAGAGCTCCAGCAAGAGCTGAAATATGCACATGCCTGCAGTACCAAAACCAATGTGGAACTAAACACAAAAATGTGGAGTGCTGTAATGTTTAACAAAAAAAAAAGCTGTTCCCACTTTATTTATATTTACTCCAAAACAACACCTTATCCAGAAGCACACATTTCATACTACCTCAAGTAACACAAAAATAGAAACTATAAGCCGAACTGAACTACTTGGAGTCATAATAGATGACAACCTCAAATTTCATCACTACACACTTCATTCTATCAAGAAAACTCACCAAAACATGGCTCCCTCTATTAGGCCACGTACTACCTGACAGATCAAGCAAGGATTACCTTAACAGCAACATACCTACTTTGTTCTCTATTATATGCTTACCCTATTCTTACAAATATCAACACCACATATAAAACTAAACTATCCTCCTGCCACTACAAAATAGCTAAGTTTACAACCAACCAGCCTTATAAAAGACACCGCTGCCTTGTATTAAAACAATTAATCTGGCTTGAACTCCAAAACCAGTTGACATACTCATAACTAGTCATTGTTCGCAACCAGACAAATGCCCAGCATTACAAAATACTCTGCTGAACTATTCACCCACTAGAGGCCTTCACTCTACAAGTAAGCTTTTATTGTGTATCAGTAAGGCATTCCACACTGCTGGAGATTCTCTCTACTCTCATGTGTCAAATCTCTGGAATGAAATCCCCACAGAATTAAAAGAGATAGAAAACTTAAATAGTTTCAAAACTTTGCTTAAACAGCACCTATGCCAAAGATCGCTCTGTTCTTCCTGCTCAGCTAGCTAGCTTTATTCTGATTACTTTTCTCCAGTTCCTACAGCCACTTTGCTTCCCAATCTTTTGTATCTTATCACTCCTCCTCATACGGCACTTATTTCCTAAACTCTTACTTCTCCATCTCTCACACCCCACCACTAACTACAGTGCCTCCTTTGTCCATTTATCTTCCAGCTCATTTCCATAACTTCTCCTTTCATATTTATCTCTTACCATTTTTAAGCTACATTCTACTTTTCAGTCTGTAAATTTTTACTAAACTCAAAAGCACCCCAGTTTGATCTTTTCCCTACAATTATCATGCTATAAATACATTGTTAAGGTATGTTATTTCTCTATTCAATCATTAGTTAATTTATGTTCATTTCTCTCTTTTCTTTGTATTAAAATGTTATGTTTATATAAGAAAATTTTAAAAATATTTAAAAATCATGTAAATAAGCTCATGTATAGATGTTTTTTACCCTGCAATTATAAATGTACATCATGTACAACTTAAATGCGGAACTTTTCTTCCTGGGTTCCACTGAAAATGGATTTTGCACAGTCAGACTTTCCTGGTCAACAAAGACAAATAAATAAATAAATATGTTGTAAGGTATACTCCTCCACAAACAGTCACAGTTATAAGAAACCTAAGCAATTTTGTGGACAGCTATCTGTCTCTCATTCCTTCATCATGTTTTCACCATAGTCAGGAAATCCTTCTATATCTCCCAGTTAATTCCCAAGGGAATGCCTTCAAGATCCAAAAAAGTCATACTACCACTGTTCTTTTCCCTTATCAGACCCATCACTGAGTACAATGCCTCCTTTGGGATGTACAAGTCCAAGTATATTGCTCAACTGTAAAGGCCCCAAAGATCTATAAACAAGAAAATTTGAGGCCTTAATTTTTTGACTATCCCAGCAGATTAGCATGACTCTTTTTATACTCAGTGGCCTACCAGCTGCTCTGAATTTATCTGTGTCTAACTTTTTAAGCCATGAAAGAACCCACTTCTATTTGACCTCATATTCCTCTGCAAAGCTAGTGACTCTACAAACACCTATAAAAGGAATTTAAATTTACATCAACAAATAAACAAGACTCACTGGAGGGACTGATTCTTTGTTTAAAGTGTTTCCAGCCTATGCAATAAATTATAACTACAAGTTAAACAAAGTACTGCATTGGTGCATTTAAGGCTAGTCTTGATGACTGGATAGGTAAACACAAATCTGCACTAAGATTGTCATGTAAGGCCCTGTTGAGTTGGGAGATGAGCACTATTAAGTATATGGAAAGAATGGCAAGAAGTTTAGGTGCATGTGTGTGTGTGTGTGTGTGTGTGTGTGTGTGTGTGTGTGTGTGTGTGTGTGTGTATATATATATATATATATATATATATATATATATATATATATACACAGTATATAGACATACATATATGTGTGTGTGTGTGTCTAGTGTGCATGGTTTCTAAAATATGCAAAGACATTTGTGAAAGTTTGGAGAATAAGTTCAGCTTTTTTGCACTATAATGTATTACAACAGTCATGCAAACACTTTAAATATGTTGAATGTTATCAGAATAGATTTACCTTGATGACATGATTCTTTGTGTCAGTATGTAACCTCTCAATTAACTGTTCATAAGGTATTTATATTTGTCTGGATTTTCTTAGCATGAGTTTTTAGAAAATGCTCAGGAATCTAAGGTCCTATGTAAAGTGACAGAGGTTGCATCATATGTGCTAGATGAAAATTAGATCATATTCACTTAGCCTGCATTTCAGTTTACTGTGTAAATAACAGCACCAATGAAGTTTTTGTAAGTCATTTGAAATGTTACTTTGTATTGTGCTGCATTGTATATAGCACCACCTGGAGAGCCAGGTAATGTTTATATACATTTTAGGTTCCCCTTTAGAATCTCGAATTGCTGAAAGCTCGAAATTCATAAGCTCATAGGTTCATAGGTTCATAAGTAGGTACTAGTTTGTCAGCCCAAGGGCCTACGTAAGCCTAGCCAACAATGTTCCCTGGCTTACGCCACCTAAAAAAGTTATTTTCCTGTGCCACTGTCAAGCAGAGACATAGAAGTGATCCGCGGGGTGTATTTCCTATTTCCCATCCACTCCTCAAGATTTTTCTTGGAGAGTGCTAATGAATAACTTTGTATGGGAAGTCTCTGGAACAGGAATCTATCCCTCCAGCATGTCCTGTATATAGTGGTGACAAGGTTTAGGTCCCTAGAGCATGTAGCTTGGAGGGATTGGGATTTTTTTAGGTGTAGCAGGTCCAATAGCTCTGGGTTTGACATAACTTTATATGTTAGGTAGAGATCACCTCGGAGTAGGCGATATGCTACAGAGTAAAGCTGGAGTTTTTTGAGGCGGTCAGTGTAGGGCATTTGTTTGAGGCCAGTAATCCTCTTTGTGAGGTACTTCTGTGGCCTTTCCAGCTGCTGCAGATGTCTTGTGAAGTACATTCCAAAAGGGGCATTGTACTCTATAATGGGTCTAATGAGTGTCGAGTAGGGGGGAACAATGACCTCTTTTTTCCTGGATGAGAACCCTTTTATGATGAGGTGTGCCAGGTAGAAGGACTTCCTGACTACTGTGGTGATGTGACTATCAAAGGAGAGACTACTGTCCACCTGGGTCCCAAGATCTCTTATCACGCATTCGGTGTTAAGTAGATTGCTGCCTATGTGGTAGTTCATGGGTACAGAGTTTTTACCAAAGGGGATGACACTGCACTTTTTGGCACTGAGCTTGAGGCCATGGCTCTGACACCAAGCATCTGTCTCAGTGAGGCCTTTCTGTAGGATGTCCACATCATTTGGGAGTTGACTATGGCTCCTAGTTTGCAGTCATCTACGAACTTCATTAGCCACAGGCCTTCTGTGTTAGCCTGTACTTCAGAGAAGTAGATACCAAACAGGAGAGGTCCCAGGACGGAACTCTGTGGCACTCCACTTGTCACTGCTTTGAGGTTGGATTGGGAGTCTGCAACTTTTACAGTGTGGGTTCTGTCAGTGAGCCAGTTGGCAACCCATCTTGTGACGTAGAGATTTATACCTAGTTTAGTGAGTTTGGCTATAATTCCAGAATGGGGGATGGTGTCGAAAGCCTTGGAGAGGTCAAGATAGGCTGTGTGAACCACCTTACCCTCATCTACGGCTTTGGTGACTGCCTCAAAGAAGTCGATCAGGTTCAGGAGGCATGATCTGCCTTTCACAAACCCGAACTGGGTGGGATCCAGTGTTTGGAGGTTACCAATGTCTTTGTTTATGAGTACCATGATGATACATTCCATGGCCTTGCAGACCAGGCTCATCAGGCTAATAGGTCGATAGTTCCCAGGATCAGTGGTGGCTCCCCCTTTGTGGAGTGGGATAACTGTTGCTGTGCACCATTCAGTGGGCACAAAGCCTGATGCGAGGCTATTATTGAACAAGGTGCTTAAGTGGGGAGTTGGTTTGTTCTGAAGTTCATGTAAAACACAGCCTGGGATGTTGTCTGGTCCCATGGGTGCTGTGTTTTTGTCTTTAGAGAGTGCAGCTTTTACCTGCATAGTTGCGATTACAGGGACTCTGCATTCTTCCTGTATAGATATGGGCCCTATAGGGGGTGAGAGGGGGGTAAAGTTAGCACTGAACCTATCTGCCAGGATGTTGGCAATATCAGTTGGTTCTGTAATTTTCATGCCTTTGTGCTGTAATTCAGAGCAGGTCTGGGTGTTGCCATTGAGATTCTTGACATAGCTATAGAATGCTTTGACAGACTACAAATTACTGAACTTTCTAAAGAAGTCGAAGGACTGAACAACTGTATCACAAACCATACAGACTTCACTAGATACAGATTTGACTATGAAAGAATGTTCAGTTCTATTGACCAACTTCTTGCTAAGTCGAAACTCATCAAAATTAAAAAAATAAATAGAGACAGATTTGCTTATGACAATGGAAAGGCATACCCTAAGCCACCAGGTTCTCAAAACAATTATACTGACACTAAAACAAATGACAGCGAAATGTTGGAATCTTTTATTGACGAACAAGACACTAGTTTAAATTTTGAAACATCAAATATGACGAACAGACAAAATAACAGGAACAATAATACATGGGCCGGTCGCTTAAGGAATGGACGACAGCCTACTTCATATCGAAACCAACAGGGTGGCGAACCAACATATAGTCCAGCTCAAGGAAATGACTATGACAATCAGAACTCAGGTGCCATCCCTAAGAGATATGTTGTAAATAAACATAACCAAACTAACCAACAAAATTCACACCAACAACCACAAAAAAACCAATATGGCCTATACAACAAACCAAAGAGATAGAGCAAGAACCAAAAAAACCTGAGGTTATATACAACAATACAGGAGACTTTGTGGTGTAAAATTTTTCATGTATTGACATTGATTCTAGCCTTGTTGACCTCTTTGCCAGAGGACAAACTTTTGTACCTGGCAAACACATGGATTTACCACAAAGTATTAAAGACATCAAACTGTTTGTAAGAAAGCTTAACCTCAGTATTCTCTTAGGGGATTCACCAGCAATTAGTCAGCCACTCAAAGTAGTTAGCGAATATAATCCTACTTTACATCCAACTTTGTCCACATTTGAACAAATTATGGAACTTGACTTACGTAGTATTAAAGACAGTTCACATAATAGAATTTATCAAAATTACAAGAAAGGAAGAAACGTTAGTAAGGAAGAAAATGTAGCTTTATCTACCTTTAAAACACTGAACATTAGGGCTATTAAGCCAGATAAAGGTGGAGGACTTACTTTATTTGATAATTTTGATTATGTTGACAGAGTTGAAAGATTACTCGCTAATGATACGTATAAAGAAGTTTCTATAAATGAATTAAACACCGCATACAGGCTTATTAAAGGCTATTACAGTGATTTATTTATGGATGGATATATTGACATAAACAGTTACCAATATATTACCACCAACTGGCCAAAGATTCCCATTATGTTTGCAACACCAAAAATACACAAAAATATTTCAGATCCCCCACTTAGACCATTAATAGACGGAAGGGACTCTATTACCTATGCTTCAGCTAAATTAGTTGACAGTATTTTGAAAAAATATTTGGTGACTGAAGTTCAAATATGCAAAGACTCTTGGTCTTTTTTGAAGAACCTTGACAACATTATATATAGAGAAGACTTAAACTTCGTCACCATTGACGTGATTGACTTATACACGTCAATACCTCACTTAGAAGCAATAGAGTGGGTTAATTTATTTCTGGTCAAGAAGGGGGCTCAAGTTAATGAAATATTTACGGTAACAACTTTATTGGATATTATCTTGACAAACAATTTCTTTACATTCAATAACAAATTGTATTTACAAAAATGTGGGGTTGCTATGGGTTCGCCTGTAGGGGCCAGTTTAGCAAACACTGTTATGGCATATTGGGAACAACAACACATCCTAAATAACACTGAATGGTTGCCTTTCATCAAATATTACACCCGCTTCCTGGACGACATCTTCATTTTATTCAAAGGAGATCAGAAAAAAGCAGAAAAGTTGTTGAAATTTTTGAACAATACTACTGACTTTTTCAAATTTACATCCAATTTTCAACAACAATCCATAGATTATTTGGATGTAAATTTGGCTAAGGACTATGTTAATAACTTATTCTTTTCTAAAATACATAGAAAAGGAAACTTTTTGCAATTCCTACTTGCATTTTAGTAGCCTTCACCCTACCTCACAGAAAAAAGCTATAGTAAAGGGTCAATTAATACGGGCTGCTCGAATGACCACCCGTATTGTAGACTTTGAACTCGAATGTGAACTACTTATGAGTTTCTTTAGTGAGAGAGGTTACCCTTTTGATTTCTTAGAAGAGATAGTCCAGGAAGTTAGATATAAGAGAACTTGTGGTATTATTCTTCCAATTCTTTACCAACAGGCTGACAACAATACATCTTTAGGCCACGTAGAAAATCAGGAGTGTTCACTAGATGTAACAGACAATTCTGAAGTAAGAATAGAACCTATTAATGACTTTAGATGTAGTTTCATAACAACTTACAACATGGACAGTGACATTATCAAAAAATTGTTATTCAAAAACTGGTCATTGATTCAGCAAGATAGGAGCATCTCTAGTAAATTAGTTGAATACCCTAGAATTGTTTACAGAAGAGGTTACAATTTGAAAAATATCCTGGAAAGTAACACCATTAACAATTTTTCTAGAATGAAAGGGCACTATAATGTATTGCAACAGTCATGCAAACACTTTAAATATGTTGAATGTTATCAGAATAGATTTACCTTGATGACATGATTCTTTGTGTCAGTCTGTAACCTCTCAATTAACTGTTCATAAGGTATTTATATTTGTCTGGATTTTCTTAGCATGAGTTTTTAGAAAATGCTCAGGAATCTAAGGTCCTATGTAAAGTGACAGAGGTTGCATCATATGTGCTAGATGAAAATGAGATCATATTCACTTAGCCTGCATTTCAGTTTACTGTGTAAATAAGAGCACCAATGAAGTTTTTGTAAGTCATTTGAATTAGGCAAATGTTACTTTGTATTGTGCTGCATTGTATATATCACCACCTGGAGAGCCAGGTAATGTTTATATACATTTTAGGTTCCCCTTTAGACTCTCGAATTGCTGAAAGCTCGAAATTCATAAGCTCATAGGTTCATAGGTTCATAGGTAGGTACTAGTCTGTCGGCCCAAGGGCCTCACGAAGTTTAGCCAACAAGGTTCCCTGGCTTACGCCACCTAAAAAAGTTATTTTCCTGTGTCACTGTCAAGCAGAGACATAGAAGTGATCCGCGGGGTGTATTTCTATTCCATCCACCCTCAAGATTTTCTTGAAGAGTGCTAATGAATAACTTTGTATGGGAAGTCTCTGGAACAGGAATCTATCCCTCCAGCATGTTCTGTATATAGTGGTGACAAGGTCTGGGTCCCTAGAGCGTGTAGCTTGGAGGGATTGGGATTTTTTTAGGTGTAGCATGTCCAACAGCTCTGGGTTTGACATAGCTTTATATGTTAGGTAGAGATCACCTCGGAGTAGGCGATATGCTACAGAGTAAAGCTGGAGTTTTTTGAGGTGGTCAGTGTAGGGCATTTGTTTGAGGCCAGTAATCCTCTTTGTGAGGTACTTCTGTGGCCTTTCCACCTGCTGCAGATGTCTTGTGAGATACATTCCAAAAGGGGCATTGTACTCTATAATGGGTCTAATGAGTGTAAGGTAGGGGAACAATGACCTCTTTTTTCCTGGATGAGAACCCTTTTATGATGAGGTGTGCCAGGTAGAAGGACTTCCTGACTACTGTGGTGATGTGACTATCAAAGGAGAGACTATTGTCCACCTGGGTCCCAAGATCTCTTATCATGCATTCGGTGTTAAGTAGATTGCTGCCTATGTGGTAGTTCATGGGTACAGAGTTTTTACCAAAGGGGATGACACTGCACTTTTTGGCACTGAGCTTGAGGCCATGGCTCTGACACCAAGCATCTGTCTCAGTGAGGCCCTTCTGTAGGATGTCCACATCATTTGGGAGTTGACTATGGCTCTTAGTTTGCAGTCATCTACGAACTTCATTAGCCAGAGGCCTTCTGTGTTAGCCTGTACTTCAGAGAAGTAGATACCAAACAGGAGAGGTCCCAGGACGGAACCCTGTGGCACTCCACTTGTCACTGCTTTGAGGTCGGATTGGGAGTCTGCAACTTTTACAGTGTGGGTTCTGTCAGTGAGCCAGTTGGCAACCCATCTTGTGACGTAGAGATTTATACCTAGTTTAGTGAGTTTAGCTATAATTCCAGAATGGGGGATGGTGTCGAAAGCCTTGGAGAGGTCAAGATAGGCTGTGTGAACCACCTTACCCTCATCTACGGCTTTGGTGACTGCCTCAAAGAAGTCGATCAGGTTCAGGAGGCATGATCTGCCTTTCACAAACCCGAACTGGGTGGGATCCAGTGTTTGGAGGTTACCAATGTCTTTGTTTATGAGTACCATGATGATATATTCCATGGCCTTGCAGACCAGGCTCATCAGGCTAATAGGTCGATAGTTCCCAGGATCAGTGGTGGCTCCTCCTTTGTGGAGTGGGATAACTGTTGCTGTGCACCTTTCAGTGGGCACAAAGCCTGATGCGAGGCTATTATTGAACAAGGTGCTTAAGTGGGGAGTCGGTTTGTTCTGAAGTTCATGTAAAACACAGCCTGGGATGTTGTCTGGTCCCATGGGTGCTGTGTTTTTGGCTTTAGAGAGTGCAGCTTTTACCTGCATAGTTGTGATTACAGGGACTCTGCATTCTTCCTGTATAGATATGGGCCCTATAGGGGGTGAGAGGGGGGTAAAGTTAGCACTGAACCTATCTGCCAGGATGTTGGCAATATCAGTTGGTTCTGTAATTTTCATGCCTTTGTGCTGTAATTCAGAGCAGGTCTGGGTGTTGCCATTGAGATTCTTGACATAGCTATAGAATGCTTTGTGGTTGTCCTTGGAATTAGTGACTATTTTGTTTTCATAGCTAGCTTTGGAGGATCTTATAAGGGATCTCAGCTTCTAACTGAGGCTGACCAGGGAGCTCCTCCACTCATGGGATTTTACTCTCTTTTGCAACAGTTTCTTCTTTCTGTTGCACAGTTTGTTTCTGGCAGGGGACCACCAGATTGGCTTCCTTTTTTTGAAGGATAGCATCTTGGATCTGTTTGTGATAGCACAATCCATGCACTCGTGTAAGTGCTTATAGAGTACATTTGTGTAGGATTCAGCAGTTGTAACTGTATTGTCCATCTGCATGGGTGTCATGAAGTTTACCACTTCTGTCTTAAGAAGCATGAAGTTGGCTTTGGAGAACTTTTTTACTGTGGTTTCCTTAATGGGGGTGGGTGCGGTATGTGGATATCAACGGTGATTAGCTTATGGTCGGATCGGACCAACAAGGAGTTGACTTCAGGTGTGGAACACCGGTCACTCATGTTGGTAATGACTAGATCTAGGATGTTGTTGCCCCTGGTGGGGGTGTGGATAAGTTGATCTAGGGCATTGGAGTTTATGAATTCCAGAAAGCGTTGAGCTAAGAAGTTGGTACACGAGTAGTTTTCCCAGTTAATGGTGTAGTATAATAAGGGTGTTTGGTTGAACCCTAATAGTTTCCAGTACATCAAGAAAAGAGGAGTGGGAATACTGGGGCATGGTGGGGGATCTGTAGCAAGCTACGATTTGGATTGCAGTTTTGCCCAGAGTTAGTTGCACTTGGATAACCTCGGATGCATTATGCTGAGCAGCTAGCCTGGAGGTGAGGATAACCTTAATGAATATGGACACACCTCCGCCTTTGGTATTTCGGTCCAGGTTACATGGCCGAAAAGTGTGGTATGAGTTATAGCCTGGTAGTGCAGGGGTGCTCTCTGGATCCTTGAACCAGGTCTCCGTCACTGCACAGATATCAATGTTCTCCATTTTAAGGAGTGCCTCGAGTGAGTGCATTTTGAGCCCAGAATCTCGAGTTTTCAGCAACTCGAAATCCTAAAGCGGATGTAAAAGACATGCAAACATGTCCTTACAATGTTTTTGCAGTGGGGCAAGCCCCCTGCACCCCCCCACACCTCCCTACTTAAATATACCAACTCTGAGATCGCACTACAATGGGGATGAGGGAAATCTCCCATTCCACGTTGTATACAGAAGTGCACAATGGGAGAATTTTCATTCCTCTGCTGTAATGCAGTCACGGAGCAGATATATTTCAGCAGGGAGACTGCAGGGGGACTCGCCCCCCTGCGTACATGTCAGTAAACTTTTTTTTTTGTTGTCTCCCCTTCCCAAGTTCGAGTTACTGAAACTCGAGATTCTTCTGAATTTCGAGCTTTCAATAACTCGAGCTTGTAAAGGGGAACCACGTTTTAACATTTATGTACTTTTTTGCTTTCTAAAACTAAGGCTGAACAGATAAGTTTAAATTAAACATTTTGCTTTAACCATTCACCCCATTGATCAAGGTAGGCAAAATATCCTTAGAATGTCAAAATTAAAACCAAAATTTGTAGATATCTGCAATCATTGATTCTTATTCCTTGCCTCGTTACTGTATACCTAATTGAATTATGACAATGGTGGTTTGAGCTGCCTTTTTTGGTCAAAGGTTGAAATGTTCTAAAGTGGATAGTTCTGTTATTAACAGTAAGTACATTTTGCTTCAGTTTTTGTTGGAAAATGACTGAGAATAATCAAATTTAAAGAAAAATTAAAGAAAATTTTACTTTATCAACAGTAACATGTCTGGTAGTTAGCACAGAGGACCGAAGCCCTTTGCTGTTAATGAACTGCTTCTTTACCATGGTACAGACTTTGATTCCTTAAATCTTCATTTGTCTATTGTGGGACTTAGAGCAAGGCAATTAACTACACAGTACTCCTGAATAGGGACATTTTTTCAGTGGGCTTACCCAATTAACAAATAGGTAAAACATCATACACAGGTATGATACTAAAACAAGTGTGTTGATAGGGGCCCATGGATTGAAAACATTACAAAGTCCAAGGTGCACTTAATCTACTATCGTCTGGATACGAGAGTGCCATTTAATTACCAGGTCTCAGACATCATCAATATGCCTTACTTTCATGTTGGAACCATTACTATGGATTGACTGCTATAGAACTTATCTGCTGTTGTAACTTATGGGCTGTAAATCCTCATGTCAGATTCCTTTAGGTGAATATGAAGACGTTGACCCATATTGAGCAAAGTATGAAAACCGTGAAAGTTCAAAACCGCGAAGTTCAAAATGTCGATTTGTTTTGGTTGGCCCATCTGCAGTATAGCTCCGTAAAGTGAGAGTGCGATAGATAGGAATTTAGTGTTAGGATTTGGGTTAAGGTAAGTGCATAGATAGGTAATGTATGTAAGGGTTAGTGTAGTGTTAGAAGTAGGTGTTTTTTAAATGTATGTATGTGTTTTATTTATTTTGTTTGGGTGTATGTGTGTAGGGGAAGTGTGCAGTAGTTATGGACCTTAGGGTTAGAGAGGGGTTAAGCTGAGTGTATAGATAGTTGTATTTGTGAGGTTTAGTGCAGTGTTGGAGGTAGGGTTTTGGTTCTTTAGTTTAGGTTAGATGTAGGGTTTGGTTAGTGTATCTATGTGGTTTATTTATTTTGTTTGGGTAGGAAGTATGTAGTAGGTGGTAAGGATGACCGACTATGACAGTTCGATATTTTTTTTTCGCGGATTAGTGCATTCAGGATTTTCACAGTTTGCGGTATAGGGGTCGATGTTTTGGTATTCGCGCATAGAGTTTTTCACTTTGGTAATATAGACCCCAGGCTTCTTATTCGCTCATCAGATTTAGTGGCTGCAGTCAGGTTTTCTCATCTCTCTGCTAGATTATTAACTTGGGTTAATCAATGGTGATATGGTGCACCTTTAGTGAGTGAATAACTCTGCTGTGTAGTTACTGAGTAGTACATCCAGAAACAGCAACATTACTCTGGTCTTGTGGAAGTTACAATGGTTGCTAGTTCCAGCCAGATATGTTTTTAAATCCTGACATATGTTGTGGTATATGCACACAACAAAAGGATAAAATATCCCAGCAGAAACATACCTCCCAGCCTCTTAGTACAAGAAATCTATACAAAGCTAAAAGTCATAGGAGGATAAAGACCCAAAATCAAGGAAAATTTTAAATATTGCTCTTACAAAATTAGAAAGTTACTGGAATAAAATTGTATTGTGTTAGAGTGACTTTTCGGAAGGAAATGAAATCTGAAACTCAAATGTATGTCATTACTTAGTTACCTCAATCCTGAATGATTTATTAGAAATCATAACATTGTTTGAGCTGTAAGATCCATTAATGGCTCAAGTTCTTAGTGTTGCTCTCCTGCAATAACAGAATGCCCTGACACTTCTAATTAATCAATCATGAAATTTATTATTTATTATTCCTGTGTTCATGAAACTAAGAATGTTCTAAATCATAAAATAATGCACACAATTATTAAAACAGCACTAATATACTAACCAATATATAGTCAGATATGACTGTGAGGATCATAGTTGTACTCAAAAATTTCAATAGTTCTGAAGAGCTTTAGAGAAAAGGTATGAGTTATGGCACCTCCTAGAGTTAATCACAAACATGGAATCTTGAAGCTGCCACAGCAGAAAGACTCACAGGTCTGGGGACTAGTTGGTGAGAGACCTGAGTCCAGAAGGCTTAAGTCTTATCCTGGGATTCCCAGATGTCCAGATACCAAACAAAATTGAAGCTATTGGTGCTACACAGAACACTTTCTGGCACAAATGAAATGGAACCTTATGTGGCAAATTCTATGATCAAAACTGTCATATAGCCCACTGCAAGAAATTTAACAATGGATCGTCTTGCAGTTAAAAACATTCTATTACAAGCCTAAGTGAAACAAAACTACAGGATCAACTGGAAAATTGATTGATATACTTCTAGCTGAGCATGAGGAACTGGTAATGAAGCTCCATGAACTTCCTTTCACAATTTGGAACAATGAAGCTATTCAGTAGGATTTAAGGAGTAACACAGTAATAGTAAATATTCTTGCAAGTGTTCAGGAGGAGGGCAGAACTCTCTGTCCCCCTTGTGCGGCATTTAATGTTCTTCTCAATGTGGTATTGTTTACTGTTTTGGTCAAAGTGCACCCTCTTTTCACCATGTGTTTACCCACATAACCAACTCTGAGTTTACAAAATGACTGAGAAAAGAGAAATACTTTGGTCATGTCAAAAGTCCAGCCTTTTTTTTTCTCTGTTCTGATGCCAGAAACTGTAATATGAGAATGGATTTTCAAAAAACAGTTCTTAGACCTATACAAGAGATGAACACTTACGCTTTGGTATACTATCCATATCCTGATTTTATACACCTGACTGTCTCACAACTAAAAGTCCTATGCTCAACCAAAGAAGCCAGCTAAAGTTACATTTTTCAAAAACAAGTAATGAGGTCATAAGCTGGAAAATATTGGTCAGCAGAAGACTTGAGTGACTTGCATCAAGAAGTAGCCTGTTTTGATATATAACTTCTTGTCCTTGAAGCTGAAAGAAAATAATTAAGAAGGAAAAGGAATGGAATGAAACATTGGGTACTGTGCAACCTTTCTCACTGGAAACATCATCAGTATCTGTGGACAGATCTAAGTTTTTACAACTGGACAACTAAACTAGTCCATTACTTTAAAGTCCGAGATTAATACAAAATTAGAAATGACATAAGACACCAAGGTTCATACTTAACAATTTATTAAACAAAAACTTACTAAATAAACAGAAAAACTTAATAAATCATGTACTTACAAGCATATGCATCAACAAAATCATCTTTGCCACTGATAGGGAGACTTCAATCCTATTCAGTGCAGCTATCTGTTCAGTCAAGGCAGGGCCGACACTGGCAAAATGGCTCTATGCTCAGTTCAGGCTGATGCTGTGATAAAATCTGGATGATGATGATTTCCATTTTAGCCTTTGAGCTTTTTATAGTCTTGAAGAAACAACAGGATTTATAGGTTCAACTAATGACATTGATCACAAGCTCATCATGAGTTGATGGAATATTTTAGAAAATTACAGATAATTTCCTAAGTTGTAAACAAGTCTCATGCCTTACTTCCCTTTTCTAAAGAACAGTTAGCCCACAAACTTGTGATATAGTTCCTCATTGAAATACCCCATATTCTGGTAAACATCTTTTAAGATGATAAACAACTTACAGGTCAACAAAAGTTCAGTTATACTAGTAATCAGTGAGCAAGGCCTGCTTTTAAGCATATTGTTACAGTATTTAGCAGCATGTCAGATCAAGCAATAATCAAACATACACAGTGGTACTTGGCTTGAGCCATAACAAAAACCAGGTAGACTGTGTGGGTCCATCACAACAACTGCGTCTTCTTGGGACCATTCAATAGATAATGATAGTTAGCACTTTAAAATCAGTTACAACTCTACTTCCATTCAGAAGAATGTCAATCTGTGACACCAGTATTGACACCTTTGTATCCAAGGCTAATATATATATATATATATATATATATATATATATATATATATATATATATATATATATATATATATATATATATATATATATATATATATATACACACACACAAAATGTTATACATAGGCACTACTGTGGCAAAGGTCATTGAAGGTAACTTTACTAATTCCTTCCTACCACTTTAAGAAACTGCCTGTGTGCACTGAAACTGCAACAGATAAAAAATATTTTTATTTTAATGCAGTGGACTCACAAACTTAAGAACCTATTTTTATCAAGGTTATTATAACATGGCTCATTTGTTTCAACTTTGCTATTAGTGAGTCTAACACTTCCATACAGACAGCAGTACTGCAAAACTGCAGTAGAAACGTAAAGACAGCTTTGGAAATTTATAATGCACTTCATGCTACCCCACACATACATACATACTGACAAACACACACACACACACACACACACACACACACACACACACACACACACACACACACACACACAACCAAAGACATGCTCGTACACGTGAACACACACTCGTGTGCACATACAGGCATAAAAGCTAATACATCAAAGTGTCAAGTGGCTGTAAAGGTTGTCAGCTAATAGCTGCATTTTGTTTTGGGTTATCACTTGTGTGGCCATTTTAAGTGTGTGATAGTTTTTAAAGCTATTAGATACTTTGTGTTTCTATAGCTTTTAAGTAGTAGTGCATTGAAACAGCTAAAATTCTCCACGCATTACAAAGCCTTGTGATTACTTTACTGATCATAAATGCTTGTTAAAATGTACTTGAAATGGATTACAGAAATGTATCACTCAAGCTTCTTTTGCAAGGTAAAGTTCTTGAAAACATTTATTTAATACATTAATACTTTGGATATGATCACTGACCTACCCATAATTCTCTGTGTTATACACTTAATCAGTCAGAATGGCAATAGCCTAAAAATTAGTAGGCTAGTATTTAGTGAATATAATTAAAGGGTAACTACTTGCCCTGTCATAGACTAGCAACTGCAGGTTAATTAATGGGGTATTTAAATTTGTTTTAATTCTGCATTCATTAAAATTCATTCATTTTCTGCATAGCTGCCTATTTTGAGCATTTTCTGGCTTGTTAAATTTGATTTCTGCATTAGTAACTGTATTTAGAGCACAACCTAGAGCTGTTTACTGAATTTCCTGTTTGCACTTATTTTTAAAATTGTTTTTTTCTCAAAACTTGCATTTTATCTGTCTTTGGCCTAGCACTCTTGTGTGGGGTCATTTACTGCACTGTTATAACTTGTTAATACTTGTTAACCTCTGCTATCTCTGAAAAAACAAAAAAACAAAAAAAAATCTTGCTTTTTTCCCCACTTTTCTGAGATTTAAAAAAGTTCAGTTACAGGCTTGCTGTTCTTGAACTGTTTGTAAGTTCCTGTGAGGCCATTTTGTGCTTGGGCTAAAGGAAAGTCTCTCTGTTGATCAGTGGCAGTGAAAAACATTGAGCAGCCTGCCTGCCCCTGTGGGAGTGGTTACTGACTTGAAACTGTAGTTTTATTGGCCATTCTGGGTCAGTTCCAAAACTCCTTCATCTTCCTCTCTTAAAACCTGTTTGCCTCATGGTTTTGGTGCCTTTTCAGGCTTGTTGGCTGTTGGTGAAGCACCCACCAAGAGGAGAAAATGCTGAGAGAAGAAAGGAGCCACTTTTGAGACTTTAAGTATTTTTCCTATGTTTATTTGCTAAGTTTTTCTGCATAGCCGCCTATTTTGAGCATTTTCTGGCTTGTTAAATTTGATTTCTGCATTAGTAACTGTATTTAGAGCACAACCTAGAGCTGTTTACTGAATTTCCTGTTTGCACTTATTTTTAAAATCGTTTTTTTCTCAAAACTTGCATTTTATCTGTCTTTGGTCTAGCACTCTTATGTGGGGTCATTTACTGCAATGTTATAACTTGTTAATACTTGTTAACCTCTGCAATCTCTGAAAAAAACAAAAAAACAAAAAAAAATCTTGCTTTTTTCCCACTTTTCTGAGATTTAAAAAAGTTCAGTTACAGGCTTGCTGTTCTTAAACTGTTTGTAAGTTTCTGTGAGGCCATTTTGTGCTTGGGCTAAAGGAAAGTCTCTCTGTTGATCAGTGGCAGTGAAAAACATTGAGCAGCCTGCCTGCCCCTGTGGGAGTGGTTACTGACTTGAAACTGTAGTTTTATTGGCCATTCTGGGTCAGTTCCAAAACTCCTTCATCTTCCTCTCTTAAAACCTGTTTGCCTCATGGTTTTGGTGCCTTTTCAGGCTTGTTGGCTGTTGGTGAAGCACCCACCAAGAGGAGAAAATGCTGAGAGAAGAAAGGAGCCACTTTTGAGACTTTAAGTATTTTTCCTCTGTTTATTTGCTAAGTTTTTCTGCATAGCCGCCTATTTTGAGCATTTTCTGGCTTGTTAAATTTGATTTCTGCATTAGTAACTGTATTTAGAGCACAACCTAGAGCTGTTTACTGAATTACTGAATTTCCTGTTTGCACTTATTTTTAAAATCGTTTTTTTTCTCAAAACTTGCATTTTATCTGTCTTTGGCCTAGCACTCTTGTTTGGGGTCATTTCTTGCACTGTTATAACTTGTTAATACTTGTTAACCTCTGCTATCTCTGAAAAAACAAAAAAACAAAAAAAATCTTGCTTTTTTCCCACTTTTCTGAGATTTAAAAAAGTTCAGTTACAGGCTTGCTGTTCTTGAACTGTTTCTAAGTTTCTGTGAGGCCATTTTGTGCTTGGGCTAAAGGAAAGTCTCTGTTGATCAGTGGCAGTGAAAAACATTGAGCAGCCTGCCTGCCCCTGTGGGAGTGGTTACTGACTTGAAACTGTAGTTTTATTGGCCATTCTGGGTCAATTCCAAAACTCCTTCATCTTCCTCTCTTAAAAGCCTCTTTTGTGCGGTTTTGCGCGTTTTGAGCATAAGCGCAACAGCGGGCACTGCCTAACTGCGTTTAAACTATTCCTGGCTCCACAAAGTCTGCTCTTCACTTTTTCCCTTAGAACTGCTCTATCTCTCAATTTAAACACCATATTCTCATTCTAAGGCCCTTCACTGGTCCAATTAAGTAATCCTACAAGTTAGCACTATTAAACCATAAGCACTACTTACTCTTATACTCTCTACGATTACCCTGTCCTCGATTGGTCCGTCTTAAATTCAGTTTCCCTATTACTCTAGCATGTCCAAAGGTCAGTCAATGGTTTCCTCTCCAGTCCAGCTGGTGAATCTGGGAATTTTGAGGCAATGTTACAACTGTCTCATGTACACAGACAACCCTCTCCTCCTCCAAACAGGTTCAAATATATGTGAGAGATGCAACTATTTAGCCAAACTGGAGGCTGAGCTCTCTCATCTCAAAACTGGTGTAAACAGTCAGGAGGAGAAGGTAACCTCACACAACACAATTCCAGTATCACATAGTCCCACATCAGTGAACCAAACACATAAATACACAAAAACATACTCGGAGGCTCTAAATAAAAATCTACCTAAGCAACAGAGACCTCCAAAGCAGACATCCAAGCAAACGCTACCTCAAAACAAAACACACACAACACATAACCCACAAAGTCAGTGTGCCAAGCAGCCACAGCCCTTAAGGCTGAATAACACACCTGATACTCTTGTTATAGGTGACTCTATTGTCAGACACACTGACGTCCCGCTCACCAGGCTGAATAAAGAGAAGGTCACAGTGAGCTGCCTGTCGGGTGCTAGGATCCGACACATAATGCAAGCACTCAGGTCACTCCAAAGCAAATACAAATGTGACTCAGTCATTGTACATGCTGGTGTGAATGACCTGAGATGTACCTCCCTGGACTACATGAAAAGAGACATAGAGGAGCGCTCTGATCATGTAGTCCAGGCTGGTATGACCCTGACCTTGAGCAGCATCTTACCCTCACCTAGAATGATGCCACAGTACAAAGACAAAATGATTGATTTTAACAATTGGCTAAAATTTTGGTGTCATTCAAAGTGGATCCAGTGTCTGTCAGCCTGGGATGACATGCTCGACAAGCCACGTTGCTTCGCTAGGGACGGCTTGCACCTGTCACCACTGGGCTTTCGGATATTGGCAAAGGCTCTTGCCACCCCATAGTGCCTTTTTTAGGCAAGGCTCAAAAGTCAAACCCACCCCTATAGACAGCACAAGGAACAAGAAACTAAGGGTAATGCTGCTAAACGCCAGAAGTCTTAACCTCAAGATGCACGCACTCAAAGCTCTCCTCAGTATGGAGAACATTGATATCTGTGCAGTGACAGAAACCTGGTTCAAGGCTCCAGAGAGCACCCCAGCACTACCAGGCTATGCCTCATATCATGCTTTTCGGCCCCAAAACCCGGACCGTACCACAAAAGGAGGGGGAGTTTCCATATTTATCAAGGATATCCACACCTCTAGGTTAGTGGCTTTGCACGAAGTATCAGAGACCATCCATGTGCAACTAACAGTGGGCAAAACTGCTTTTCAGTTTATAGCATCCTACAGACCACCCTCTCAAAGTCAGGAATCCCATTCGGCTTTCCTGAAAACATTGGAGAACATGAAGATCTCTCCGAACACCATTATATTGGGCGACTTCAACTACCCAAACATTGACTGGAAGCACTACTCAAGCCCCAGCACCTTAGCCCAAAGATTCCTGGAAATTATAAACTCAAATGCTATGGAACAACTAGTCACCACTCCCACAAGAGGGGACAACATACTAGACCTGATCATTACCAACATGGGGACTCTATGCTCCACACCAGAAGTATATCCCTCATTGGTAAGATCAGACCATAAATTAATTTCACTGGATGTCCACATCCCAACCCCCCCCAGCCCAGAAAACCACAGTGAAAACTTCTCAAAAGCGAACTTCTCACTTCTCAAAACTGAAGTGGAATCCTTCAAGGCCCCAGGGCCAGTGGAAACTACAGCCCAAACTGCAGAATCCTATATAAATGCATTCTACGGACATCTCCAGGAATGCATGGATCATGCTATCCCAAACAAAACCAAGACTCAATCATCCAAAGGCAGGCATCCAGTCTGGTGGACCCCTGCCATAAATAAACTGTACAACAGAAGGAGGAAGGTACTACATGATAGAGCAAAATCCCTAATAGAGAAGGCATCTCTGATCAGTACTAGAAAAAAATTACGATCCCTCATAAAATCCTCCAAGGCCAGCTTCGAGAGAAAAATTGCACAGGACACCAAAGACAATCATAAGGCTTTTTTCAGTTATGTTAGAAACCTGAGATGCAACTCCCAGACTTGTTCTGAATTGATTCTAAACGACAAAAAATACACTGAACCCACAGACATCGCCAATATCCTGGCAGACAGGTTCAGTGCAAACTTCTCCACCCCCCCCCCAAAAGAGCAAGTATCTATCCCGGCAGAGGGCTGCCTCCCAAACATCTCACATGCTCAGGTGACGGCTGCCCTCTCCAAAGCAAAAAACACTGCTTCCATGGGACCAGATGGTGTCCCAGGTTGCATCCTACATGAACTACAAGAGGAACTAATCCCTCAAATAAAACAGCTATACAATCTCAGCCTCACTACAGGATATGTGCCCACAGAATGGCGTACAGCAACAGTGGTCCCACTCCACAAAGGTGGAGCCTCTACGGACCCTGTAAACTATCGCCCCATAAGCCTGACTAGCTTAGTCTGCAAGGCTATGGAGAGGATCATCATGGAGCTCATAAACAAAGACATTGGGGACCTACAGACACTAGATCCTACCCAGTTCAGCTTTGTCAAGGGCAGATCCTGCCTTTTGAACCTGGTTGACTTCTTTGAAACAGTCACCAAAGCCATAGATGAAGGGAAGGTAGTCCACACAGCCTATCTGGACCTTGCAAAGGCATTTGACACAATACCCCACTCAGACATCATAGATAAGCTATCCAGCTTAAATATAAACCCCTATGTCACAAGATGGGTCACAAACTGGCTCAAAGACAGAACCCACAGAGTGAGAGTTGCTGGAGCCATGTCAGACTCGAAACCGGTCACAAGTGGTGTCCCACAGGGTTCTGTCCTGGGACCACTCTTGTTCAGTATATACTTTTCCGAGGTACAGGCAACGTGGGAGGACTATGGCTCACCAAGTTTGCAGACGACTGCAAACTGGGAGCCATAATCAACTCTACAGCTGACACAAACATCCTTCAAAAGGTCTCACAGAGACAGATAACTGGTGCCAGCACCATGGTTTAAAGCTAAATGCCAAAAAATGTATAGTCATACCCTTTGGCAAAAACAATGTGCCCACAAATTACCACATAGGCGGAAACCCATTAAGTACAGAGAAAGTTATTAGGGACCTGGGGACCCAAGTTGATAGCAATCTCTCCTTTGAAAACCACATTGCCAAAGTGGTTAGAAAGACCTTCTACATAGCCCACCTCATCATGAAGGGTTTCACATCTAGATCAAGAGAGGTAATTGTGCCCCTTTATTCATCCCTGATCAGGCCCATCATAGAATACAATGCCCCTTTTGGGATGTACCTTACTCGACACCTGCAGCAATTAGAAAGACCCCAAAAGTATCTCACCAAGAGGATCAAGGGTCTCAAACAGATGCCATATGCTGCTCAGTTAAAAAACTCCAGCTCTACTCAGTTGCATACCGCCTACTTTGAGGCGATCTATGCCTGACATACAAAGCTATGTCAAATCCAGAATTAATGGACATGCTCCACCTCAGTAAATCTAAATCCCTTAAAGCCACACGCTCGAGGGACATGAACCTCAGCACAGAAATAAATAGAACTTGCTGGAGGGACAGGTTCATAACCCAGAGGCTCCCTTCGCTCTGGAATAGAATTCCAGTTCATGTGAGGCAGAGCACCTCACTGAATCTCTTCAAGAAGAATCTCGATAAGTGGATGGGGGATCGTAGGTTTGTCCCAGGGATTACTCCCATGTCACTATTAGACAGAGGCACAGTAAACTAAACCTTAAAAAGGGCACAGTATACTCAAATCAAGGGGTGGCGTAAGCCATACAGAATCGGGCTAGGCTTATAATTGCCCCAGGGCAGATAGCCTAGTATGAACCTATGAACCTATGAACCTAAAAGATAAAATTTTAATGGATTTAATTTAGGGAACATCTACTTATTTTAGAGTAAAATCAAAATAAAATGTTAACTAATCTCCTTTATCTGGATGTTACAGGAAGTTTTGAGAAAAGGGGCTTGGCAGCCATCTTGGTAAGGGAAAGATTTAGATAGGGATTTAATAAAATCTGTGCAGGAATAGTGTAAGTCCTACATGGAAGGTACCATGGCCGTGTTTGCAGCTCCCCCTCAACAAAGCGCCTTGCATATTAATGAAGGCACGCTACTGAGGGAGAGCCATGCAACACAGTTACAGAATCAGAGTAGGGGTGTGTTACAGTCTCCAGAGATGTGTAACACACTCCCTGCAATGTCAAAGTGCCGAGTGGTCAGTGTATGACACTGAAAATAAAATTTAAATAGTTTTTTTTGCGTTTGTGTGCTTGCACAGTGCAGCGCTTAGCAATGGACATGTGCCAGACATCTAAAAATAAAAACTGAATGGATTCAATTATAAATGGAATGGTCAAATTTAAGCATAGCTTAGTGGGTTTGCGAGGTGTGCCATGGTGCTTGGTGGGGCTTAAATGTAGAGGAGAGATGTATGTGGTCGGCTCAGTGGTGCAGCAGTAGCATTGTCTCCTCACAGCAAGAGGTTTTCCGGTTCGATTTCCAGCTGCGGTACCTTCTGTGCAGAGTCTGCATGTCCTCCCTGCATTCATGTGGGTTTTCCCAGGGTGCTCTGGTTTCCTCCAATGTTACAAAGACATGCATTTGGAACATTTCTCCCCAGGACTCCGCTGAAAATTGGCTTTATTCCAAGTCGGACTTTCCTGGTTAATAAATATTAAATAAATAATAATAATAATAATAATATGTAAATGTATAACAGCATTTCACATGGCCATGTAGCTGAATGGTTAGAATGACAGTCTTAGGTGCAGAGTTCAAATACACACACAAGTTATTTTGTAAATAGATAGCATGATACATCTTTTAAAACCCAATTACATTTTTTGACTACACAGACAGGTTATTAATTTTATTGTGCAAATACACATTTATGAGATAAACTAGTAAGCTCTGACTGAATTTTCTATGGATAGACAGACAGGTTATTAAGCATGTATGTTGCAAATACATGTAAGAGATGTATTTTAAACCCCTGTTTTGTAAGTATGCACAGACATTTTATGAAGCATTTATTTTACAGTTACACAATGTGAAATGTATAATGAAATCCTGCAGTGCTGCACCCAGCTAAGCATAGCTAAGCCTAGACATGCACTGCTTAAACAAGGAATGTTTTAGCAGTGCTTAGCCAGTTTGCGCATTGCTAAGCAGTGGGAAGCATTGCTAAGCAATGCCTATTTACTCATTGGTCAGCTGAGCTGAGCTGATTTGTGCATTGCTAATCTTTGCTAAGCATTGCCTTTTTAAGCACTGCTCAGCTGAGCTTAGTGGGTTTGTGCAGTGCTAAGCAATGCACTGCATTTTTAAAAATGGCCCAATGGTGGCAAAGGGCAGGAAAACAGCCTTATTTAAGTGCAACAGGCAGAATACAGCCAGAATCTGTTGGAGTTTAATCTTGGCAGAGACTATGGCAGGAGTTGGAGAGGGTGTGCACTTCTGGGCATGGCAGTGGGGTATTCTGGAGTCCAGGGTCATGGTTGGACTCCTAGTAAAAGACCATGACATCTGACTGCTGGAGGGGGTGGAATACAAATCGGAGGCCTGGGACAAGCTGGCATGTGACCTCACCAGTGCAACTGGTATCCCCTGCACAGGTGAGCAGGTGCATCACCATTTTAACAACCTGAAGCATATGAAGGGTTATCTCTTGGCCACTTGGATCCAAGATGCCTGGGATGACAATGACCCACAAGTATGTAATTATTGTTAGCATTGTTTTACCAATAAGTAATCTGCATGTATGATAGACAGGTACACATAATGTTGTGTTTCTCTCCCCACAGTTGCAGAGGAGAGAGCTTGCAACCTCAAGGCCCATTCAACACACCTGGCCAGGTTGTGCCGAGAGTGTGGTGAGTACAGATGTATCTTGCAATCTATAGTCATATAAACAAGAAAGAATACATTAGTAACTGCCATTATGTCTTGAGTGTACTGGATATAACTGAGTAATGCCAGGTACAGTTTAATAAAGATGAAAGCATGATACCAGATAATGTTAAGGAAAAAAGTTTCTACTGCATTAATAATGTTAAGGAAATAAAAGTTTCTACTGCATGAATAATATTAAGGAAATAGAGTTCAACTGTATTCATAATGTTAAGGAAATAACGTTTTACTGCATTCATTGTGGACTTACAGCTGTATTGCAACACCTGCATTATAGGAAGTGTTCATCAATAAAGACTGTTACATATATGCCAATCACTGCATGATGTCACCCGTAATAAAGCTGTGTTGTGCAGTATGTGTGTATTTTGGGCTATTCATCATGAAATCGAGTAGTACAACTGCTGTGAAATAAAAACAGGAATAATACCATGAAGTGACTGAAATTAGCTAATAAAGAAGTGTTTTGCTAAACTGTAGATATGGAGCTGTACTACAAGATATAATGCAGTATGATATTTGTTCTGCACTAAGATTTGATCCTAGAATAGGAACGGACAAGGTATATAGTGTGTATCTCAGGATTGTCTTGTGTTAACCATTGCATTTTAACTATATTAATTCCTGGTGTTAGTTAAGGTGCTGCAGACAAGTATGAAACTGAAATAGCCATAGACTGCAAATATACCATCTGCAACTTTATATGGGTCAGGTACCCAACCCAGCACTCTGATATGGTCTATACACATCACACATAGTTCCATCCACTAGGGGTTAATTGTCTACATCTGCATTCCATGTATTAATGCACAGTTCATCCACTATCTCTGTTATGTATGAATCTCATGCATGTTTGTTCAAGTGTCACTGCAGTATTGTATAACACTCTACCTCTATTACAAGGTCATAGTTTTCTACCAGGTGAGCTCTAGGCACATGTCAGCCAATCAATATTCAGCACTGGCTCAATAGTTCAGTTTGATAAACACTAGGTATGATGTACATTTTGTCACACACAGACCAGGCTTCGAATCCAGGGGCAAGTACTACTAAATATTTATAGAAAAAGTTATGTATTGTTAAGAGATGTTCTCCCCAAAGGAATTACAGGTAAAGAAATGTCTGCAGTAGCTGTTTGAATGGGTTACTAAGTTGTGTGTCCAGATGTTCCAGTGTTAACAGCATTGTTCGGCAAAGTGATAAGACATCAGTATATAAAAAGTCAACATGTGCAATAGTAATACAGGTTAATAAAACAAATAAAACAGTTTAATCTTGGCATGGCTGCATACCTGGTGTGTCTGTGAATGTCTGCTGATAATCTAACCCCATGCCTGCCAAGGATGACATGATAAGTGTAACATCTCTGTACTGTGCATGATACGTCTCTCAAGTGTCATGCTGTCATGGACAGTGATCACTGTTGCCAAATCCTTTTGGACACAGATTTAACATACACTTCATTTATGTCAATAGCTCAGTCACACTACCTCAGTCCACAGTACACCATGGTACTCATATATGTTCACCTGACATGTAATAGTCCCCTGTAGTTATGTACCTGTAGGTGTTACAGCTTGGCCCATACTATCCCATGCAGATAGCTTGAGAGGTATGTAGATAATACAGAAGCTATAGGGCACTTTTATACATAATGTAAGGGCAGACCTGTACAGTAATAAGCTCTGTGGTGAGTGTAATAAGTATGTAACCATATATACAAATAACTAGATAGGCAGGGATCATATTCCCAGTTCTGGCAAATGTGTATGTTTGTAGGCTGAAGTATTTTGGGCTTTACTGGAAAGGCCCACCCAGACTCTGCTACAGTTTTCTGTGAGGGAAAGGTTAGTTTGCTTTTCATTTGATGCATTTTGTATTACTTTAGTGCCTTTCTTCTATCTTGTATACTGTGATTTGTTTTCTTTACATTGTGTTTTATTTGTATTCTGCTTTCAACTGCATTTTAAAACTTGAAAAAAGACCACAGCTCTGTCTCTTGTGAGTCAGACAGAAATTAGAACAGGTCAATTAAGGAGTCACACATAAGTTACAACAGAGCAGTTAAGGTTAATCATCTGTAAACTGAGGGGATGGAGCTAAGAACTAAAACTTTTATTTAAGGGGTAAAATAAAACATTTCAGAGCTTTACTGAAAAGGCTCACCCAGACTCTGGTACAGTTTGCTGTGAGGGAAAGGTTAGTTTGCTTTTTATTTGTTGTATTTTGTATTACTTTATTGCCTTTTTCTATTTTGCATACTGCAATTTGTTTTCTTTACGCTGTATTTTACTTGTATTCTGCTTTTAACTGCTTATTAAAACTTGAAAAGAGACCACAACTCTGTATATTGTGAGTCAGACAGAATTTTTTCCACCCTCCTACCCGGTTACTGTTGTGTTCATAAACACCACTGTCTTTCTAGTTGCCTGCCCCGTATGTTAATTTGACCATATATCTTGTTTCTTCTCTGCTTTTACTGGCTGGTGTGAGTAAGCACAAAATTATCATTTTGTGAAATCACTCCCCTTCAACTATTTAAATGTATTGGCCATCCTAATGTATTCCATAGTACCAGAATACAAACTGACCACCCCTTTCAATCTATCTTACTGTTTTAAAAATAGTGACTCTCCACTAAAACTTAACTTTTTAGACAAGTAAAGCTTAAAAGTTACCTACTTTCAGATTTAAATCTTCTAGTGCACACCACAGTGTTTAGGATAAACCATTTTTTTCATCTTACCTTTAAGCATCTATTGCAAGACCACCAGTTATTGGAGAGACCACATTCTGTTTCTCAGTTGTCATCTTGGGATTATTGCTTCTGTTTTCTCCTGGTGAGAGAAGGAGTGCAGTTGCATTATTTCCTGGAGACCACTGATGACCAGAAAGCTTAATAACTGCTTTATAGGTGACAGCTTGGAATATGTGGCTATATTCTGATCCTAGTGAGAGTAAAAGAAGCAGAGTGCATTGATTCCTGAATCTTTCTGGTTGGAGAGTGAGTGTCTGTGCTTAATGTGTCTGATTGGTCTGGTTGCTATTTGAGGCATCTATCAGAAAAAGGCTACAAGCCTGCAGACCCTTGCATCATCTGGAGCAAGAGTGTGGATCACCAAACAGGCCTTCGCCTGCTTCTCTTCTTGGGATTGGTGCTAAAATTTTGCTTTTGGTGAGAGAAAAAGCAAAGGAGTATTGTATCCCAACAGAGTGAAGCTGTGCTGAGCCCAGCATTATTAGTAGCCAGGCAGTAGCCATTCATGTGACTCCCCTCTTTTCATCATTCTTGACAAGCTAATTCTTTATTTTCAGTAAGTACTGTTTTATTTCTTTCTAACTTCAGAATATCTGCCTAAATACTTCATCCTTAAAATTTCGGGTCTACATATTAGTTTCCCCTCAAGTGCTTGGCAGTGCTCTGTTCAGACTCACACACATTGAGTGACATTTTTTTCCTGTAAAAGGACTATATAAAGAAACAGCTCCAGTACTTAGTAATAATGACCATCCCTCCTGGGATGTCTAAAGGTCAGTTCCCTGTGCTTTCTCCTATTAACCTGGTGGACTTGGGCATTCTGTGGCAGTGTAGCAACTGCCTAATGTACACAGGTAAGCCTCTCCTCTTACCTCCCAACACTCAGATTTGTGAGAGATACACTTATATATCCAAATTGGAAGCCATGTGCTCTCAGGCCAGAATAGCTGGTCAAGAGAAGAAGGTCAACACATAGCCCTCCAGAACACCCACCATCACAGCTCTCACATAAAAACACAAACTACACACCCACCTTCATGGAGGTTGTCAATAGAAATCTACCCAAACAGCAGAGACCTCCAAGGCAGAAATGCACTCAACAACCACAACACAGCACAAACCACAAGACACATAGCTCACCTACAGTGTGCCTCTCAACTTAAGCCCCTAAGACAAAACAGCTTGCCCAATACACTAATCATAGGTGACTCGATAGTGAGGCACACTGATGTCCCACTCAGTAGGCTGAATAAGGAGAAGGTAACAGTCAGCTGTCTATCAGGTACCAGAATCTGACACATAACACATGCACTCAGGTCACTCCACAACAAGTACAAGTATGACTCTGTCATTGTTCATGTGAGTGTGAATGACCTGAGAAGTACCTCACTGGACTACATGAAAATAGACATGGAGGAGCTCTCGGATTACGTGGCTCAGGCAGGTATGACCCTAGCCCTAAGCAGCATCCTTCCATCACCCAGAATTATACCACAGTACAAGCAGAAAATGATTGACTTCAACAATTGGCTAAGTTTCTGGTGTCATTCTAAGGGGATTCAGTATCTGTCTGCTTGGGATAACATGATTGACAGACCTCAATGCTTTGCCAGAGATGGCCTGCATCTGTCACCCCTGGGTTTCTGGATACTGGCTAAGGTTCTTGCTGCCCCTATAGTGTCTTTTTTACGCAATGTTACAAAGACCAAATGACCATAGTAACAGCTATAAATAAATGCAATCTGAGAGTCATGCTGCTCAATGCTAGAAGTCTAAATCTCAAGACCCACTTGCTTGAAGCACTCTTCAAAATGGAGAGCATCAACATTTGTGTTGTAACGGAGACCTGGTTTAAAGCAGCAGAAAGCACCCCTGCACTGCCAGGTTATAACTAATTCCACACCTTTCAGCCCCAAAACATTGACCAAAGCTCCAAAGGCGGTGGTGTCTCCATATTCATAAAGGATATGCACACCTCCAGACTAGTAACCCAACATAATGTATCTGAGGTACTTCAGGTACAACTAACATTGGGAAAGACAATCATTCAGGTGAAAGCCTGCTATAGGTCCCCAACCATGTCCCAAGACTCTCACTCCACAATCCTAAGCACCCTGGAAACTATTAGGGTAAACCCAACACTCTCATACTAGGTGATTTCAACTACCCCTCCATCAACTGTGAAAATTATTCATGCATCAATACACACTGGCCCAAGGCTTCCTGGAATTCATCACTTCCAATGCCTTGGACCAGCTCATTCCAACCTCCACTAGAGGAAGCAACATCCTTGACCTGGTTATTACTAACATAGGCAACCATTGCTCTACACCAATAGTCAATTCCTCCCTGGTTAGATCCGACCACAAACTAATCACCATGGAAATCCATATCTCACCCACACCCCCCACAAAGGTAACCACCAAAGCTGACTTTTGGCTCCTAAAAACAGAGGTGGTTAACTTCACAGCACCCATGTCAATGGAACATAGATACATGACGGCTGAATCATACACCAATGCACTGTACGAACATGTATATAAATGCATGGAACTAGCCATACCCAACAGAAACAAGACACTCTCCTCCAAAAAAAGGAAGCCAGTCTGGTGGTCTCCTGCCATTAACAAACTCTACAATAGAAAGAAAAAACTGTTACAGAAAAAGGTGAATTCCCAAGACTGGAAAAACTCCCTTATTAGCCTCATCAAAAAGTTGCAATTCCTCATCAAAACCTCTAAAGTCAGCTATGAAGGCAGAATTGCTGCAGACACTAAAAACAACCACAAAGCCTTCTACATTTATGTCAAGAATCTACATGGCAATACCCAAGTTTGCTCTGAGTTACTGCACAATGGTACCTCCTATACTGAGCTAACATACTGGACAACAGATTCAGTGTCAACTATACCCCTCTCCCCCCAAAGGGGCAATCATAATGCCAGACGAATGCCAGGCACCCGGCATTACTGCAGCACAGGTTAAAGCTGCATTGTCCAAGGCCAAGAATACAGCTTCCATGGGATCTGATAATATCCCTGGATGTGTTCTACATGAACTACAAAGTGAACTGGCACCACATCATTGTGCCCTGTTCAATCACAGCCTCACCTCAGGCTTTGTCACTACTGAATGGTGCACTGCTATAGTCATCCCTGTCCACAAAGGGGGAGTGACTACAGACCCTGGGAATTATCATCCCATTAGCCTGACGAGTCTTATATGTAAGGCTGTAGAGCGCATCATTATGGACCTAATTAACAATGATATAGGGAATCTGCAAACTCTAGATCTCACTCAATTTGGTTTTGTGAAAGGTAGATCATGCTTGCTCTACCTGGTTGACTTATTTGAGTCAGTCTCCAGAGCTGTGGATGAGGGCAAGGCAGTTCATGCAGTCTACCTCAATCTGGCCAAGGCCTTTGATACCATTCCTCACTCAGGAATTATTGATAAACTCACCAAACTAGGCATCAACCCCTATATCTATAGGTGGGTTGCAAAATGGCTCAAAGATAGAACCCACAGTGTGAAAGTAGTGGACTCCAAGTCAGAATGCCGACCAGTCACAAGTGGAGTCCCACAGGGATCATTCCTGTGTCCTCTCCTGTTTGGCATCTACTTCTCAGAGGTCCAGGCCAACACACAGGGACGCTGGCTGATCAAGTTCACAGACGACTGCAAGCTGGGAGCCATTATTAACTCAAGTGATGTAGACATCTTACAAAAGGGCTTCACTGAGACCAATGACTGGTGTCACAACTGTGGCCTTAAGCTTAATGCCAAAAAATGTGTCATCATCCCCTTTGGGAAAAACTCAGTTCCCACTAATTACCACATCAATGGGAGCCCACTGAACACTGAAGGCATTATAAGAGATCTGGGGACACAGGTTGACAGCAACCTCTCCTTCAACTACCACAATGCCACTGTGGTCAGAATGTGCTTCTATGTGGCACACCTCATTACCAAGAGATTTTCATCCAGGAAGAAAAAGGTCATCATCTTTTTTTACTCTTCCCTTATTAGGCCAATCATCGAGTATAATGCCCCATTTGGCAGGTACCTCACTAGACACATGCAACAGCTGGAATGGTCACAAAAATACCTCACAAAGAGGATCCTAGGCCTTAAACACATGTCATACATAGACAGACTCAAAAAACTCCAGCTGTTCTCTGTTTCATATTGTCTACTAAGAGGCGATCTCTGCTTGATTTACAAAGTCATGTCTGACCCAGCTCTTTTAGAAATGCTACATTTAAAGAAATCCCAATCCCTCCACACCACATGCTCCAGAGACCTCAACCTCATTACCATAATCAAAAGAATATGCTGGAGAGGCAGGTTCATAACCCAGAGACTGCCCATGCTCTGGAATAGACTTCCCATACATGTCAAGCAGAACACTTCACTGACCCTCTTCAAGATAAATATTGATGAGTGGATGGGAAATAGAAAGTTCACCCAAGGGATCACTCCAGTGGCTACTTGATAAAGGCACTGGGAACTAACATTGGGCGGCACAATGCCAGGACACTTCTATGGGCTAGGCTTGTAAATGCTCCAGGGCCATTAGCCTTGTACACACCTATGAACCTATGAACCAATGAGTATATCAGAGTACTGTTGCAAAGAATATAGCCTATACTGGTAGTATTTGAATATCTTTCTTTCTCTCCCCAACCCTTATCTGCATCATAATTTATTATGGTTATACATCTGGTATGGATTACTTTTAACATATGTTGTTCTCAAAATATTATGTTGGGCCTTGTGTTTTATAATTATCATATATTGCAATGGTTGCATACTAACATACCTTGTTCAATTACCTATGCTGTTAGCCTTTTGCAGTAACTGTTACTGGCATGCTGTTACAATACTGACTATTATATCACTTATTGTTGTCTTCCATATGCTATGCAATGTTATGTTACTGGGTTAATTGGAGCAACCTGGCATGCTGCTAAAACTAACATTTAAATGCTCTGTTCATTACTAACCTATACAATTTGAAAAAAAAACTCAACACTATAGCTCGACTGGGTAGGCTGCTTCCACAGATCCACCTATCTTATCTTAACTGGCCATGACACCAGGTCCAAGCACGTCTGGGACCCAACCTGAAGCTTCCCCTTTCACCGGTCCTGCACCACCTACTGGTGGAACCACATCAAGGGCCTGGGCCTACCCCCCCTGGAGTGGGCAAGAAGAGGGAGTTGTCACCCAGTGACAGCTACTAGGCATGTTGTGCAGAATTGCTCAGCAAGGGTTTGATTATCAACTGTGCTGGATTGAGGGCAGACTGGCCAACCTGGAGGGGCAGGTTGGCCTCGGCACCCAGCCTCTAGCATAGCCACCTTTGGGGCAGTGAAGGAGCAGTGGTGACTGCCCATGGGTTGGGTGCTCAGTCCCCCTGCTGCAGTCTGGGGGGACATGGGTCTCTGATTCCACAACACCCTCCCCATCCAAGATGTTTACACCCCATGTGTCATACACCGCCCCTGTCTGCTGTCTTGTCTGTCTTGCTGTTTGAAAATGCTACCTCTCCTACCCAACTTACCTCCCCACATGTACCTATATACCTTCGCAACATTCCAGTCTCTCCTTAAAAAAAATGGGCATCTGTCCCACAAAAAAAATCACCCCCATACATAGCTCTCCATTTAACCCCTACATACATTGCCCACAGTCAATCATTGCAGCTATTAATCAACACATCTCTGGGATGTGAGGCTCCAAATATCAAATTCTCTACAACCTGCACAGCTGTTGCCGTACAAGAAATGGAGAGCTATGGTCCTTTCCTACACCTGTCCTGCATATCCCTACTTGCCTTTCACATTGTTTTTCTCCCTGCTTGCCCCCATTTCACCACTTTCCTATTGCCCCTTTTTTCTTTTCTTTTGAAATAGTGCAGGTTTAAGCGGAGTTAAGCAGCGCACCATGTGTCATAAACCCATGTAAACTCACTTAGAGCTGCTTTAATCACCTGTCTTTCTGACATTGTTCTGCACTTCAGCACAATTATCACCCCTGCCAAGTCTCGAACCTGAGATTCTGCCAACTAGGGAATAGTGCATTAGCCCACTGGGCCACTCAGGTTGGACAAACAATAGGTGTTTCTATAAACATATCTTGAATATCAGTGATACACATCAGCAAAATATTTAGTCCTGCCAAGTCTGAAACCCAGGACCCTATCACCTACAACTTAGTGCATTAGCCCACTAGGCCACTCAGCTTTAAAGAATAACACGTGTTTTCATATACATATCCTGAGTATCAGTGATGCACATCAGCAAAATACTCACCCTTGGCAGGTCTCAACCCTAGGACCCTGTCAACTACAGCATAGTGCATTAGCCCACTAGGCCCCTCAGCTGTAAACTCTAGAAGGTGCTTCCATACACATATCCTGTGTGCCAGTGACACATTGCTTGTACATATAATGGGGAAATAACAGCATACTTGGGACTGTGATGCAGACACCAAACCAGTACACAGCCAAATAAACGTTGACGGATGTACGTGAGGCCTAGGATAACAGGTAGAGCTGACAAATGCACAGACTGTTGCAGAATGTCCACAGTTGTGCCACATATGTTTGGCATGGTTGTCACAAAACCTATTCTATATGCTGAAGTACTGGCAGGTCAGTACAGAATGAGATTAAAAAATCATGGCAGACAGTTCAGTGTCACAGGTCATACCCATCCAAACACACATGTTCATGTCAATCCTGTGTAACAGACTGTATACATGCACATATGCCTTGCAAATACACCTGCTATAGTATCGACTCAGTAGCTCAATCTGTTACTTTCCTAGCATGCTTTACATTTTGCCACCCACAGTCCGGGCTTCCATTCCAGTCTGTTGCACATCAAGTACAAGTTGTCAATACAACAAATAACTGACTGAGACATGCAATTTTAAGCAAAAATGGTTGATGCTACTGCAGTCATTGCTAGCATGCTGTACATTTTGCCTGTCAAGACAACAAATAAATGACTGAGCCCTGCAATTTGAAGGAGAACTAGTTGCTGCTACTGCAGTCACTGCCACCCATATTAGCACGTCAAAGGCCTGTAGGTTGTGATAAACTTTACAAATATGTATAGGCATCCTAAATGTCACCTACCACTCTCTGGATGGCACTATTACATAACATATGTACCCGAGGCACATGCCTCACCTGGACTTTATGCTGTGACAACAGAGCTGACGCTGCTCCCTCACTGACATATACAGCTTGCTGTCCCCCAGTGTGGTCACAATCCCCATTATGACTCCTGGCCAGAATACAGCAGCTGCAGCCTGCAACATATGAGACACCATGTTCAGCTACCTGCTATAGATTTACACCTCCCAAACACCTAGAACAGGGAATCCACACAATACCCATACATAAAGGGGTGGGGGAATAGCCAAGTAACAGGGACATGTGTCACAGTCTTACCCTACAAACATACACAGCTGATAGACCAGCAGCGACTGCAGCAGCATGCATATTCTGATGCAAATGATGTATGACACTCACATCTATCTGTCCCCTAACTGACCTCAACCCACATTGTTAAACAGTAAACTGCCACATAATCAGAAAGTCTGTTCACAATAGCCATACATGGCAGGGCCAAACTGTGGACATACCACATAAATCTGGACAGTGGGCAGTATTTTTACCTACCTGCTGTGATGCTGTAGTCCCCACACCTCGATGATGTATAACTCACAGGCCAGGAAAAGAGCCAAGGCCTACATGAAGACCTTAAATATAGCACTGTGCTGCCATGCCATTGACTAATGAAAATGTAACCAAGCTGTTCTGGATGCAATTACCAAGTGTGAGCCACAGATTTGTGCATGGGCAATCACCTGTTCATGAGCATTACCTACAAAAGGCAAGCTGCTGCCTATGGTAAACAGGTCTGCGATTTTGCTTACAAAGACAGACTGCAAGAACATAAGCATTATACTACAGGATTTCTGCACATAAAGGAGAAGAGCACTATACCAGGTATTTAATAGAAGTCCCCATGTAATGGGATGCAGATGGGAAGATGCAGTTATGGGAAATAGGGATTACAAGGGTAGTTCTGTAGTGCATATCTTGAAATAACATGTTGCTGTTAGCTGTCCAGCACCTACAGACTTCCCTTTTGGCTCTGTCTGCTGTGACATAGATCTCAGCTCTGGTCCTCTAAGTCCCTCCAACAATGGTCGGCTCATGTACGAATACTACTGGATTGTATTTTCGACAATAGTGACAGTAAGTATTGGTGGATACAGCTGGCATATCACATGATGTACTGTCAGTCAGCTCCTCTCAGTCTGTGAATGTCACACTGGCATACTTCAAACATTGTCCAGGTGTCCCTGACTGTTCCTGATGTACTCTGGCTAGGTCACTGTGTACTCCACACCTGTATCTCATCACTTGAGAGCTATGCCTAGCATACCTGTTGACCCCCTACAGCAGGACAGCAAGTTATAGCCAGTAGTAGTGGGGGGACACAGGCCCATCCTCTGTGACAAAGTGTACATATCAAGCATGTAACATAAGGGAATGAATACAGTACCAGATATTAATGTACCATAACCATTTTCTGAGGAGTCTGGTGTGTTACAGCCAGATTTCCCACAGTCTGGGAACAACTACTGCGTATTGTCCAACTGTTTTTCAGACATCCACATTTGTCTGGCAGAGGGTCCACATATATCAAGCACATGTACACATTCTGCAAGCATCTGTGTACTGTGGATGTTGGACACCTACAGGGAGGATATCCCACAGCACATTTTCAGTGCTGTCTGTCACTGGGTCACACACATGTTGCTGGACTGTCCCCATACACTTGTAGTACCATTCACCTATTTGTCAGATGGTGGCTGTATGACATGGTACTGAGATGTTGCCCATAGGGGACACACCACAGTAGATGGCAGTGATGGGTGTGGAGGCAAAACAACACAGACCATAATAGCACACAGGGCCATAACTGGTATACTTAGGCTCATAGGATGTTAATAGGCTATTGGCACTGACGACTTCATAAGCCTAGCCCAGAATTTAGGCCATGTTTATGCAAGTCAGCACCCAATGCCTCTGTCCAACAGGGACACAGGTGGTATCCCAAGGGTGTATGTCCTGTTTTCCATCCAGTTAGCCATTTTCACTTAAAAAGGGATAAAGAGGTTTGCTGCCTGATGTGGACAGGATGTCCATTCCACAGCTGGGTAAGTGTGTGGGACACACATATGACCTGCCAAGAAGTCCTGTTGATGTCAGAGACCAGGTTGAGGGTGCATGTGCAGATTACTTGAGTGGAGCTTAACTTGCGGATGTGCAGCAGTCCCATCAAGGTGGAGTCCATGATCACCTTATATACCAGACAGTGTTCACCTATGAGGAGTCTGTAAGAAACTGAGTAGAGGGATAAGGCTTTTATCCTATCTGTGTATGGTAGCTGTTTGAGATCCTGGCATGCCCTGGTGAGGAACCTCTGTGGTCTCCTCAGCTGCTGCATGTGCTTTGCGAGGTACATGATGAAAGGGGCATTATACTCAATAATGGTCCTTATTAGGGAGGAATACAGAGATGTTATGACCCCCATGTCCCTGGATGAGATACCTTTATGTATGAGGTGGGCCATGCAGAAGGCTTTCCTTACAAAGGACGCAACATGGTGGTCAAATGTCATGGTGCCATCAACCTGTGTGCCCAAATCCCTCATGACTGATTGCATGCTTAGGAAATTGTTAGTAATGTGATAATTTATGGTGATGTCACTCTCTCCAAAGGGGATGATGCTGCATTTTGTAGTATGCAGACTGAGGCCATGTGTCTGGCACCTCTCATGTGTTTGTGTGAGACCCTCTTGGTGGATGTCCACATCACTAGGGGATTTGGTGACAGCACCGAGCATCCAGTGTTCTGCAAATGTGGTCAACCATAGCCCACTGGTTGTGCCCTGCACCTCAGAAGAGTAAATCACATATAACAGAGGCCCCAAGACAGAAAACTGGGTTACACAGCTAGTCACAGGTCTATGGCTTGAGGTGGCTCCCCCTATATTGAGTAGGTGGGTGCTGTCAGTGCGCCAGTGTGCTACCAATCTGTTAACATATAGATTGATGCCTAGTTGAGAGCATATATCTATTATGACCAAGTGAGGAATACTGTAAAAGTCTTTGGCCAGGTCAAGGTAGGCAGTGTGCACTGTCTCCCCCTCATCTATGGCTTTGTTGACTGTGTCAAAGAAGTCAACCAAATGTAACAAGACATGATCCCCTTGTCAAAGCCAAACTGTGTATGATCGAGTGTGTGCAGGTTGCCAATGTCCTTGTTAATGAGGTTCATGATAATCTGTTCCATGGCCTTGCAGATTAGGCTAGTTAAGCTGATGGGTCTATAATTTGCTGGATTGGTTGATGCTCCACCTTAGTGTAAAGGGAAGACAGTGGCTGTCCTCCACTCGGCTGGGACATGGGTGGTATTCAGGCTTCGGTTGAATACAGTGCTTAATGGTGCTGCAGGTTCATGCTTGAGGTCAAGTAGGATGCATCCTCTGTGATGTGATCATATCCCATGAAGGCTGTATTCCATGACTTTGAGATGGCAGTGATGACCTGTTCCCTAGATATAAGGGGAAGGGGGCAGGTACTGGGGATGTCCAGATGTACTGATAGGGGGACAGGGGGAGAAGCTTTCACTGACTCTGTCAGGCAGCAAGTTTAGCATATCCACAGCAGTTGTATATCTGGTGTCCTTGACCACTACTTCTGAGCAGGTCTGGGTGCTTCCTTTGAGGTTGCAGACATATGTGAAGAAGGAGATATGACTGACTGTAGTGGATGTTGCCAATGTGGGCTCGGAGTTTGCTTTGCAGGATTTCAGTAGTGTTCTTATTTGCTTGTTCAGGCTAAGGAGACATTGCTTCAGATTGGACACCTGCCCCTTCTTGCTCTTGGACAGAAATATTTCAATCCTATTATGGAGTGTATTTATTGCAGATGTCCACCAGACAGGTTTACTTATCCTTGCAGTGGATGATGTAGTCCTGTCGGGTACCTGACTACATGCATCTATACAAATGCTCATATAGTGCTTTGGTGTATTTGTGGATTTTGGCACCAGCTCCAAAAGAGGGGCAGGGGGCTGTGAAGCTGGTTATACCATCATTCAGAAGGCTGTAATCAACTTTAGAGATGTTTGTATGTCTGACCCTAGCTAGATGGGTATTGTGGGAGATGGCGACTGCAAACATAACCACTTTATGGTTGGTTTTACCACAGAGGATGATACTGTATGGATGCTGCAGTGGTTACCCACATTGTTTAATATCAACTCCAAGAGATATTCACCTCATGTGTGGGTAGCAAGTACCTGTTCCAATGTGTTTGCTTTGCCAAATTCCATGAATCTCTGGACGTTTGTGTGCTGGCATGAATAGTCCTTCCAGTCTATGTTTGGGTACTTAACGTCACCCAGGATCAGAATACAGAGTCAAATCCTAATAGAGTTGAACAGGCCCATACAGGCAGACTGGGTTTTCTGGTCACATGTGGAGCCAGTAGCTAGCTATAATGTGAAGAGGGGTCTTGGCAATGGTTAACTGTACCTGGATTATCTCCTGTGTGTCTTATTGTTTGACCAGCCTGGAGGTGTGTATGCCTTTCATATATATAGTGAAACCCAACATCACTTGGCTTTACTGCCCACACCTTGGGGTCTGGCTGTATGATAGGATGGATGACTATGTAAGGCTGAGGTGCTCTCTTCAGCTTTGAACCATGTGTCTGCGACTGCACAGATGTCTGCATTTTCCAGGTCTAAGACTGCTTGCAATGCATGCAGATTCATGTTTAGACTCCTAGCATTTAGTAGCATGGCCTTCAATTTGTGATTTGTTGACAGTTTCATGTTGGTAGTGTTAATGTCACCACTTTCCCTAATAAAGGCACTATGAGGGTGGCAAGAACCATGGTCAGAAGCCTGAAGGCCAAGTAAAACAGATGGAGGCCATCTCTGGTAAAGCATCATGGTCTGTTGATCATATCATGCCAGGCTGTCAGGTACTGAACCCCCCCTGGAATGGCACCACACACCAAGCCAATTGTTAAGGTCAAGTCATTTCCTGATTGTATTCTGGCATCATTCGGTGTGACGGCAGAATGCTGCTTAAGGCTAGGGACATACCTGCCTGGGGCACATAATCAGAGGGCTCAATCATGTGTCATGTCATATAGTCTAGGGAGGTATGTCCAGGTCAGGCACGCCAACATGGACTATGACAGACTCATAACAATACCTGTTGTTGACAGACAGCAGTGTGTATGTGATATGGCAGATTCTGGCACCTGATAGATAAGTAACAGTGACTATCTCCATATACAGCCTGATGAAGTGCACATCTGTGTGTTTCACAATGGAGTCTCCTATGACTAATATGTTTGATATATGGCGATGCCTTAGTGGCTGTGGGACACAGGTGTGTGGCTATGCATGGTATGTGGTGAGCAGGGCTGTGGATTTTGTATGTGTTTTTGCCTCCGAGGTCTCCTTTGTTTGGGGATATTTATGTTGAGTACCTCAGTGGTATGGTAGTAGCGTTGTTATCTCACAGCAAGAGGTTCTCCCGTTTGATTCTCGGCTGGGTTTGGGAATGCCTTCTGTGTGGAGTCTGCATGTCCTCCCCGTGGTTGGGTAGCATTCGAAAGACATGCTTGTGTAAATGGGCGTGCCTTCGTTGAAGGTTGGGCGTCGAGCTGGCACCTCGGCATTTTGTAAAAATCTACTGCCAATCATTAGCGGACCGGAGTTCCACTGTGGTGACCCCTTACCGGGAAAAGCCAAAAGACAAACAACAGCAACAACAACCTCCGCATATGTGGGTGCGTGTTGTGTAGGTGTGGGTGGTGTGTGAGATGTACTGATGGTGTTGATAATCTTTTTGGTGCCAGATATGGGGTCTTGAGAGGGAGAGAGCATGGACTGTAGGTTCCTAATATCCTTGCATCTCTCACAAATTGTGTTCCTTGGTAGTGTTTGTAGATGGTTGTCCATGTACATGAGGCAGTTGCTACACTGTGTCAGGATGCCCATATCAACCAGACTGGCATGGGAAACCATAGGACATTGTCCAGCCATATTTGTCAGAGTCTCTGGAGGAAGGCCAGGGAGACTGAAGGGGTGGGCCTACAGCATAGATGCTTAAAAGAAATGTAGGAGGCTTACAGTACCACATACAATGTAGACAGGCTATAAACAAGCAGTAATAGGTGCAACAGAAAAGATGCAGTTGAACACCTTAGAAAACATGCAGCAAGCAGCAGGAAACAGCAGGATGAGGTGGGAAACACATGATGTACTGCCACTATGTTGCTGATACCCACATACATACATATATAATGTGGTGAGAGATGGTGGGGTATGATGTGGAGATTAGTGTAGGATGGTGCTGGCAAATGTGGATGTGCAGGGTGTGTACATAATGGAGATAAATGTATGTGGTCCTGTGACATATTCCACAGCAGAGGATTGTCCAGGTAAGCCTCCTGTGGTCATCACTTTAACACTGTAGCATTCATAGTGGCAGCCTCTGCATACTTGTACATGGATGTCAGGTCAATCTGCATTGGGGGGTTTGTTACGCACACATGTGCACACATACTCAGAATGTCAGCAGTGTGGGCAGTATCACAGTTTGTACTGTACATGTTGATATATGCACATATTAGCCTGTACCAATGCAACATTTGCGTTTGCTGAAAATACCTCTCCCCCACAATTCCATTCCACCATCCTGTAGCCGGTGACTGTGAGACTGTTTTGTTATGGCTCATCTATACCCTAGAAATGTTAAGGGCTGCCAGTCTGCCATGGACACAACTGTTAAGCTTAGCCATAGTACAATACTTGCATGTTCAGTTGTGGAGGGGTTCACTGTAGTGCATTGAATTGGTAATCACAGTAGCATATTTGCAGGAGCTATAACATATTTGCATGTATTTTTGTGAGGATGTATGCAGTCTACTATACAGGGGACAATAGTATGGTGGAGATGGTGCAATGTGTTTTAGGTGAAGATCCATCACATACACTGACGTGTCACTTATCTCACAGGTGTATAGTACTGGCAACATTAACCGAACATAGCTGCACTGCATGTTTTTAAGGGCCTGTCTTGTCTTTGTCTGTTGTGGTCTGCTTGTGTGTTGTGCATGGGCTCAGTAATAAGGTGTGGTATGTATACTCCAGTTGTGTCACCTTGTGTGTGTGTGTGTGTGTGTGTGTGTGTGTGTGTGTGTGTGTGTGTGTGTGTGTGTGTGCGTGTGTGAGTGCGTGCGTGTGTGGATCAGTGTGTCATGTTGTCTTCCTCCTCACAGTTGACCTTGGTGGTGTGATTCTGTCTCCCTCACAACCTGATGTCAGTGTCTCATCGAACTCTGATGATGATGGTAGCCATAATGAGGCACAGGTAGGGTTGTTGGGGGCTGAATCTGTCCCATTAGTTGACATTCCACTTCCTTCCCCAATGTCCCCACACACAGTCAGTATGCCCACACATACCCAGTCCCCTGTGGCCATAGATATTGGACAGTCAGAGGGTGGTGGCATTGAACAGGAGTGTGTGGTGACTGTGCTATCTGTGACTGTAGACACTAGCCATAGCCAGAGAGCTGGCGAGATCCCACACAGGCAGATTGACAAGGGTGCTCGAAGGAGGACTGCTGCCCATCCATCAAGTCACAGGTGTCACATCACAAGTCACTCGCATGTTTTGGTCCATCATGGAGGCACAGGCGCATTCTGAATACAACACCAGATGGACGCTCAGGATCATGGATGCATCATTGTCTGGCATCCATGACTCCATCCACAACATTGGTGATGCCATGCATCATTACGCTGATATAGTGGACAGACACTGGGGTGAGACATTGTCAGTCCTTAACCAGGCATTGTCTGTGCTGGAACATGTGGTGGGAGTAGGCAGTTGGACACATGGACTTAGATAAGCATCAACATCAGCTGAGAGTCCACACGGCCATGCACAGTCATGCTCCCATAGTGGCAGTACCACAAGCACTACAGAAGGGAGGGTGCTGTCCACATCGCAATTTGACAGGCCATGGGCACGTGGTCTTGGGAGGTCCCATCAGGGAGATGGACCCAGCAGGCACCAGTCACCATCAGCAAGTAGTACTGCTTCTGCACCTGGGTGTGGTGGTGCCAGTGCCACTCCTGAAAGAGCCAGTTCCCATGTTCATGGCCAGAGATGGTGAACTGTACATTCTGCCATGTATGGTACACAGCTGTTCAACAAACCCCCGTATAGGGCTACCACATGGCTTGACTGTGTACATGAACACATTCACAAATCACTGTAATGTGCAGGTCAACAACAGATGCACACAGCCCCCTCCATGGCCCAGATGACCAGCACCCCTCCAGACACACACACACACACACACACACACACACACACACACACACACACACACACACACACACACACACACAATGTCAACTGTGTGGCACAGCCTAGGCCTTTGGCAACCTCCACACCCTGTGCATGTGACGATACCTGTGCCACAACCCTGTCATCCATACCATTGATGCAGAGACATGCAAATATGTGTCTGATGCACAGGATGACTATAGTACATTTAATGACAGTTTGTAGTCCAGTAGTGTTATGCCCTTTAAGGTGCTGTCTGCTGGCATGTGTCATGAGTACACATCAAAGTGTATGTACTTTTGTTCCATGATGCTGCATTGGTGGTACTATTGCTGACTGACTGTTGTCTCCTGCACCTTTTTCTATTTCTGTTCCAGGAGTCTGTGTGTCTATGCCATGGAGAGCTGGTGCCAATACAGCAGCACAGGATGGCATGCTGGCAATGCAGAAATGTGACTTTGCAAAGGTACGACTGTATATGTGCATGGTTACCTAGGTGTATATATGTAGAACAGTGTGTCAGGGACAATGGAGGCAGATAGCATAATCTCGCATGCATACCCCATGACACAGCATGCTACTCCTGATACATGTCACCTGGGAGTTCAGTAGGATCATAGGTTCATAAGATCATAGGAGGTTACTTGAGTAATAGCCTGGGGGCCCTTACAAGGCTAGCCTTTAGTTTATCCCCCAGTAAGAAACATCAGTCAGCACCTGTTGCTCCTGTCAATGGGGGACACAGGTGCGACCCCTGGGACAGAAATGTGATTTCTCAGCTATGTGATTATCGCATGCACCACTGAGGGCCATAAAATGATTGACCATTGCACAGACATCACTGAAGAGGGTCTGTGTGGTACTCTGACATGTATGGGAAGCGTATTCCTGAGATAGGGCAGCTTCTGGGAGACAAACCTGTCTTTCTAGCAGGTTATGTTGATGTCACATATCAGATTCAGGCCTGTCATTCAGGTAGGAGTTAGACTTATTTATGGGGTAGCTGTAGTAGGGCATGGTCCAACATTGCCTTGTAGGCATGACACAGCTCACTTCTGAGCAACCTATCCAATACCAAGTGGGGCAATAGTGATTTGAGCCTGTCTGCATGGGACAAGTGTTGGAGGCCATGGATTATCTTTGTGAGGTATTTCTGTGACCTTTCCAGTTGGTGCAGATGTCTGGATAGGTACATACCAAATGGGGCATTATGGTAATATATTGGTGTATGGAGTGGGGACTGTAGAGAAGTAATGACCACCATTTTTCTGGATGCAATCCCTTTACCGTTGAGATGAGCCATGTACAAGGGATTTTCTGACCACAACTATTGAATGCAAAATTGTTATCAACCTGAGTACCCAGTAATTCATAGTTCCATATGAGTCATAACACCAGCAATACACTAAAGAGAATCAGGTTGTCACATAAGGAGACATATTGGCACAATTAAATGCTGTCAGAGACCATTAAATGCAAAGACAAAGTACAGAAAACCTGTGTGGGCATGCCAAAACTGACACACACTGGCTACCAGGTATAATGCATATGGCAGACTGCTGGGCATGTCGTTGCCATGGTAACCAGGAATCTGGCACCAGATGAGACCATGGATACTGCTGTGATGTGGAGAAGGTATTCACTAGAATTGAGTACACTATAATTAGTTATCATACTGCAAACCTTTATTTATACATCAGGTCTGTGTGTGTGTGTGTGTGTGTGTGTGTGTGTGTGTGTGTGTGTGTGTGTGTGTGTGTGTGTATGTGTGTGTGTGTGTGTGTGTGTGTGTGTGTGCGTGTGTGTGTGTGTGTGTGTGTGTGTGTGTGTGTGTGTGTGTGTGTGTGTGTGTGTGCATGTGTTTGTGTGTGTGTGTGTGTAGACTGTTTGGTAATGTCAATATATCTTAGAATATTAAAAAGTCTGTAGTGATGTGCAGCAGTATGAAGGCAATCAGTGTCAATCCAGTAGAGTTCCATATGCCCAATGACATAGCTCAGGTAATGTTCCCTAGCCAGAGCAGTTTTCCTGTTAGGAGTCATAGCAGTTTGCATATGGAGTGCTTTCATTTAGGCAATGGTTGGGTTCTCTTCCTGCTGTCTAATACTCAAAGCAGCACCCACACAGTACAGATGGCTGAGAGTTGGTAGACATTCTTGCTTTTAACTACCATGCCTGCTTCATATATTCAGTATTTTGCTTCTCTTGCTAATCTGTGTCATGGTCATCTGTACTTGCAGCAAAAAACTGTCTTATGTTGACACAGTTTGAATCCACATCAAAGCAGTCTTTTTTGTTTGTTTAAATATGCGTTAGAGTTAAATTACTCTTAACAAGGGCAAGCCTTTCAGACGTGCAATAGAGTGCACAATAAATGCTTTATTATATTTTATTTTCCTCATATTTTAGCTCCCAGAAACAGCAAAACTGGTGCAATCATTATTACAATATTATGTTGAGTAAAATTTATCAGGTGAGGCGAGTGCAGTTTAATTTCAGGTTCACACATTTGGTATAGTAGAAGTTTATGGGATCAAAGTCTAGTTGGAGAAAAAATGGTCACCTAATTGCTTAAATGATAGATTACTTACAACTTAGCTGCCTCAAGACAGCAGTGAATTTTGGATGCAAGAGCTGTATCTTACACTTGCAGGCAGGGAGGGCTACTTGGTTGTACCTGCAACTGATTGTTGTGCATTGTGTTATTCTGTTATATTCTCACTTATATTCACCATTGGTTTAGAAGACTTTCAGGCAGGAAGTGATACATACATTGTGATTAGCCCTCAAAATATTTATGATTCAACTTCCAAATTATTAATTTCAGTTTGAAGAAAAGAGATTTATTTATTTTTATTTATTTCATTTGTTTACCAGGAGATGTCCGACTGGGCCAGAGGCCCTTTTTCAGTGGAGGCCCGGGGAGAAAAGCTCCATACACACAAGACAGAATTTAACAATCAAATTGAACACACATTAATTACATTGGCATTGTACAAAGCTACAAAAGCAAAAGGCAACATGAAAGTGTAATTAAGTTCATAACAATAATTACAAAATAAACAAAGTTGACCATACCATTGATGAAAGTTAAACCTCATGACTGAATAGGGAGAACGGTGTGATGGAGTTAGACAAGAGGTGGCAAAAGAATTTTGCAAAACTGTTGTCTGTCAATCAGTATATGTGTTTATTTTACTAGATGGAACTGATTACTGAGACCAAGTTAGTATACAGCAGTAAATAACTGTAGCTGTGAGAAAGAGCTGGTTTAGGGTCATAGTAAGGGAGTAGTAGGTGGTCTACCCTGGCATAAGGCAGGAGCAGAGCCAGTGTTTTTCCAGATGTTCCTTCAGGAAGAGTTTGAAATCATGAATGTTGGGGTTTTTGTAATAGGTTGGGGAAGGGTGTTCCAGAGTTTGGCAATTTTATAGGAGTAGAGGGCAGTGCCTTGTGTGTTGTGGGGTTTTGTAATTTTAGCATAAGCTTATTTGATGATTTTAGTGCTCTAGGATTGCCGTTGGGTTGGATTAGGCTGGTGAGAGCTGGGCAGTTGTTTGGTATGTATGCTATGGGACTGCATAGAAATACATCTGGAAATAGTCTGCCAACTCTGAGATGATTGTCAATGAACTGCATTAACAATGCCATTCTGTCTAGGTGAAAAAGAATCCCTGGAATTCAGAAAGGCTTAGCACAGTGCAGAAGCCTTACATCAGAAGGTTTCTGTATTGTGCTAAGCCTTCCTGATTCTTAGATCTCTCCACTGATGAGGGCCATAGAGTAGGTAGCAGTCTCACAGGTATAGCCACCTACTAATGTGGTAGTCTAAGGGGTGGCCAATGCTAATTAGTCACCCCAGAAATGTCAATGGCTCCTGAATGACTTGACTGAGTGATTCAGAGACTCACTTAACTGTCTAAAATTTCACTCTGAGAGGAAAACGTGAGAATCATCAAAAGATAGCAGTCATCCCACAAAACAGCGAGTATCAGGTGTATTAATATGTGTATACATGTTTGTGTCTATAGGCACATGACTCTGTATGGATATGTGTGTGTGTGTGTGTGTGTGTGTTTGTGTGTGTGTGTGTGTGTGTGTGTGTGTGTGTGTGTGTGTGTGTGTGTGTGTGTGTGTGTGTGTGTGTGTGTGTGTGTGTGTGTGTGTGTGTGTGTGTGTGTGTGTGTGGTGTGTAGGGAGGTGCCTTTGCTGACATAGTATATGGGCTGGTAGGGAAAACATTAACGTGACCAGGATTGATAATGCAGCATTTGATTCAGAGTCATGGTAATGAATTGCTAATAAGGTCTTTGTCATTGTGGCTATACTATGCTTTTGAACTAGAGTTTTTCTATTTTGTGCTAATTAGCAACCAACATCTGGAAATTAGTGCAAGGGCTAAGAAATTCTGTGAATCCAAACGAAAGTCTGAAAACATTACATAATTCATATTTGAAAGGATCTTGATCTGCAAAAACACTCAGGCAGCTTTGTAATAAGGTTACTGGACAATTTTAGATATACTTCCACCACCAATAGACAGAAACAGGAAATGTAGTACAGAACAAAGTTAAAGTTTTCTTTATTATGAGTGATATAAATGATCTGAATCACAGCTATTTTGTTTTATGATGATGTGGTATATGATGTCAAATCTGACAAAGCAAACTATGAGGCAAAGATAGCCTCCCAGGTGAAAGGTAACCATAAGGCTTTTTTAATTATGTTCATAACCTCAGGGGAAATACTCAGCAATGTGCTGAGTTAATCATGAATGGCAACACTTACACCCAACCTGAAACTATAGCAAACCTGTTGACAGACAAGTTCATTTCAAACTCCCCCTCATCACCTCCTACCACACCCAAAGAAATACCCACAATCATCCCCCTACCTGTCATTATTTGGGAAATGGTCCTTACTGTGCTTGCCAAAAACACAGCTTCCATGGGTCCTGACAACATTACAGGATGCTTCTTAAATAGCTTAAAACAAAATCTATCAGGATCACTAAAAACCATGTTTAACCAGAGCCTCCAGATAGGCTTTGTACCAGAGGAATGGAGGACTATAACAGTTGTCCCTTTGCACAAATGGGACCCATCAAATGACCCAGGGAACTACAGACCCATAAGCTTGACCAGTCTTATCTGTAAGGCCATGGAGAGAATTAGCATGGAGCTGATCAATAATGACAAAGGAACTCTCCAAACACTGGGCCAGACCCAATTGGGGTTTGTCAAAGGGAGGTCTTGCCTGCTTATTTTGCTGGTCTTCCTCGAGAAAGTCAGCAGGGCCATGGATGAGGGTAAAATGGTGCACAACACTTATCTAGACATGGCCAAAGCTTTCGGCACAATCCCCCACTTGGGGATCACAGATAAACTTACTGAGTTAGGCATAAACGCCTACATCATCAGATGAATAGCTAACTGGCTCACTGACAGGACACATGTTGTCCGGATAGGTGAATCTACTTCTGATAGTAAACCTGTTACTAGTGATGTCCCACAGGGCTCATTGTTGGGACCACTCATGTTTGGTATATACTTCTCTGAAATGAAGGCCAATGTCGGGGGCCTCTGGCTCACCAAGTTTGCCGAAGACTATAAGCTGGAAGCAATCATTGAATCCCCAAATGATGTTGACATTGTACAAGCAAGCCTATAAATGACAAATGACTGTTGTCAAAATCATGGTCTGAGACTAAATGCTAAAAAATGTGTACTCATACCCTTCGATAAATCAGATATCCCTGCAAATCATAATATTGATAGCACACCCCTAAAAGTCAACCCAGTGATGAGGGACATAGGAACACAGATAGATAGTAACCTAAACTTTGACCACCAAGGGGCTGTGGTAGTGACAAAATCTTTCTGTGCGGCTCATCTATAAGTAAAAGCATGGCATCAAGATCAAAGGAAGTCACAGTGCCATTGTACTTGGCCCTCATCAGGCCCATAATCAAGTACAATGCATGTACCTAACCAAGCACTTACACCAAATGGAGTGGCCCCAGGGGGTTCTCACTAAAAAAATATGAAGTGTAAGACACATGCCTTATGCTGACCATTTAAAGGCCCATATCCTTTTATTCTGCCTCATATCGTTTCTTGAGCTATGACTTATGCCTCATGTACAAGGCATTCTCTGATCCAGCCCTGATGAAAGTGTTACATATTCGCAAGAAAAATTAATTATGCATTCCTGGGACCTGAGTCTTATTTGTGACTCTAACAGAACTTGCTGGAGAGACAGATTCATATCCCAAAGGCTACCTCATCTATGCAATGATCTTCCAATCTGTGTAAAACAAAGTTTGTCCCTCACTCTCTTCAAAAATAATTTGGATAAATGGATGGGAAGCTGTAAATTAACTCCTGGGGTACTGCCTATGTCCCTTATTTATTTATTGTATTTATTTATTTATTTTACATTTGTTGACTGGGATAATCCGACTGGATACATGTCCATTTTCAGTGGAGGCCCGGGAAGAAAAGCTCCAAACTTACAAACAGATAAAGACAAGCAAGTTACAGTATATGCACAAACATATTGTATTAACATCCAAGTTACATCACATTTCAAGCTTATGAAGAATACAGTTTATATACAGAAATATATACAAATATGTTACAGTTTCTCTTATCAAACCTATAGGTGCAGCTTATATACAGAGTATCTGCAAAGATATTACAGTTTCTCTTTTCAAACCTTTTAGTGTAAGAGGTTAGTTGCTATGAATAAGAAATTGCAGGGATATAGAAGTAGATGAGGCTTTAGTCAGGGTTAGAGCAAGGTCATAACCAGTGAGTTTTAAAATACTGGGTTAGATTTTCTTTGAACTGATTAAGGGTGAGGTTCAGAGTAAGGTCAGATGGGAGCAAATTCCAGGTTTTGCCTACTGAATTTTGCAACAAAGATTCTCCAGATAGGTTGTTAGCTTTAACAGACTGAGTCAAAAGTTTTGTAGTGGAACGAAGAGGCCTAGCATTTTTGTAGGGATGGATTATATTTTTAAGGGGAGTTTTTTTCTGGATGGTTAATAACTTTGAATGCTACAATAAGTTGATTAAATTGAATTAGCCTGGGGAGTTCTAGCCAATCTAAGAGGTGTAGGTTTTGACAGTGATGTGTCCTGTAGGAAGTTCCTGTGGTAAACCTGGCAATTTGATTGTAGCAACTGGATAGTTTGCTGAGATCAGTTTTGTTCAAGTTAGTGAGTATTGGTGAGGCATAGAGTAGAGTTGAAAGCAGATGGGTACGGGCAATGGCAGTCCTAGCTAGAGGGGTGAGAAAATGTTTGTTTTTTGTATAGGGAGCCAAGTTTTTTTTATTAACAGTTTTAATAGTTGGGTTTACGTGCATATCATATTTGAGATTGCTGTCTATTATAACACCCAGGAGTTTGGTATACATATCTGGTGAGATTATGGTCCCATTTCAAATCTAGGTGCTTAGGATTTCCCTCTCTCTTCCCCCCTTGGCTGTCCTGGTGTGACTTAGTTTAAACTCTACAGTTCCCTACAAAACAGTGTCTACAGGACTGCAATCAGTTTCTCTCAACATTTAAACAGATTAAACTCTACAGTTCCCTACAAAACGGTGTCTACAGGACTGCAATCAGTTTCTCTCAACATTTAAACAGATTAAACTCTACAGTTCCCTACAAAACGGTGTCTACAGGACTGCAATCAGTTTCTCTCAACATTTAAACAGATTAAACTCTACAGTTCCCTACAAAACGGTGTCTACAGGACTGCAATCAGTTTCTCTCAACATTTAAACAGATTAAACTCTACAGTTCCCTACAAAACGGTGTCTACAGGACTGCAATCAGTTTCTCTCAACATTTAAACAGAGTAGGTTGCACAGGGGGCGTGGCCAAGGATGAACACAGGATAGCAGCAGATTTCTTCAGCTCCACCAATTTCATTACACTGACAGGAATTAATTACTTAAAAAATTAATTTTTGAAGTAATTTTCTTTCTAAATATGTTTGTTTTATATAGTTCTTGAACTATATCTAAAAAAGTAAGGAAACTTTAACAATATTCCTGTCAGAAATCACACTGGAAATTTTCCTGTCAGTTTATCAGTCTGAAATGAGTTCCAGTAAGACAAATTCTCAAGACTCCAGCATCAAGAAAGAAATTCAGTCTCTGATAACTATATTCCAGCAACTTACTGCTAAGATGGATAAAATGGATACTAAAATTGATACCTTCATAGAAAAAACTACAAAACAAATAGACTTGTTACATATAGACCTGCAACAACAGAAGATCCAGATGACAGGCATAGAAGAAGCTGTGAATGACATGGAAAATAGAATCCAAGAAGAGGAAATCAACACTGAGTTTCTGCTGAAACAAAATACACACTTACAAACAAAGCTGGATGACTTGGAAAATAGATCTAGGCGCAATAACATTAGGATTTTTGGACTGCCAGAAAATATTGAAGGTAACAATATTACTTCTTTTTTAACAACATGGCTCCCTAAAACTTTAGACTTACCAGAAGCATTCTCTTTTGGTATCGAAAGAGCACATAGATCTATAGCTAATACTAACTCTAACAAAAACTATCCTAGATCAGTTATAGTTTGATTTCTATCATCTTTTGATAAAGAGATGGTTCTTAAATCAGCTTGGGCTAAAGCTCCTGTTAAGTTTAATGAGACAACTGTGCGTTTTGACAATGACTATTCTTCCTTGGTAATAGCTAAAAGAAAAGTTTTTGTGCCACTAATAAGGGAGCTTAAAAAAGGACAGATTAAAACATACCTTCTGTTTCCTGCCAAGCTAAAAATCTTCCTTCCTGATGGTCCTAAAATTTTTGATGACTTAGACTCTGCTTTACTGTTTATCAAAAAAAATAAGATTTTGGATAAAATAGAGGAAATGGAATGGGCTAGTCCTTCATTAAAGAGACTGGCAACTGAAACTTCGTGGAAGACTTCAGAGAAGAAGAAGAGACTAAAGAACAAATGATTTGTTCTATGTTTTTTTGTTCTTTTTTTCTCTCATCATTTTACTTCATTATTAATCTTTTTATATATAGTTCCTCCATTTCCAGAAAGCCACAAATGTTCTGAAAAAGATTTAATCAAAGTTATTCTCTGTGTGCAAAGAAATGTTTTGTTTCATAACCAGTCAAAATATCTGAGGAACTAACAACAAGCTATTATTCAATGTGTTTCTCTTTCTGAAAAAGAGAAGTAAGGTCAGTAATTTGATACATTTTTTTCTTCTTTTTCTCCTTTTCTTCTTTACTTTGTTTAAACAATGACATTCTATTTAGATTATGTAGTGGGTAAAGGGTGGGGGAGGGCAGGGAGAGAAGAGTAATGAAAATATGATAAATGGAATAATAACATATTTATTCCTTGTAAAAGTTTATATGTTCTTCAAATGCTATTCCTAATTATACTTTCTTGATTATACTGCTTATGCTTGTTTGTAAATAATCTGTCATGCTTTAACTAATAATAATTAGAACTAAATAATAGTAAATAATATGTTTTATTTTTAACTCTATTAATATAAACAGTAAGTAATATTCCATTGTATATACTTCTTATAGCTTTCTCTTACATTTTTTTTATTTCTGCCTTACACTCTTTTATTTCCTACTCTCTTTTCTTTTCTTTATTCTTTCTCTTTATTTTTTCTCATATTAATATATAGAAATGCTTTTGATCATATAGACACAGTAAATAATAAGATTTGCATAAAAACTGAGTTGGGACAAAAATATTGAGTTTTATTACTTATTAATAACTTTGGGCTTAATTTCACTTACATAGTGTCTGTAATAACCTGTAAAATACATGGTTTTGTCATGTTTAGATGCATTTACACTGCTAAATGAATGTTTGTCACTAGTTTTTAACAAGTTTCCCGCCAAAATGTTAAGGGAGACAATCTGGGATGTGGGCTACTTCATGAACAGTGTCCATGAGCTGTTTCAAAAGCTTCAACTCTCAGAATTCTCACAGAGAAGCTGAAAGCAGTCAATCTGACCTTTGACCCAGATATCACACTGACACATCACAGATTCAGGAAGAACACTCTACCAGGAAGTAGAACTGATGCAAATGCGACTATGTGAAGGTAAATGAACTCTTTGGCATTTAAATGTGAGTTATTTTATATAATTACTTAAATATCTATGTTATAATTCATAAAATATGTCAGTTATAATGATTTTAAATGATGCAGTTTCTTGTAGTAAGTAAATGTCTTATTTTAGAAGGCATAGAAAATGAAACATTTATTCAAGTGTTTTTGAAAATCTACTTGACTGCTGCATACTAATCTGTGTTAGAAACTTATGTTTCAAACATATACATTACTATAACTCATTTAATTCATCTGATTGACAAGCATAAATAACTTTATAACTCTATACTGGAAGAAATTGTCATGTGATATATTTTAAAGCAGTAGTATAGACATACAGAATCCAGATGTTTTTTTTTTTTTTTACAATAATGCAAGTGTTTCTGAGAATCTGCATAACTATGCAGTATGATTTATAACAATTTCTATAAATATAGTATTTTATTCTACTGACAATAATGAGTATGAGTAAAATGCTCATATACAAGCAATTCAAGTTTTTTTTTTGGAAGCTGTTGACTGCATTTACATGACAGAAAATAGATGCATCTTAATATATGTAATGTCTGAACCATATTAGCCAAAGTTTTTGATTTAAATGAATGTTAGAACTTATTTTTACATATTTTGAATAAATTAATATGTAAATATGCCTTCCTTTTTTTTCTCTTTCTTTCACTCTCTCTCCCTCTTTCACGTCTTTTATTTCTCTCTCTCCTCTTGGTTCCTAATATCAAGTTTATTTGAATGCTATTTGAATACAAGTGTATTATATTACATAGATGTATATAGTAGTATGAATAGTTTTAAAAAAAAGTTTATTTTAGTTTATATGATGCTGTTTTATCAAATGTGTAGTCTTGTCTTGCCAGATAATTGAATTTAAAACTGTTAATTTAAGTTAAATATAACCAGTATTAAATTGGTAAGGTGGTAGGTGAGGTACTGCTGCTTAGGGTAGGGGGTTAACTTGAGTGGTAAATACTACTCTAAGTTGGAGTTTTAAATCCAGGCTGGATGCAAGGTTTAATCCTTACATTATTTTCACTTGTTCATTGTTATATGTATATAGTTTTGACATCCACAATATATTTTGTACACTCATTGTCACTACAAACAAAATTGAATCCTATACAAAATCCCATAAGAGATTCAATAAATACAGCTATATTTAAAGGTACACCTAAAGGAGGAGATGTAACATTACTTATGTTGTTATTTGTTATTTTGATCATAAGATTCTTAAGTTTTAAAAATGCCAAATGACATATTTAAAAGGAATTTATTTAAACATTAATGGATTGAATAATCCGTGTAAAAGGGCAAGCCTAATAAGATACATTAATTTACATAAGGCCAACTTAGTCTTCCTGCAAGAAACCCATCTCTTGAAAAAAGATATTGATAAACTAGCCACAAACAAATATGCAGTATTGGTTAGTTCAGAGCACACTCAGAAAAAAAGAGGAGTGGCCATTTTATGGAATAAAAGTATGCCCATTCCTAAAACCATTAAGTCTTATCAGGATGACAAAGGAATGTTTTGTATGGTTGCAATACAAATTAATGGGAAGACTTACACTTTAATTAATGTATATTGGATACCTGGAATTGGTATTAATACAGTGAAACATCATCTTGATAAGATAATATCATTCTCTATAGGAGATATTATTTTAGCTGGTGACTTTAATTGTATACTACATGAAAGTGATACTACCACTATAGGAAAAGAAGAATTACATCTAATGCAAAACATTTAAATGATTTTGCTAATTCTAATCATTTGAATGATATTAATAATCAGATAGATTCAAAATCATTACCATACACCTTTTTTTCTAACAGATACAAAACTTATTCAAAAATAGATAGGGTCTTTATTTCTAACCAGATGGTAACAGATTTAATCAATTCCAAAATCATTTCATGTCCTATATCTGATCATAATTCAATTGTTTTTGAATTCATGATAAAAATACTCATAATGTTCAGATCAAAGGATACCAGCATACTTAACTCAACTAAAAGACTATAAAGAATATATACTTTCAGAAGTACAACATTTTCTAGACATAAATTATACTCCTGAAGTCTCCATTGTCTATGTTTGGGATGCCTTAAAATCATATCTATATGGACAAATTATAAGATGGTATAATAATAAAAGGAAATCTTGGGATAAGGAATTGTTAGATATTCAAAGTAAATTAGACTCTTATAAACATAATAATAAAGAAAATATTATGGATAAGAAAGTCATTGAAGAAATAAACAAACTAAATGAGAAATACAAAGAAATTTTAACTCATAAAGTTAAAATAACTCTAGAGAAATACAAGTTTTGTCTTACTCAATAAGCCCCAAATACTTACATAGACTTAAAAATAAAACAAAAGGTTGAATAAACAAAACCATATCAAAGAAATCTTTTCTCTAAGGAAAAGAAGAATGTTTCTAGTCTACCAGAAACACTAGATGAATTTAGATATCACTTTCACAATGTTAACAATAATAACATTTACATGGAACATAAAGATGAAATAAAGGACTTTGTAGCCACAGACATGAATAAAAAATAAACAACAGATTAAACTATTGGACAAAAGTATTTCTAATACAGAGGTTATTACTAAATAAATAAGCTTAAATCAAACAAAGCACCGGGTAATGATGGTATTATACCAGAGATATATAAAATCCTTTCTAAAAGCACATATTCATTAATACATAAGGTTTTTATTTTGGCCCAAACTGAGTTAATAACCCCATCTTGGCAATATACATTTATTTCACCAATTTTAAAACCTAATAAAGGTCCAACTAGATGTACTTCATATCGGCCCATCTCATTACTTAATGTTGATTATAAAATGTTTATGAGTATTTTTGCTGATAGATTGAAGACAATCATTCCCGGCATTATAGATATAGATCAGACAGGCTTCATTGTAAATAGAAATACTTTTGATAATATAAGAAGAACTTTAACATTAATTGATTTTGCAAATAGGAAAAAGAAAGATTTAACACTTATTAGTCTTGATATAAGTTCAGCATTTTATTCAGTAAGTTGAGACTATCTGTTTACCTTACTGAAGTGCACAAACTTATCAGATGCATTTGTAAATCTAATTGAGCATTTATACAAAGGAACATTGGCTTATATTAAGGTAGGAACATATGTTTCACAAAAAATACCCATTCTTAAAGGTACAAAACAAGGATGTCCACTTTCTCCATTATTATTCACTTTAGTAATGGAGCCTTGGGCTAATTCGATCAGAAACAGTACTGACATAGAGGGTTTTGAAATAGATGAAAATACAACATCCAAAATTCAATTTTTTGCAGATGATGTTCTAATTACATCAGCAGGATCTAATTCTTCTATGCAGTCTCTATTTGATAAAATGATGAATTTCAAAAGTATTTCTGGTTTAATATTCAATGAAGAAAAACTAAAATACTACCTATATATACACGAAAAAATATTCTCATTAGTGATTTTACTAAATATGTACCTAATTCAGGTCAGATAACTTATTTAGGTATAATACTATCTAAAGATATTAAATCTATTATATATAATAATTATAATACCTGTTTTCTTAATATACAAAATCTTTTTAATACCTGGAATAATATGTTATTTACTATGGAGGAGAGACTTACAATTATTAAAATGATAATATTCCCCAAGATTTTATACTTAATACAATCAATAATACTTCCACCTACAAAAATAATTATCAAGAAACTGAACACACTAATGTTAAATTTCTTATGGGCACCTAATAGACCTAGGATTGCATTAAAGAAACATACTAATAGCTGGTCTCAAGGGGGTATTTCTTTTCCAGACTTTAATTTATATACTATCTCTTCTATTGTAAAAGTTATTACTTTATTAATAGATCAGTCATATGTCAAAATGGAAAGATTATTGGGAGCTAATTAGTATGCACTTCATGAAAATCTCCTTAGCACATAAAAATATGATTGTAAATAACTCCATGTTATGGCTACTAAAAGAATTTTGTACTTCACCTATTACACCTAAACATATGGTTTGTTACCCATTAAATATTATTATTAGCTATCGTAACTTTATATTCATGCACCCTAAGTATAGGGAATGGAATTTTATTATATTCCTATAATGTATACTCAGGGTATGCTTTTGTCATCTACTTCTGAAGGAACTCATTTAGCTATAGATAATGATCTAAAGTACTGGTATCAGTTGATATCTGATAATAAAGTTAAAAATCTAGATTTCTTAAAACAAGAATTTGATCTAAGAGAAACTTGCTGGTTAGAGGTTCAGACCTTTAGACAGCATCTCATTGATAGAATAGATCTAATGTCTATAACAGTTAAAGAATCTATTCCAACACTGATTGATTACTTGATATTAAATTTACAACATAAAGTTTCTGATAAAGGTAAACTTTCATACATACATAAAATTATCAGACAAGAAACTTTTTATAGTGTAGATACATACTGGAATTATTTCACTTCTATTAATGGGGACCCACCAAATCAACAAGATAAACAATATATATTGGAATCTGCCTATAGAACTACGTCTTCCATTGTCTGGAGACTATATACATGGAAATTTTTACATAGATCTTTTTATACACCTTTGATGATGAATAAAATAAATAATAAAGATAATCTATGTAAGAGATGTAATGTAGAAATTAATGCTGACTGGGCTCATATGTTTTATGACTGTACAAAATTGAAAGAATATTGGAAGTCAGTTAATGAATTTTTGCAAGCTCTTTTTACAGATAATTTCATTATTTCTAAATCTCTTATATTATTCAACGCACCTGTACCTCAAAGTGTTAAAAAGGTTAAGCTTCCCTTGTTATGGTCTATTCTAGCAGTGGCTAGGAAAATAATAACCAGAAATTGGATTTCAGATACACCTCCTTCGTTCAATGAATTTAAAAATGTTCTGAATATAGTGTGCCATATGGAAATAAACACAATTAGGTCAAGAACAACTAGAAAAACATCTTATTATATTGTATGGGATAATTTACAAAATTTGTTAAAAAAATCCTAATTTCAATAGCATGGTATTTTAGTTTAATTAATTGATCTGATTGTAGTGGATGTCTTTGTAAATACTTTAGTTGTTTTGTTGAATGTTATAATTATATCTATTTTTAATTACTTGTATAAAATTGTTATGATATTTTTCTTGTATGTTAAAACAATAAACCTGTTTTGAAAAAAAAAAAGAGTAGGTTGCACACACAAAAAGCATGTGTTAAGCTTTCAGTTACAGTGCTTTGTAATTAAGCAGGTGACCATATTGGTCAGCCATAGGGCTCTTTGTTTCTACTTGAGTGGTTGCCTCCTTCCCCTGTAACTAAAGTAAATTGACTCTTACATTAAGAGCTGTAATACTTACCTTATAGCTTTAGGACACCTTAGGAAACCTTGTAAACTGCAATAGCCCCGCTACATTCGCCCTCGCTATGCTCAGGCTCTCTTCGCTCCCCTCCCTGCCCCCAATTCCCTCCCACCCTCAGTACCTCTAAATTTATAGTACTATAGCCACTCCCCCACTTTCTAGATCCTATCTGCTTTCATCTGAAATAATTCCACCCACTCCCATTCTATTACCTACATTTTAATAGCACCTATTAGCTTTCATCTGGCATTCTCCCATCCCCCTTCCAGTATCTTTACCTCACCACTCTATCTTCTGGTGTTGCATCACCAGGTAAAACAGTTCCTTAACTCACTAGCTGAATCACAGATAATGATATACTCCTCTTTACTACCCCTCTTGTTCACACCATACCTCCTTACCTTGTATGAAAACCAGTTTCTCATGGGATTTCAGGTCCCAAAAGGCCATACTATCACCCCAGCTGTAAATCCTTCCACCTTCAACCATACTTACAGTACCAGATCCTATCCAACATCTTGTTCAGTCTATCAACATCTCAACCCCAGGCACATTAGCTCTAGATCCAAACACTACCACAAACTAATAAACACATTCCTGAAGTTCATCACCAAGTATAGACTCAACCTAATACTTGGTGGTGATATTCATCCCAACCCTGGCCCACTCACTTCATATACACATACCCCCTCTACTTGCAATCTAAGCTACAAACCTACAATTAATAGACCAACTAACTCTCTCCTAGTCTGTCATCTCAATATTAGAAGCATTAATAACAAGGTACATGAATTGCATGCACTTCTGGAAGTCCACTCCGCTGAGATTTTCTGTTTATCTGAAACCTGGTTAAAACCTAACACTAAAGACAATGAAGTGTTACCACCTGGGTACAACATACACAGGCTGGATCGTGCTTTGAGGAAGGGGGGTGGGGTAGCTGTACTCTATAAATCTGAGTTGAATGTCACCATAGATGTAATACAACCTCCTCAGATTAATAACTCAGAGATTCTTGCCACCAAATTGCAACTTAATAAAAATAGATGCATTAATATCATCTGTATGTACATTCCCCCAGGCAACAATATATCTACATTTGAAGATATCCTGCACTGGCTATCATGTCACCACCCCCAAGAAACCCTACTACTTGGAGACTTTAACACAGACTGAGGCAGCTGTTCCTCAGAATCCCCAACCACCCATATTAACCTGCATGCATTTACACAAATCATATACACCCCTACCAGGATAGGTAAACCCAACCAAAAAGAAAGTATACTTGACTGGGTACTCATAAACAGTCACCCCCAACTGTACACCTCTGGTACCCTCCTTAATGGCCTAAGTGATCACCTTCTCACATATGTAATTAAGCACAAAACCATTAATTCCCAACAACCCTTACCCAGAAAGGTTAGAAACAATAAAAACTTTGACCCTGCCAAATTCCAACAAGAACTAAACTCATGTAATTGGTCTATTCTAAAACACCTCTCCTTAGAGGAAGCAGTAGCATACTTTAACAACAAATTCCTTGAGATCCTTGATTTGCATGCACCTGTTCGTTCAAAGAGAACCAAGGCAAAAACTGCACCATGGCTTTCTATAGAGTCTAAACTCAAACTTACCCTTAGAAACAAAGCATGGGCTTCATGGCATTCTTCTAAAGACCCTCAAGATCACATTAAATACAGGCAATCCAGGAACGAAACCAAAACCTCAATTTTACAAGACAAAAAACAATACTACTGTAATTTACAGACAGTAAATCAAAATAACCCTCAGAAGTTTTGGGCAGGTTTAAATAATCTACCACATCCTGGACAAACGTCAATCCCAATCCCTGCTGCTACTATTGATAAAACCCCTGAAGATGTTTCTGATAGTTTTAACCAATTCTTTACTGAGACAATTCAAGCCCTAGCTAGCCAACTACCTCCTAGCTCCCCTGGTCCTGAAAGTAGCACCCCTAGAAATCTACTCACGTTCAGCTTCCAACCAGTCACCACTTCACTTATCCGTACCTTGATCAAAAAATTAAAACCCACTACACTTTCTGCTGATCAACTCCCTGCAGAGTACCTACAAAAATCAGCTGATGCTATTGCTTACCCCATCTCAATACTAATCAATCGAACCATAGTAGAAGCTAAAATTCCCACCATCTGGAAAATATCCTATGTAATTCCACTTCACAAAGGAGGCAGCTCTACTGAATTCTCCAATTATAGGCCAATAGCTATACTCTCTCCACTTGCAAAGATTATGGAAAAATGTATTCATAGACAACTCATGCACCACCTAATCCAAAATTGCCTTATGGCAGACACTCAGCATGGCTTCCATCCTCATCACAGCACTACTTCAGCCCTCCTAGCCTTTACTAACACCATAAACCATAATCGCAACAATAATTATATATCCTCAGCCCTCTTTTGGATCTTTCCAAGGCATTCGATATGGTTGATCACCAACTTTTAATCCACACCCTGCAAACATTCTGTCTAGATACTGGAGCCCTCCAATGGTTTCAATCCTACCTGAATGGTCGACAGCAGGCTGTCCTCTGGCAGAACAAACTCTCTAACCTTCTACCTAACACCCTTGGAGTACCACAAGGCTCTATACTAGGGCCCTTGCTGTTCTCCATCTTCATTAATGACCTTTATACTGTCATCCCAAAAGTCAGCTGTATCCAATATGCTGATGACTCTACTCTGATTTGCTCAGCCACATCTCCAGTAGAGTTATGGTCAGTTACCCAGACCACCTTTAATACAATAGAAAACTGGCTTTCTGAACATTGTCTGATCCTAAATCCCAAAAAAACTAAAATGCTGTTATTTTCACCAACACATAGGTCTACTGCTTTCACCTTTACCATAAAATTAAATGATGGCACAATAATCTCCCCTGACCCATCTACAAAACTATTAGGTGTCATCATAGACAATAATCTAAAATTTGACCTACATGTTAACCAAACTATCAAAACCATCAATAAAAAACTAGGGTCACTTTACATAATAAAAGCCTTCCTAACCCCTCCAGCTAAAATTGCCATAGCTCGCTCTCACCTTCTTTCAACCCTTCTGTATGCATCCCTCTACTCTCGAATTTAAACAAGACTGTCCTTAACAAACTCTCAATTTGCTACAACCACATTGCCAGGTTTGCCACTGGGCTGCCTTTTAGGACACATCATTGCATCAATCTAAATCAGCTTGGGTGGCTTGAACTACCCAGCCTAATCCAGTATAACCAACTGATTATGGCCTATAAAATCCTCTATAATCCGGACAATACTCCTGCACTTAAAAATATTATCACCCCTATAACAATCCTAGACTGCTTCGATCCTCTAACAAACTACTAATTCAGACTAGAAAAATTAATAACACAGCCGGTGATTCTCTCTTTGCAAACTCTGTAAGTAGATCCTGGAACTCTCTTCCAGCTGATATTACCTTACTTTCCACCTTAGGTCAATTTAAAACTAGACTCAAACAACATTTGTCACTTAAATGGCTATGTCAATGTATCAAGCCTGGCTAACTCTCTCTAGAATGTGTAAAAATATGTTAACCAGTTTACTGTGTAATTTAATTTAATCCTGACTTGTGCTCAGGATTAACTGTAACCTGTGGAACTTGCTTACTTATGTAATCTCTGTAAATAGTCTGTTTGTATTATGTAATGCTGTACCTGCTTACCCTTGGAGCTTTTCTCCCCGGGCCTCCGCTGAAAATGGACATGCATCCAGTCAGACTATCCCGGTCAACAAATGTAAAATAAATAAATAAATAAAATTGTTAGATGTTATAGTAAATGAAGGTTGAGAGGATTTGTGAGTAGGGGAGAAGAGCAATAGCTTTGTTTTATTAGGGTTTAATATCAGCTGTTGATTAGAGATCCAGTTTTCCACTGTATTAAAGATTTTCTGGGTTAAACTACAGAGATCTGTAGGGGTAGAGGCTGAGCAGATCAGGGTAGAGTGAACAGCATATTGTATACAGGTTGCGTCTGGGATTACAGTGTAGAGGTCATTCATAAAGAGGGAGAAAAGAAGGGTAACTAATATGGAGCCTTGAGGGACACCAAGGGTAATGGGGAGAAGGGTGGAGAGTTTGTCCTGTCAAAGGACAGCCTGCTGCCTTCCATTAAGATAAGCTTGAAACCATTGTATAGCTTGGTTGTTTAGTAATATTTTGTTTAGGGTAAGTAAGAGTAGCTGGTGGTTAACCATGTCAAAGGCCTTGGAAAGATCGAGAAACAGGGCAGAAGATAATCTGTTGTTGTTACGGTTGGAATTTATGACATTAGAAAAGGGGAGGAAGGCTGAGGTGGTACTGTGCTGTGGTCTAAATCCATGCTGGGAGTTGGCCAGAAAATTATTTTCCATTTTTCCATAATTTTAGACAGATGGGAAAGGATAGCTATTGTTCTATAGTTTGACAGTTCAATGGAGCTGCCACCTCTATGGAGTGGTATGACATGGGATATTTTCCAGATAGAGGGGATAGAGGCTTCAGTTATGGTTCTGTTTATCAAAATAGTGACAGGGTATGCTTTGACATCAGCAGCTTTTTGCAGGTAGTCTGCAGGGAGGATGTCAGCTGAAAGGGTGGTTGGTTTAAATTTTTTAATGAGTGAAGTTGCAACTTTTTGGAAGCTAAAGGAGAAATTGCCACAGGGTTTAAGGGTTTCAGCATTAGGACATGTGGGTTTAAGTTTGCTAGCAAGGGCCTGGATGGTTTCTGTGAAGAAACTGTTGAAGGTGTTGGCAATGGACTCTGGCAATGTTTGGGTAGGGGCTGAGGGGGTTGGAGTAGTGGATTGCCCTGGGTGGAGGAGTTTGTTAATACCTGCCTAGAACTTCTGTGGCTTGCTGTGGTGTTTCTGCTGTGGATGGCAGAAATAGTTTTTTTTTTTGTCTAGTAATATGTTTTTTTTTTTTTTTGTATCATTCCTATATTGTCGAAATTTGAGTTGATCTTGTGGGGCTTTAGAGGTATGCCAGGTGTTCCAGGCATTATTTCTTTGGATGATCTTTAGTTAGGTTTCTTTAGTGAACCAGGGGGCAACTTTTGTTTTAATTCTAATACAGCGTGCAGGTGCATGGTTGTCAAGGATGGCCAGGAATGTGTTATTAAAGTGTGTTACTGCCTCATCTAGTGGTAGTTGTTTTAGAATTGACCAATTTCATAATTTAAGTTCTTCTAGGAAGTTATTAAGGTTGAAGTTATTGTTATTTTTTATTGTTTTATATGTGGGTAGATGTGGACATTCAAATTTATGCCTAACAGTATACGTTAAGAAATGGTCACTTAGATCTTCAGGGAGAGTACCTGATTTGTACATGTGGTGGGGGCTATTAATTAGTATCCAGTCCAGGATACTTTCTTTATTGTTAGGCTTGCTGATCCTAGTACTGGAGGTTATAGTTTGTGTAAAACCATGTAGGTTTACGTGAGTGGTTGGGTCTGTAAAATGACTCAGAGCTCCAAAACCCAAAGACCCACTACCATGACACTACCCCAGCCTATATCTGGGTAATTAAGACATAATGCTGTCATATCCTGGGTATTATTGGCTAGACTTATAAAGGCTCTTGTGCCATTAGCCTAGTAATCACTTATGAACCCATGAACTTAAAAGAGTACTGAGACCTTTATTTTTAAAAATAACTTTCACCAAAACAAGAGTCAACTAGAATTTGTTTGACAAAGTATGATCTACTCAGGAGTTGCATACTGATACATATATATATATATATATATATATATATATATATATATATATATATATATATATATATGGGGAACAGTTCAGGGGTCATAATACGTTGTTTTATCCAACACTATCTCTGTATGTATTTTGACCCCAGAACAAGTATTTTCTGCTCTTTTTTGTTTGTTTGTTTTAATATTAGGAAAAGATGCTAGAACTAAGTATTCCTTCTTGAGGTTTATGCAAAAATTCATTTGCAGCGGTACCTGAATCATATATTGGTGGCTTCAGCTAAACATTATGTTGCTAGAGTCTTAGAGATGCACACTGCCATTGTAACTGTGAGCTACACTGCTTTTTTTGCATTTTTAATGTTTATTTTATTTTATTTTATTTATTTATTTCATATTTGCTTACCAGGGAGATCTGACTGGGCTAATAGTCTGTTTTCAGTGGAAGCCCAGGGAGAAAAGCTCCAGAATAATTTAACAAGCTCAAAGATTACAATTTAACAAGTACACCTTAGATACAATGTAGTTACACATCAGTTACAAAGTAAACAATCATGCCTATAGAATTACAGAATACTATATACAGGAAGATACATCAGTTACGAATTGTGTATATGCATTTGTACACTGGACACTAAGTAGAAGACAGATGCTAGGAAGGAAAAAAGGGTAAATTAGGAGGGGTTAAAGAGATGAAATGGGAGGGAGAATGGAGTAGAAGAAAGGGGTTTGCGGGGAAGTGTGAGAGTTAAGAGAATGCGGGAAAGAAATAGTTGGTATAAAATTTGTTATGTATTTATAGATCTTCATAGTTTGGTACATGCTCCTGACCTTGTTGAATTACATATAATCCTGGCATATTCAAACATTACAGGCAGATGATATTTTCTTACAGCAGTCAAGAATGAGTTTTGGCTGTTTTAGTTAAATCAACCCAGTGTGTCCCCCATTGATTGCTAAGACATTAGCTGGATAACCCATAATTAATTAAATCTGTTCTGCCAAACCATGGCTTAAAACTTTTTATGTGGACACCATACACTTCCCCAGATTCCATTTACTACAAAGCAGCATGTAGTAATATTACCATGGAGTAAGTTATAGATCCTGATGGTGGTGGGGCTGTTTTTAGAAAAGCCAGTTCAGTGAAACAGATACAATAAATAATATTTTGCTGAATCACAATTTACTGATTAAACATGCTTCCCAAGCAATCCAACTTTTTCTGATTTAATCATTACCACATATTTATGCCCAGAGTATGTTTTTTTAATGCAATGATTAGATGTTCTCATATTATATCAGCTTTAAACTATGTAAAGTTTATTTTTATTGGCAGGCCACAAGGGTGATTTGTTTTTGTATTTCATATTGTATGTTGATCTGGTTGGGACTGCTAACTCCATGCATTTGTCTAAGTAGGTATAGAACACCTTTATGAAGCTGATTGCTGTGTCAGCATCCAAGTTCGTGCTACTGGATGCATGTTTTGAGATTCTTTGAGGTTTACCCATATGAAGTCCTAGAATACAGAAATGTTGGTTTCGGGTGCTTTGCAGATTTTAAAGGCAAAATTCAAAAGTTTATGGTCTGAAAGGAGAGACCTAGATAATAGTACATGCAGAGCCTATTTCAGAGGACCAGCTCTAGAACATTATTCATGCTGGTGGGTTTATTAACTGTATTTTTCCAGGGATAAGTCCAAGAACATCTGGATGTTCCCTGTATTGAATGTAGAGTCTCCATCTAAATAAAGGGTAGTTAAAATGCCTCAAATTAATAGAGTTTTTGTTAATCAGGAGTTTTTTTAATAGTTTCAGGACTCTAGCATGATTATCTGGGGACATGAATGGCATGCTATAGCAGGCTATATGTTGTTTTGTTTTAATTATGGTGATCTTGAGTGTTATGAGATCTGTTTGTGGGTCAGTGGGAATCTGCCTGGAGGTGATATGATCCATGACAAAAATATTGACATTGTCATAGTTACCTCCTGGTCTGAAGGCACAGTAGAAACAAAACCTGGGTGTAGTACTTTCTTTACATTTAAACTAAGCCTCAGTAATTACACAAACATGTATATGTTCTACATGGATGAGACCCTCAAGATCAGGCAATTTGCTGTTTGCACACCTGGAGATGAGAAGAGACACTTTAATGTGGTTCATATTTTGATATGACAAATTTGCTACAGTGGAGTGCCCAGTAATTGAATAGTACCTATAAAAAGCACTATGGGGCAGTAAAGGTTTTAGCCAGTGTACAGAAGCCTTTGAATGAAAGGTGTAGACCATCCCCTGCAAAGGAAGTTGGACTATCAATCATTTCATCCCATGCTGACATATACTGGGTCCTCCTATAATGACACCAGCTATTCAGTCAATTGTTGAAGACAGTTATCTTTTCTTTCTACCTAGGTATCATTCTTGGTGAAGGAAGGATTCCACTCTGGACCAGAGCTTTACCTACATTTGTCACATTCATAGAAAACTCTGACATGTTTCTCTGCACGTCCCTTAGGATTTTGCATCTCAGTTCATTCACTCTGACATGGACCACCACTATGTCATAGTCATAGTTACCCAGAGAAAAGGTCTTAGGACTCTTGTAACATCAGTGTGCCTTGCAACTGACTGTAACCTTATTCTTGCCCATCCTTGTAAGTGTGGAGTCTGAGTGTGAGTAACCAATCACTAAGACATTTTTGTTAATAGAGTGTTTGGGAGTACAAAATTGGAAACAATTTAATTCTTGGTGACTTAAAGCTGTAGGTGTGCATGGAGGAGATGAGTTGAAGCGGTTGTGAGTCTGGCATAATGGTTAATGTGTCTACCTTATAGAAACAATGTGCAGGGTTTTATTCTGAGATGGGGTAATTGGCTAGGCTTAAAATAGCCCACAAGGGAAGTTAGCCTAGTACTAATCTAGGAACCTATGAAGAATTTCTGCTTCTATCTACTCTTAATAGTGTTGTACGTTTTGGCAGAGATATTTAATGGCCTCAGTGTATGACAATTTAATGTGATTTTGTTGAGAATGTTGTGGAGGTGAGGTTCAGGGTGAGTGTCTGAGTGTATGAGGTTCAAAGTGCACATTTTTGTTGAAAAGGAAGTTGCCATATTAATTAAATATTTTATAGCTCTCACAGATAGAGTTATTTGTGTTAAGAAGTTGGTATCTATATACATAAGGCAGTTTCGACAATGTTAACAATCTCTAGCAGATCCTGATATAGAATGCAGCCTTCAAAATCTGTGTGTGTCTTTTGCCGTGCCCCTTATGGTTGTTTCTGCACACTACACTGATTTATAAAATGCTGGATAAGTCACTCAACAGCACACCAATATTTAAATATAAATGCCTCTGTATACTGTCAGTAGTATTTATGTGTAACATGTTATCTGTTATGATTTTTCAAGTGTGCTTTTGGAAGAAAGCCAGTGCTTCATTTGTTGTTACTAAAAAAACAAACACTAGTTACCAAGCGCGTAATGCCTTGCTACATTTTCCCTTTCTATTTATGAGATATGCAGCCTGTAAAAAACAAATACCAGTAAAGCATTGGCTATGCAGCTTGGTAAAAAGCAAACACCAGTAAAATATTAGCTCATTGACTAATTACTCATGGGTTTCTGAACACCTGACAATGTTTACCTATGTCACAGTCATAAATGTATTTACATTTAACATGAGTGCAGCCACATGTCTAAAGCAATTTGTGAATTTTTTTTTTATTTAATTAATAATTCAGTAATTGCATATTCTATGATTTATTAATTGTCTGAAAAAAACAATGAATTTCATGAAGCACTGAGCTCAGGTCAAACTCCTTAATATATAATAGTTAGACACATCACATAGATTCGATTTTTATATTGCCCTAGGTATGTATTCTGCATATAAAGCATTTTTTACACATGTGCACATGCCCTGTTTATTTCCATTTAGGGTCTGCTGACTATGGATCTCTCATTTCTCCTAAGGGATACATGCTGGTATTTGGCTTGCAATTGTTGTAGAAGTAGTGTAATGCAGTGGATAAGTCACTATTAATAAGGAAAATACCACATACTACTGGCATTGTACTTAAGAGGTATCACAGAAAAGCTGCAAAGTTAAAAGTAACAGGAAATAGGCTTTAATTACATAGCCACTATTTGTGTACTGTTTGATGCTACATAGGTTTTTGTTGTGCTCACAGGATATGTCTCTAATAAACACAGGCAACCTGTAAATGGCTCATCTCCAAGGCCCCTGCTTGTAAATGTTTAATCTCCCAAGCCCCTTCTTACACTTATCAAGGGTATCAGAACTTGTTGGGGATTTGGGATGCATGGCTAGGCTTACAAAGGCCCTTGTGGTTGTAAGCCTAGTAAACACCCACGATCCTATGAACCTATACCTGACAGGAAAAAAAAGCTTCTTAGTAAAACTTTCCTAATTTAGTGGTTTTCATGGTTCATATTCTATTTCCAGCTGATGAACAGCACAGAACTTCATGCTCACAGATTGTAACTACAAGAAAAAATGCTTATTAGACATTTTTTACCAACCTATTGAAATGTCAGGACTTGGGATGCCAAATCATGAAAAGACCAAAAAAAAAAAAAAAACGAGAAGATTAAAGATCAAATATTCTTCTTCTTTAAACTTGTTTTTTTTGCAGGGGTGCAAGTCTCTCTGTCCTCCCTCATCTGGGTTGACAAACCCCCACACCACCTCAGCTTATATATACTAACTCTGAGATCACCATACCTCTGAAAAATGGAATATTCCGAGAAATAGCACTGTCGGACTTAGTATATGTTAAGTCCAGTTTTTCAGTCATTCAGCCTCCACATTCTGGGACTCTACATTGCAAATTTTGACTTTTTAAATGGTTACCCTTTCTTTCTTTCTTACATTCTTTAAAAATCTGCATGCTGATTTCTTTCCAGGCTAAGAATGGTACAGAAAGTACATTTCCTATACGAAATTGTATATGCTTCATCATTAAGTTTTCATTTGGCACTTTTATCTCATGAAATAGGAACAAAATGTGAATACTAACTTTCCTGAGGCTTGTATCATGCATGCTACCTTAGCTTTCTTTGGTTATTTTCCCTACTGTCTAAATTTTCAACAGTTGTGTGATATAAGATTCTATAAGTATGTTAAAGATTCTATGAGTATGTTAAACAGGTTACGGTTCATTGTTACATTTCTTATTCTGTAATACCAGTCCCTTCCAAATTACTTTTTCAGGATTCTAACAATGGAAAGATCATGTGCCAAAATATTCTGTTCCTTTACTAGAAGCTTAGCAGCACAATTGTCTGAATTGTGAAATGATTTTCATCCCTTTATTTCACAAGTACAATAGGTATATACTAGGCTAACAACCACCAGGGCCTTTATAAGCTTAGCTGTTCAGCACAACCTAATTGTGTCCTTGTGTATATTGGGCATTTATTAGCAGGGGCACAGGAGTAGCAAGGCCATTTGGAGATAAGAGTGAGACCCTCATTTGGTGCCCCCATGCCTAAAGAGCAAAAAAACCCCATTATTTATTTTAACAGTTGGGGGGGGGTGCCTTGACAACTTTTCGCAAAAACATAAGAGACCAAGAGGCTCAGGTGCAAATCTAAAATTATTTATTTTAACAGTTGGGGGGGGGGTGCCTTGACAACTTGAAGTTTTATTGAAAGTTTAACACATATTCAGAGTTAGTCATTTAACTGTTATATGATGCACAATCAAACACATTGCTTTGGCAATTTAAAGAAACCACACAGTTACCTTTCCCTTATATTAAATATGAAGCATGACTGAGTAACATCATACTTTTGCTGCATAAAGTTTTAATGTGCCATCTGCCACTTGAAATATTCAAATTAGAAAGCAGTTTAATATATGCTATACCTCCTGACCAACCTACTGGCCTCAAAACTATGGCAGTCACTTAAGTTCATAGGTAGGTACTACGCTATCTGCCCGAAGGCATTTATAAGCCTAGCCGGAATGTGTTGGCTTTTGCCGCCCCCTTAGATTAGCTCCCTGTGCCTCTGTCCAGCAGAAACATTGAAGTGATCCCCGGGGTAAACTTTCTGTTTCCCATCCACTCATCAAGGTTTGTCTTGAAGAGGGTTAGTGAGGAGCTCTGCCTAATGTAGATTGGAATCTTGTTACAGAGCATGGGAAGTCTCTTGGACAGGAATCTATCCCTCCGGCATGTCCTATTTATTGTTGTAGTGAGGTTTAGATCCTTAGAGAGTGTGGCTCGAGGGGATATGGTTTTCTTTAGGTAGAGCATGTCCATCAATTCTGGGTTGGACATGGCCTACTATGTCAGGCAGAGATCACCTCTGAGTAGGCGGTATGCAACCGAGTACAGCTGGAGTTTCTTCAGTTGAATTGCATAGGGCATCTGTTTGAGGCCAGTGATCCTCTTGGTGAGGTACTTCTGTAGCCTTTCCAGCTGTTGCAGATGTCTTGTAAGGTACATCCCAAATGGTGCATTGTACTCTATGATGGGCCTGATGAGTGATATGTAGAGGGGCACAATGACCTCTTTTGATCTGGATGCAAACCCTTTTGTGATTAGGTGGGCCACATAGAAGGATTTCTTAACTACTTTTGCAATGTGATTATCAAAGGAAAGGTTACTATCTACTTGGGTCCCCAGATCCCTTATTACATCTTCCGTATTTAGGGGGCCACCATCTATGTGGTAATTTGTGGGTACTTTGTTTTTTCCAAAGGGGATAACTATGCACTTTTTGGCATTTAGCTTGAGGACATGGTTTTGACACCAGGTATCTGTCTCAGTGAGACCCTTTTAGAGGATGTCTGTGTTCGCCGGAGAGTCAATTATAGCCCCTAGTTTGCAGTTGTCTGCGAACTTGGTCAGCCATAGTCCTTCTGTGCTTGTCTGTACCTCTGAAAAGTATATGCCGAACAGGGGGGGTCCTAGGACTGAGCCCTGAGGAATGCCGCTTATAACCAGTTTAGAGTCAGACCTAGCTCCTGCAACTCTTATCATGTGGGATCTGCCCATGAGCCAGTTGGCAACCCATCTCGTGACATAGGGGTTTATGGTGAGCTTGTCTATAATACCTGAATGGGAATGGTGTCGAAGACCTTTGCGAGGTCTACGTAGGCTGTGTGGACCACCTTTCCATCATCTACAGCCTTGGTAACTGTCTCAAAGAAGTCCACCAGGTTTAGGAGGCATGATCTGCCCTTAACAATGCTGAACTGGGCAGGGTCCAGTATTTGGAGGTTGCCAATGTCTCTGTTTATGAGATCCATGATGATGTGCTCCATAATTTTGTAGACCAAGCTAGTCAGGCTTATAGGGCAATAGTTCCTGGGGTCTGTTGTGGCTCCACCTTTGTGGAGCGGAGTAACCATTGCTGTGTGCCACTCTATGGGCATGTAGCTTGTGGAGAGGCTGAGTTTGAACAGTGTATTTAGGTGAGGGGTTAGTTCATCTTTGAGCTCATGTAAGACGCAGTCTGGGACACCGTCCGGTCCCATTGATGCTGTGTTTTTGGCTTTGGAGAGGGCTGTTTTAACCTGAGTGTCTGTGATTTCAGGGGCACTACATTCTTCTGGTATGGTTATGGGCCCCTTTGGGGGTGAGAGGGGGTTGAAGTTTGCACTGAACCTGTCTGCCAGGATGTTGGCAATATCGGTCGGTTCAGTGTATTTTGAGTCATTCTGCACTAACTCCGAGCAGATCTGAGAACTGCCACTTAGATTCTTGACATAGCTAAAGAATGCCTTGTGGTTATCTTTGGAGTCCTTGGCAATTTTTCTTTCAAAGCTAGCCTTGGATGATTTTATGAGGGATCATAGTTTCTTGCTGATACTGATCAGGGATGTCTTCCCTTCTTGGGATTTTACTCTTTTCTGTACTAGTTTTCTCCTTCTATTGTAAGCTTGTTTATGGCAGGGGTCCACCAGACTGGTTTCCTTTTCTTGGAGGAGTGAGTCTTGGTTTTGCTTGGGATAGCACAATCCATGCATTCTTGTAGGTGCCCATAGAGTGCATTAGTAAAGGAATTTGCAGCTTGGACAGTGTTATGCATGGGGGTTTTGAAATTTTCCACCTCGGTCTTAAGTAATGTGAAGTTTGCTTTTGAAAAGTTTTTCACAGTGGTTTCTTTGACCGGGGATGGGGGTGGAATGTGGATATCCAGAGTGATTAGTTTATGGTCAGATCTAAACAATGAGGGGTTGACCTCCTGTGTGGAACACCGGTCACCCATGTTGGTGATGACCATGTCCAATATGTTGTCACCTCTGGTGGGGGGTATTGACCAGCTGATCCAGGGCATTTGAGTTTATAAATTCTAGGAAATGTTGGGCAAGGGAGTTAGTACTTGAGTAGGTCTCCCAGTTAATGTTTGGGTAATTGAAATCACCCGATATCAGGGTGTTTGGTAGGACCTTTATGTTTCCCAGTGTTTCCAGAAATGCAGAATGGGGGTCCTGGGACATAGTGGGTGATCTGTAGCAAGCTACAATTTGAATTGCAGTTTTGTCTGTTGTTAGTTGCATATGGATGAATTCTGAAGCATTGTGCTGTGCCACTAACCTGGAGGTGTGGGTATCCTTGATGAATATGGATACGCCCCCACCTTTTGTATTTCGGTCCGGGTTTTGTGGCCGAAATGTATGGTATGAGTTGTAGCCTGGCAGTGCTGTGGTGCTCTCTGGAGCCTTAAACCAGGTTTTTGTTACTGCACATATATTGATTTTCTCCATACTAAGGAGTCCCTAGAGTGCATGCATTTTGAGGTTTAGACTTATGGCATTGAATAGCATTACCCTCAGTGTTTTGTTACTTGTGCTATTTATGGTGGTGGGTTTGTCTTTTGAGCCTTGCCTAAAAAAGGCACTATGGGGGTGGCAAGAACCTTGGCCAGTATTCAAAAGCCTAAGGGTGACAGGTGCAAGCCATCTCTAGCAAAGCAGCGTGGCTTGTCAAGCATGTAATCCCAGGCTGACAGACACTGAATCCCATTTGAATGACACCAGAAGCCTAGCCAATTGTTGAAATTGATAACTTTTTCTTTATACCGTGGTATCATTCTTGGTGAGGGCAGAATGCTACTCAGGGTCAGGGTCATACTGGCCTGGGCTACATGATCAGAGAGCTCCTCCATGTCTCTTTTCATGTAGTCTAGGGAGGTACAGCTCAAGTCATTCACACCAACATGGACAATGACAGAGTCGTATTTGTACTTGTTCTGGAGTGACCTGAGTGCTTGTGTTATGTGGCGGATCCTAGCACCCGACAGGTAGCTAACAGTAACCTTCTCCTTGTTCAACCTAGTGAGGATGTCAGTGTGCCTGACTATAGAGTCACCTATTACTAGTGTGTTGGGTATGTTATTTTGCCTTAAGGGCTGTGATTGCATGGCACGCCGGTTTTGTGAAGTATGTGTTTCATGGTTTGTGTTGGGGGGTAGAGGTTGCTTGGATGTCTGCTTTGGAGGTCTCTGTTGCTTTTGCAAATTTTTATTTAGAGCCTCCGAGTATGTTTTCATGTATTTATGTGTATTTTTTGTCAGTGCTGGTTTCATAGGTCTTTGTAAGACTGGAGGTGTGATGCAAGTAATTCCCCTTCTCCTCTTGACTGTCTGGTCCAGTCTTGGGTTGAGAGAGCTTAGCCTCCAGTTTGGCTGTAAAATTGCATCTCTCGTATGTATTAGTGTTTGGTGGTAGGAGGAGCGGGTTGTCTGTGTACATGATGCAGTTGTAAGAGAGCCTTGTCCTTTTCTACAGTATTGGGGGGGTCTAGTGCTAAGGTTTATTAGTGCTTGCTATGAGTTTTGAGCAAGTGCCAGGCTGAGAAGTGAATGGTTTGAGTGCTTAAGTTGAAAGTTTGTCCAGTTTGAAGGAAAAAATTGAAGAGTAGACTTTGTGGAGCCGGGAATAGTTATAACCTAGCTAACCAGTGCTGCCCACTACACAAAACCGCGCAAATGCAGGTTTTATAGCAGGGAAATGAAAGAGATAGAAATTAGCCCAAAATGGCCAATAAACTACTAATTTCTGGGCTGAAACCACTCCTCCAGGGACCGATAGGCTGCTCAAAGCTCCTCTCTCACAGGTGAACAGAGAAACTTCCTTCTATTCAATTAAGGTATGGGCAAACACAGAAACTTGTAACACAGTCCTGAATTCAGCACTAGCCTGAAAACTGGACTATACTAGCTTAGAAAGGTGGGAAAACAATTTTTTTTTGTTTTTTTTCAGAAAATAAAGCAGATACAATCAAAAAAACACTTTAAATGCACATAAATGGCTATTACACTTGAGTGTGTAGCCTACAACAGTTAAACAAGTAATATAAACACAAAAACAACTTTGTTAAAGTGCAGGCAGTAAAATAAGTACAATATGTAGCTGAAACAAGCTTTTTAAATCACAGAAACTCGAAAAACTTGGCGTTTTAGGCGGAATTAGCTAAAGGCAGAAAGAAATGTAGAAAAATTATACTTAATCACTCTAAACTCTCTCTTTTGTCTCTCTGCTACTGTAAGAGATTTTACAGATTTAACTGATCACCCAAAGTACTCCCTGACTTTTCAGGTTACATGGCAAACACTTACTAAAACAGTTTGAATGCAACCATCCATTTAAAGGACATGTCACATAAACATTTCTCCAAGTGCATAGTGCCCTCTTTATCTTCTCCCTCCATGTACCTGATACACCTGATTAACTCACTCACCCTAAACTGTGATTGAGCTTACCACTCCATCGCTGCTTTAAACCCCCTGACTACACATAATCTCCTTTTCATTTCATCTTACATGTCTCTATTAACTCCCCTAACCTAGCAACTACTTCAGCCCTTCTACTTCTCCTACTTTAACTATTCTCCCTGTTATATTCCAGTTATGTAACTATACATATATTGGGTTTGTTATAACTTCTATATATATAGTTTTTCAGAGGATCTATGCTTACTGAAATGTTAATCACCATTATTATGGAAAATGCTATTGTGCCACAACAGAGTTGCTAAGCAGAGAATGTAAAAACTGATTTTTTAATGTCGATGTTTGCAGCCAGTGTCTCAATTCCATTTGCATAAAAATTCTTACTTTCAACTATTGCTTTATTTTTTTTTTCTCACTCACAAATAAAACAAATGGTATATAAAAGGAAAATTACTTATCCCGTTATTAGCTTATAACATCAATTTATCAGTTCCTAATTCATAACAATCCACATCTATTTGCAGGTATAGACCAAATTATACCAGCAGCATAAAAAGTTATACTATAATAGCTTGCTTACTGTACTACATACAGAAAAGTGGCAATGTATGGCATATGTGAGCAATGAGGGCAGGCATTTAAAGGTGTACATTGCTGATATTGTGCAATCCCCAGGGATGTTGCTGTGTCATGAGACATAGTGACTCCAAAGGTAAGTTCCTTAGGTAATTAGATGATGACTTAGTGAGACAGCGTGCTGTCAATATGAAATTCCCACACACACTTCTCAACTGTCCAAATTTTCACAGCATGTCCTGATTTTATGTTTCTATTTTTGGTCTGTTCTTCATAAAATTTGTGATTTTCTTGTAAATCATTGAGGAATGAAGTAATTAAATAATGACAGTTATGTGAGTTTCAGACTTCATATCATCCAAAAAATGAATGCAAACACAAAACCTTTTCATTCTAGCAACTGTCTATGTTTCTAAGAGCAATATTTAAAATTTGTCACTATTTTTTGTCCTTTGTCCCCCTATTATTCTTGTCTTTGGTCAGATTTCCTGTGCTAAGAGGTCAAAGCGCTATGTTCCCACACTAGCTGTCATAGGAAACCTGGGCTAAAACAAACTATTCAGTGCAACCTGCAGCCTTCTAACTGGTTGTCTGCCCTTTTATCACTTCTTAGTATGATAGCACTTAAGCATTCAAAACTAAATAGCATGAAAAAATGAATTTGTTGTGCCAACATTAAATTTTGCTTTGAACATTTTCAGCCTGTAAAAGTACAAAAGGTATTTTATTACAAACAAAGCCATCTGTGAAGCTTGGATCAGGACTGGACAGTACACTTAGACGGAGTTGTTTTGACGTACATTGTTAATGAGCAATTGAGCAACAAATGGCATCAGCATGTTCTGCATGCTTGGAATTCCATGAAACTCCTTCCTTCCATATGAATGAAATTTGTGGTATTTTTATTCTGAATTCACTATCTCCCCTCCCTATGATCCACCATGATATGTACAAGTACTATTCAACAAGTCATCACAGGAAAAATTCTGCTGTACAAATTGCATCAAGGAAGTAACCAATGCAAATGGAAAATAACTGATGTACATTAAGAAAATGCATTCATTCATTTATTCATTCAACTAATAATAGATAAAAACAACCTTGATGAATTAAGAACTTGTTTCTCTCCCCACCACCCATTAAACAGTGTAGCATTCATTGAAGGTCCAAGTCTAGCCAATAAAAAATAATAATTAACTAACAACAGATTAAAATAGCCTTGATAAATAAAAAAAAAACATATATCTTTCTTCTTTTAACCACCCCCATAAAACAATGCTGCAGTGATTGAAAGTTCATCAGGTAATAGATAAAAACAGCCTTGATGAATTAAGAACGCATGTGTCTCATGGCCCCCCTCCCCCCACCATTAAACAGTAAGCATTTATTGAAAGTCCAAATCTAAAAAGTAAAAATAATAATCAACTAATAATAGATAAAAACAGCTTTGATGAAAAAAAACTCAGATATGTTTTTTTCTTTAACCAGCCCCCATAAAACAACGTAGCATTTATTGAAAGTCCTTTCAGTAGAAATAAAAAAGTAATAAGAGATAAATCAGCCTTAGTGAATTAAGAACTCATATCTATCCCACCATAAAATATCCAACAAAGTCCTTTCTGACCCATATAACAACAACATACACAATGATAACCAGTACTTACAGCAATGACAGAAGGACACCCCACAACATTTTGACTCTATACTATTCATTAAAATCAGTTACCAGTTCTCATCAGAATCAGGGACAAATCCAGAAATAAAGAATCAGACAGAGACACTGAAAAAAGCACTGTTAATCTGAATCCTTGACAGAATAAGAAAATGTGAATTAATATATATTTTCTTTTTTTTTCAAAACAGGTTTATTGTTTTAACATATAAGAGAAATATCATAACAATTTTATACAAGTAATTAAAAATAGGTATTATTATAATATTCAACAAAACAACTAAAGTATTTACAAAGACATCCACTACAATCAGATCAATTAATTAAACTAAAATACTGTGCTATTGAAATTAGAATTTTTTTAACAAATTTTGTAAATTATCCCATACAATATAATATGATGTTTTTCTAGTTGTTCTCATTCTAATTGTGCTTATTTCCATATGGCACATTATATTCATAACATTTTTAAATTAATTGAATGAAGGAGGTGTATCTGAAATCCAATTTCTAGTTATTATTTTCCTGGCCACTGCTAGGATAGACCATAACAAGGGAAGCTTAATATTTTTAACACATTGAGGTACAGGTGTGTTGAATAATATAAGAGACTTAGAAATAATGAAATTATCTGTAAAAAGAGCCTGCAAAAATTCATTAATTGACTTCCAGTATTCTTTCAACTTCATACAGTCATAAAACATATGAGCCCAGTCAGCATTAATTTCTACATTACATCTCTTACATAGATTATCTTTATTATTTATTTTATTCATCATCAAAGGTGTATAAAAAGATCTATGTAAAAAATTTCCATGTATAAAGTCTCCAGACAATGGAAGATGTAGTTCTATAAGCAGATTCCAATATATATTGTTTATCTTGTTGAGTTGGTGGGTCCCCATTAATAGAGGTGAAATAATTCCAGTATGAATCTACACTGTAAAAAGTTTCTTTTCTGATAATTTTATGTATATATGAAAGTTTACCTTTATCAGAAACTTTATGTTGTAAATTTAATATCAAGTAATCAATCAGTGTTGGAATAGATTCTTTAACTGTTATAGACATTAGATCTATTCTATCAATGAGATGTTGTCTAAAGATCTGAACCTCTAACCAGCAAGTTTCTCTTAGATCAAATTCTTGTTTTAAGAAATCTAGATTTTTAACTTTATTATCAGATATCAGCTGATACCAGTACTTTAGATCATTATCTATAGCTAAATGAGCTCCTTCAGAAGTAGATGACATAAGCATACCCTGAGTATACATTATAGGAATACAATAAAATTCCATTCCCTATACTTAGGGTGCATGAATATAAAGTTATGATAACTAATAATAATATTTAATGGGTAACAAACCATATGTTTAGGTGTAATAGGTGAAGTACAAAATTCCTTTAGCAACCACAACATGGAGTTATTTACAATCATATTTTTATGTGTTAAGGAGATTTTCATGAAGTGCATACTAATTAGCTCCCAATAATCTTTCCATTTTGCAATATATGACTGATCTATTAATAAAGTAATAACTTTTATAATAGAAGAGATAATATATAAATTAAAGTCTGGAAAAGAAATACCCCTTGAGACTAGCTATTAGTATGTTTCTTTAATGCAATCCTAGGTCTATTAGGTGCCCATAAGAAATTTAACATTAGTGTATTCAGTTTCTTGATAATTATTTTTGTAGGTGAAAGTATTATTGATTGTATTAAGTATAAAATCTTGGGGAATATTATCATTTTAATAATTGTAAGTCTCTCCTCCATAGTAAAAACATATTATTCCAGGTATTAAAAGATTTTGTATATTAAGAAAACAGGTATTATAGTTATTATATATAATAGATTTAATATCTTTAGATAGTATTATACCTAAATAAGTTATCTGACCTGAATTGGGTACATATTTAGTAAAATCACTAATGAGAATATTTTTCGTGTATATATAGGTAGTATTTTAGTTTTTTCTTCATTGAATATTAAACCAGAAATACTTTTAAAATTCATCATTTTATCAAATAAAGACTGCATAGAAGAATTAGATCCTGCTGATGTAATTAGAACATCATCTGCAAAAAGTTGAATTTTTGATGTTGTATTTTTGTCTATTTCAAAACCCTCTATGTCAGTACTTTTTGTAATCAAATTAGCCCAAGGCTCCATTACTAAAGTGAATAATAGTGGAGAAAGTGGACATCCTTGCTTTGTACCTTTAAGAATGGGTATTTTTTGTGAAACATATGTTCCTACCTTAATATAAGCCAGCGTTCCTTTGTATAAATGCTCAATTAAATTTACAAATGCATCAGAGAAGTTTGTGCATTTCAGTAAGGTAAACAGATAGTCCCAACTTACTGAATCAAATGCTGAACCTATATCAAGACTAATAAGTGTTAAATCTTTCTTTTTCCTATTTGCAAAATCAATTAATGTTAAAGTTCTTCTTATATTATCAAAAGTATTTCTATTTACAATGAAGCCCATCTGATCTATATCTATAATGCCGGGGATGATTGTCTTCAATCTATCAGCAAAAATACTCATAAACATTTTATAATCAACATTAAGTAATGAGATGGGTCGATATGAAGAACATCTAGTTGGATCCTTATTAGGTTTTAAAATTGGTGAAATAAATGTATATTGCCAAGATGGGGGGGTTATTAACTCAGTTTTGGCCAAAATAAAAACCTTATGTATTAATGAATATGTAGTTTTAGAAAGGATTTTATACATCTCTGGTATAATACCATCATTACCCGGTGCTTTGTTTGATTTAAGCTTATTTATTTGTGTAATAACTTCTGTATATGAAATACTATTGTCCAATAGTTTAATCTGTTGTTTATTAAGCTTTTTATTCATGTTTGTGGTTATAAACTCCTTTATTTTATCTTTAGGTTCCATGTTAATGTTGTTATGGTTAATCTTGTGAAAGTGATTTCTAAATTCATCCAGTATTTCTGGTATACTAGAAACATTCTTCTTTTTCCTTAGAGAAAAGATTTCTTTGATATGGTTTTGTTTATTCAATCTTTTGTTTTATTTTTAAGTCTATGTAAGTATTTGGGGCTTATTGAATAAGACAAAAACTTATATTTCTCTAAAGTTATTTTAACTTTATGAGTTAAAATTTCTTTGTATTTCTCATTTAGTTTGTTTATTTCTTCAATAACTTTCTTGTCCATAATATTTTCTTTATTATTATGTTTATAAGAGTCTAATTTACTTTGAATATCTAACAATTCCTTATCCCAAGATTTCCTTTTATTATTATACCATCTGATACTTTGTCCATATAGATATGATTTTAAGGCATCCCAAACAATGGAGACTTCAGGAGTATTATTTATGTCTAGAAAATGTTGTACTTCTGAAAGTATATATTCTTTATAGTCTTTTAGCTGAGTTAAGTATGCTGGTATCCTTTTGATCTGAACATTATGAGTATTTTTTATCATGAATTCAAAAACAATTGAGTTATGATCAGATATAGGACATGAAATGATTTTGGAATTAATTAAATCTGTTACTATCTGGTTAGAAATAAAGACCCTATCTATTTTTGAATAAGTTTTGTATCTGTTAGAAAAAAGGTGTATGGTAATGATTTTGAATCTATCTGATTATTAATATCATTCAAATGATAAGAATTACCAAAATCATTTAAATGTTTTGCATTAGATGTAATTCTTCTTTTCCTTATAGTGGTAGTATCACTTTCATGTAGTATACAATTAAAATCACCAGCTAAAATAATATCCCTATAGAGAATGATATGATCTTATCAATATGATGTTTCACTGTATTAATACCAATTCCAGGTATCCAATATACATTAATTAAAGTGTAAGTCTTCCCATTAATTTGTATTGTAACCATACAAAACATTCCTTTGTCATCCTGATAAGACTTAATGGTTTTAGGAATGGGCATACTTTTATTCCATAAAATAGCCACTCCTCTTTTTTCTGAGTGTGCTCTGAACTAACCAATACTGTATACTTATTAGTGGCTAGTTTATCAATATCTTTTTCAAGAGATGGGTTTCTTGCAGGAAGACTAGATTGGCCTTGTGTAAATTAATGTATCTTATTAGGCTTGCCCTTTTACACGGATTATTCAATCCATTAATGTTTAAAGAAATTCATTTTAAAGATGTCATTTGGCATTTTTAAAACTCAAGAATCTTATGATCGAAATAACAAATAACAAGATAAATAATGTTACATCTCCTCTTTTAGGTGTACCTTTAAATATAGCTGTATTTATTAAATCTCTTATGGGATTTTGTATAGGATTCAATTTTGTTTGTAGTGACAATGAGTGTACACAATATATTGTGGATGTCAAAACTATATACATATAACAATGAACAAGTGAAAATAATGTAAGGATTAAACCTTGCATCCAGCCTGGAGTTGAAAACTCCAACTTAGAGTAGTATTTACTACTCAAGTTAACCCCCTACCCTAAGCAGCAGTACCTCAGCTACCACCTTATCAATTTAATACTAGTTATATTTAACTGAGGTTAACAGTTTTCAATTCAATTATCTATCAAGACAAAACTACACATTTGGTAAAACAGCATCATATAAACTAAAATAAACTTTTTTTTTCTTTCCCTTTTTTAAAAACTGTTCATACTACTATATAGATCTATGTAATATATAACACTTGTATTCAAATAGCATTCAAATAATCTTGATGTTAGAAATCAAGAGGAGAGAAAATTAGGTTCTAACATTCAATGTATAAAAGTCAAATATAACCCCTGAGCATGGGATGTAACACCAGCAGATAAAATAGAAAATAATCCAAAAAGCCAAAGGTGCTGGTGTCAAACGGCCTTGAACAAAATACTTCACTGGTAACCACCAACAGATTTGTATAATGGAAGGAAACCTTTCACAAAGTCACTCCAACCAACCAGACTTCCAGAAATTCCAAGTAGAAATCACCACGCTAATACTAGCAATGTGGAGCAATAAATCCTTTAATACACAGTGAGCGCTTTCGCCATGCGGCTTCTTCAGACTGTTATACAATAATAAAAATTCTAACAGTTACATATATAACACATACCCTCACCCCATTGGTTTAAAAAACTCATCACATGCATTCAAAATGTAAAGCAATTAATTTTGTCAACAAAGCACTCATGCAGAGCTAGCCGCTTCGTATTTGCAGAAAAGGTAATCACCAATTCTATAAAAACATCCTATAAAAACATCCTATAAAAACATCATTTCACCATAGCAGCAGCAATACAAAGGGCGAAGTAAATGCGACAAACCATCAATAAAAACATTCAAATAAGCTGCAGCATTGTCCTATTTAAATAGGAGCAACAAATAAACAGTGTGAAGACATGTAACAAAAGTTGACTCCGTATTGAATTAACCTACACTAAACATTGGATGTGTGTGTATGAATGAATTAATCCTATACTTACTCAAGCATGAACATCCAACCCTTAAAAATCCTTAAAAAACCTTAAACGTTGTAAGGAAAGCTACTTCTTCCTTTTAGCAACAGCTGCACTCTTAACACGCTAAACCGCGTCGCTCAGTGGTACGTCGTCAACTTTCCCTTAAAGGGGACGACGTTCTGGATTCTCGCATACTAACAGCAGGTTCTAAGGTTGATACCTCAACTACGAACGGAGATTTACGAACATTTATACGTGACTATTTAAAACGCATAACTATCTAAAAAACACACTAACATAATGATTAGCAATTACTTAAAAAAGGGTATTTTAAGAAATATCTATACTTCCTGCTAAAGAACAACTAGTCCATAGGTTGTCAACACATCTAAACATTAAACATCCAACTACATGGCTTCTGTAAAACCTCGACTAGGACCACCTAGGGTAAGATCAAAAAATGGAACGTATACATTACCATCGACCCAGGCACAGCCTACACTATTACCGTGCGCTAAATACTAATGTGCGCTTGTATTGCAGCTGAAGGAATCGCTTGCAATTGCATAGCCACACATCCTTCGACCAAGACCAGTCATAAATCGACAAATGGTCAAATCATACTCTATTACATCTGACCATACAGTGGGTCATTATACGTAATACCCATCAACTGGGCATACACAGCATGATACAAGGGGTGAACAAGTGAGAGGAAAACAGGCAGGGAGGGAAGGGAAAGGGATAGAGTGGGAAAAAGGGGTATGGAGAGGGGGGGAGAAGTGTAAAGGAGGGAGGAGGAAGAACGACAATAAGAACCTATGGAGGAACAGGCAGAGGAGTGCAAAACACAGGGCTGGAAGCTGGGGTGGAGCCAGCTGACAAAGGAGGCCCCATTGTCCTAATGGATTCATTGGACTATAATAGAAGGATGGGTATGCTCTTAGGAGAGACATCCTCATATTTGAAGATAGGTATGGATGTAGTTTTAGACAAAACCTTACAAGTATATTACATGCTTGATGAGCTGTTAGCTTCTGGTAGTATTCAGAAGGAACTTTATGATTATTTCAAAGTAAACAACCCATTAATCCCCATTATACAAGGACTACCCAAAGTTCATAAATCGGCAAGGGATCCACCCATGAGGCCGATTGTAGCTGGACAAGGTTGGGTAACTGAACCTTTCTCTATTTTCATTGAATATCACCTTAGACCTCTGGTTAATCAAAACAAATTCATACTGAGAGACAGTAAGCAGTTCCTTTTGGACCTATATGACTACACGAAAACATTGGAGGATAATGTACATTACATCCTAGTAACACTAGATGTTGTAAGCCTTTTTACCATGATCCCCAATGATCTAGGTATACATTACATACAGGAATACCTGAAAAATCATTCTGAATTCACAAATGTAAGGATAGACTTTTTTGCTTTACTTTTAGAAACGGTGTTGCTGAATAATGTTTTCATGTTTGGAGACGAAATTTTCTCACAAAGGGATGGCGTAGCTATGGGCACGTCTTGTGCCAATAGCTACGCCAACCTGGTCATGGCACAATGGGAAGAGTCCTTCCTATTTATTACACCACAATTCCAGAAATATGTTGGGTTCTACCGTAGGTTCGTTGATGACCTTTTCTTTATTTGGAATGGAAACAGCGAGGAATTGTTGCTCTTTGTCGAATGTATGAATAGTTCAACAGGATTTTTAAGTTTTACATTAAATTACTCAACAGAGCGTATATCGTATTTGGATGTGAATATCAATAGGCTTAGCAATGGACTGCTTAACACAAATGTCCACAGGAAGTTATGTTTCAGGAACACTATTCTACACAGGAGTAGTATGCACCCCAAATATGTGTTCGATAATGTGATGAAGGGTCAGGTAATGAGGGCCTCTAGGTTGAATCCCACTAGTGAAGGCTATGAAGATGAACTTAAAGGTCTTAAGGTTAGATTTTTAAAGAGAGGTTATAATGAAGACATATTTGATAGCACAGTTGTAGATGTTCAAAGCCTTAGACATACCAGAGCGAAACCATACTATTCAGAACCTTTACCCACCTCAGCTTTGGATATCCAGTTGAATCCCATGAAAAATAGAATTTCTATGTTCTATACTAAAGATTCAGTGGGTTTGAAGCAGATACTAGAGAGGCACTGGGATTTATTGATGTTAGATAATGGTATTAAGGAAATAGTGGGTCCTTGCCCGAGCATCACTTATAAGAATCAACCTAATTTAAGGAGAATTTTATGTAAGCCTAGGAACAATCTGGCTACAGAGACATCTAGTACACAGTCGACTAATACTACACCGTGTGGTAGATGCAACCAGTGCATGTTCATTAATGAAACAATGAGTTTCATCCATCCCACCACTCAATGGAGTTACAGTTTTCACACCAGAACATCGTGTGGTAGTTCAAATATCGTTTACATGGCAACCTGTGAAGCATGCCAGGCGTTTTACGTTGGTAAAACCAACAGGTCACTCAGAGAACGTATTAGGGAGCATGTTTACCAAATTAGGACAGCCTCTGAGGTTAATGCCCTAGCTAAACACCATAAAGAGAAAGGTTCCAGCCATACCTTCTCGTTCTTTGTCATCCAAAAGATCACTCCCAATAAGAGAGGAGGTGACATTGTGAACTTCACCCTGGAGAATGAGACGAGATGGATAATTAGATTGAGGGCTGACCTATACCCAGGATTAAATGACAAAGTGCAGGTCAGACCTTTCCTTCGAAAGAGGAGGTTGTTTGTCCCTAAGCAGTAGATTCACACAACACACCTTAGAAGTGTATTCCTATTCACCCTTTATATACACACACATATAATATATATATTTTTAAGTCTTTCCTCCTATTCTTTCCCTTCCCCCCCCCTCCTTCACACCTTGTACGCAGGCAGGTCCCTCCCCATGTTGGCTCCACCCCAGCTTCCAGCCCTGTGTTTTGCACTCCTTTGCCTGTTCCTCCATAGGTTCTTATTGTCGTTCCTCCTCCTCCCTCCTTTACACTTCTCCCCCCCCCCTTTCCATACCCCTTTTTCCCACTCTATCCCTTTCCCTTCCCTCCCTGCCTGTTTTCCTCTCACTTGTTCACCCCTTGTATCATGCTGTGTATGCCCAGTTGATGGGTATTACGTATAATGACCCACTGTATGGTCAGATGTAATAGAGTATGATTTGACCATTTGTCGATTTATGACTGGTCTTGGTCGAAGGATGTGTGGCTATGCAATTGCAAGCGATTCCTTCAGCTGCAATACAAGCGCACATTAGTATTTAGCGCACGGTAAGAGTGTAGGCTGTGCCTGGGTCGATGGTAATGTATACGTTCCATTTCTTGATCTAACCCTAGGTGGTCCTAGTCGAGGTTTTACAGAAGCCATGTAGTTGGATGTTTAATGTTTAGATGTGTTGACAACCTATGGACTAGTTGTTCTTTAGCAGGAAGTATAGATATTTCTTAAAATACCCTTTTTTAAGTAATTGCTCATCATTATGTTAGTGTGTTTTTTAGATAGTTATGCGTTTTAAATAGTCACGTATAAATGTTCGTAAATCTCCGTTCGTAGTTGAGGTATCAACCTTAGAACCTGCTGTTAGTATGCGAGAATCCAGAACGTCGTCCCCTTTAAGGGAAAGTTGACGACGTACCACTGAGCGGCAGCGGTTTAGCGTGTTAAGAGTGCAGCTGTTGCTAAAAGGAAGAAGTAGCTTTCCTTACAACGTTTAAGGTTTTTTAAGGATTTTTAAGGGTTGGATGTTCATGCTTGAGTAAGTATAGGATTAATTCATTCATACACACACATCCAATGTTTAGTGTAGGTTAATTCAATACGGAGTCAACTTTTGTTACATGTCTTCACACTGTTTATTTGTTGCTCCTATTTAAATAGGACAATGCTGCAGCTTATTTGAATGTTTTTATTGATGGTTTGTCGCATTTACTTCGCCCTTTGTATTGCTGCTGCTATGGTGAAATGATGTTTTTATAGGATGTTTTTATAGGATGTTTTTATAGAATTGGTGATTACCTTTTCTGCAAATACGAAGCGGCTAGCTCTGCATGAGTGCTTTGTTGACAAAATTAATTGCTTTACATTTTGAATGCATGTGATGAGTTTTTTAAACCAATGGGGTGAGGGTATGTGTTATATATGTAACTGTTAGAATTTTTATTATTGTATAACAGTCTGAAGAAGCCGCATGGCGAAAGCGCTCACTGTGTATTAAAGGATTTATTGCTCCACATTGCTAGTATTAGCGTGGTGATTTCTACTTGGAATTTCTGGAAGTCTGGTTGGTTGGAGTGACTTTGTGAAAGGTTTCCTTCCATTATACAAATCTGTTGGTGGTTACCAGTGAAGTATTTTGTTCAAGGCCGTTTGACACCAGCACCTTTGGCTTTTAGGTTCTAACATTCATTTAAATCAAAAACTTTGGCTAATATGATTCAGACATTACATATATTAAGATGCATCTATTTTCTGTCATGTGAATACTATTAACAGCTTCCAAAAAAAAAATCTTGAATTGTTTGTATATGAGCATTTACTTAAACTCATTATTGTCAATAAAGTAAAATATTGTATTCATAAAAATTATTATAAATCATATTGCATAGTTATGCAAATTCTCAGAAACACTTGCATTATTAAAAAAAAAAAAAGCCATCACACACATACACACAGACACACACACTCATACATACACACGCACATACACATACACACACACGCACACACACACACACACACACACACACACACACACACACACACACACACACACACACATATATATATATATATATCTGATCTCACTGAGTTGTGTCTTTGTTGAGCACTATCCTACTTGCTGTCCCTAGAATAAATCTATCTGCTTTATAGAAAATAATGCACAGCAAACACATTTTAGTAACCAGATTTTACAATCATGCTAACCTACTGCTTTAAAATATATCACATGACATTTCTTCCAGAATAGAATTATAAAATTGTTTATGCTTGTCAATCAGATGAATTAAATGAATTATAATAAAGTATATGTTTGGAACAGAAGTTTTTAACACAGATTATTATGCTGCTGTTAAGTAGATTTTCAAAAACATTTAAATAAATGTTTCATTTTCTATGCCTTCTAAAATAAGACATTTACTTACTACAAGAAACTACATCATTTAGACTCATTATAACTGGCATATTTTATGAATAGAGTATTTTTCCTGAATCTGTGGTGTGTCAGTGTGATAACTATGTCAAAGGTTATACTAACTGCTTTCAGTTTCTCTGTGAGAATTCTGTGAGCTGAAGCTTTTGAAGTAGTTCATGGACATTGTGCATGAGACAGCCCACATCCCAGATTGTCTCTCTTAACATTTTGGCGGGAAACTTATTAAAAACTAGTGACAAACATTCATTTAGTAGTGTAAATGTATGTAAACATGACAAAACCTTCACAATGTATTCCACAGACCATTACAGCCTCTTACTTCTTTTCAGAAAGAGAAACAAATTGAATCACAGCTTGCCATTAAATCTTCAGATATTTTGACTGGTTATGAAACAAAACATTATAACTGACATATTTTATGAATAGAGTATTTTCCTGAATCTGTGGTGTGTCAGTGTGATAACTATGTCAAAGGTTATACTAACTGCTTTCAGTTTCTCTGTGAGAATTCTGCGAGCTGAAGCTTCTGAAGTAATTCATGAACACTGTGCATGAGACAGCCCACATCTCAGATTGTCTCTCTTAACATTTTGGCGGAAACTTATTAAAAACTAGTGACAAACATTCATTTAGCAGTGTAAATGCATCTAAACATGACAAAACCTTCACAATGTATTCCACAGATCATTACAGCCTCTATGTAAGTGAAATTAAGCCCAAAATTACCAACAAGCAATAAAACTCAACATTCTTCTCCCAACTCAATTTTCATACAAATCCTATTATTCACTGTGCCCACACAATCAAAAGCATTTCTATATATTAATAAAGAAAAGAAAAAGAGAGTAGAAAATAAAAGGGAGTGAGGCAGAAATAAAAAAATGCAAGAGAAAGCTGTAAGAAGTATATACAATGGAATGTTCCTTACTGTTTATATTAATAGAGTTAAAATAAAACATATTATTTACTCTTATTTAGTTCTGATTATTATTAGTTAAAGCATAACAGATTATTTACAAACAAGCATAAGCAGTATAATCAAGAAAGTATAATTAGAAATAGGATTTGAAGAACTGATAAAACTTTTACAAGGAATAAATATGTTATTATTCTATTAATGATATTTTCATTACTGTTCACTCCCTGCCCTCCCCCACCCTTTACCCACTACATAATCTAAATAGAATGTCATTGTTTAAACAAAGAAAATAATAAAAGGAGAAGGAAAAAAAGGTAAAGATAAAAAAATGTATCAAATTACTAACCTTCCTTCTTTTCAGAAAGAGAAACAAATTGAATCACAGCTTGCCATTAAATCTTCAGGTATTTTGACTGGTTATGAAACAAAACATTTCTTTGCACATAGAGAATAATTTTGATTAAATCTTTTCCAAAATATTTGTGGCTTTCTGGAAATGCAGGAACTATATTCAAAAAGATTAATAATGAACTAAAATGATGAGAGAGAAAAAAAACATATAACAAATCATTTGTTTTTTAGTCTCTTCTTCTTCTCTGAAGTCTTCCACGAAGCTTCAGTTGCCAATCTCTTTAATGAAGAACTAGCCCATTCCATTTCTTCTATTTTATCCAAAATCCTTTTTTCTTTGACAAACAAAGAGTCTAAATCATCGAAAACCTTAGGACCATCAGGAAGGAAGATTTTAAGCTTGGCAGGAAACAGAAGGTATGTTTTAAACTGTGCTTTTTTAAGCTCCCTTATTAGTGGCAGAAAAACTTTTCTTTTAGCTATTACCATGGAAGAATAGTCATTGTCAAAACGCACAGTTGTCTCATTAATCTTAACAGGAGCTTTAGCCCAAGCAGATTTAAGAACCATCTCTTTATCAAAAGATGATAGAAATCTAACTATAACTGATCTAGGATATTTTTTGTTAGAGTTAGTATTAGCTATAGATCTATGTGCTCTTCGATACCAAAAGAGAATGCTTCTGTTAAGTCTAAAGTTTTAGGGAGCCAAGTTGTTAAAAAGAAGTAATATTGTTACCTTCAATATTTTCTGGCAGTCCAAAAATCCTAATGTTATTAGCCTAGATCTATTTTCCAGGTCATCCAGCTTTGTTTGTAAATGTGTATTTTGTTTCAGCAGAAACTCAATGTTGATTTCCTCTTCTTGGATTCTATTTTCCATGTCATTCACAGCTTCTTCTATGCCTGTCATCTGGATCTTCTGTTGTTGCAGGTCTGTATGTAACAGGTCTATTTGTTTTGTAGTTTTTTCTATGAAGGTGTCTATTTTAGTATCCATTTTATCCATTTTATCAGTAAGTTGCTGGATTATAATTATCAGAGACTGAAGTTCTTTCTTGATGCTGGAGTCTTGAGAATTTGTCTTACTGGAACTCATTTCAGACTGATAAACTGACAGGAAAATTTCCACAGTGATTTCTGACAGGAATATTGTTAAGATTTCCTTTCTTTTTTAGATATAGTTCAAGAACTATATAAAACAAATGTATTTAGAAAGAAAATTACTTCAAAAATAAATTTTTTAAGTAATTAATTCCTGTCAGTGTAATGAAATTGGTGGAGCTGAAGAAATCTGCTGCTATCCTGTGTTCATCCTTGGCCACGCCCCCTGAATATATATTTTCTGAAGTAAGAAGTCAATTATAATTCTCATTATTGGCATAGATTATTCAGTGCAGTTTACCACCTGTGTCTTCCAAAAAGGAAATTTGGTTATTTGCAAAGCCAAATTACATTTATGCATTACATTTTAATAAGAAACATCAGTCCACCACCAGTCCTATCCTGTCTAGCACACATGATATCCATATTTTGTTATTTATTTACTTATAAATAAACAAATTCAGAAAAAAATAATCAGACACGGACCATTCAGGGACACTTAAAATGACAGTACTGTGTCAACTTGAGTCATTGGCAGAATAAGATACGTTTTTCTGAAGTAAATAAGAAATTTATCAGTGGGATTCAATAAACTCTGTGTAGACTTTATTACATGTTTGTGCAGTGAGCAGCAGTGGTAATTACTTATTCATGCCGTGCACCATGTATGAGTGTAAGCAAGCATGGTTTTGTGGCTGGCAACAGTGTTGCCAGCCAGAAAATCATGTAAAGCAACATGGATAGCAAACTTGTTTACCTTGGAGCAAACTAGCTTAGCAGGATTGCACAGACTGCCACAATGATTACCAGGATTTATCATATAGTAATGTATATGGTCCAAACACAGTACAGGATAGTGTATACAGTGCAGAATATTGTGGCACCCCATTCCTGGCATTCTGGACAAAAGTTGTGCAAATTATCTATAAGGGTACGTGGACTGCCATGTAAAATAAGCAGTCAGGGGAAGTGTGTGTATTGAACAGGGACACCCAGATGAATTGTAGAAATGAACACAGGGAAAGAAAGTTGAAATATTGTAATGTACAGCAGATGAAGGCATGTAAATGAAAGACAGTTATAGCAGGAACACTAATCACATATTGACGTTGTACAGTATGGACTGCACAGTGAAAATGTATGTTATGTGACTGCCACACAAGGTGACATATCAATGGCGAAGATGTCTTTCTGATATAAGCATCCTGACATGAGCAATGGAGAGGACACATCTATCAGGGATGTTATATGGAGTTGGGTGCATATTGTGAAACTGTGCAAACTGATTGCTGAATATGACCGTAGTGTCCCCAGAGGTCTCCAACAAGTGGAGCACAGTACATACTCATGGACAACAGTAAAAGAAGCACTCATAATCATGGACAAAATCAGAATAATGCCACCAGTAATCCCATGTCTCTGACACAACATTTATGATTCTGAGTGATCATAGATGGTTCTGCATGAACACACTTGTACAGCTATTGTGACATGTCAACAATCTATGAGGGAAATCAAGCACACCATCCTGACACTGTAACATCTTCTGGAGGTGATAGGAGAGACACTGCTATACCTGTATAGGACATTATGATCAATATAGGCTAGTTGACTGGTGTGCATGGCAGATATATATGGCACAGTCCACACTGCCATGAATGTAACCCACAGCATCAATGTTGTCAAATAACTATGTATGTACTGTGTGCATCATTGGAACAGGTATCACACATGCATCTGGTATAACACCTTGCTGGGCATTATATAGTAATGTTTATACAAAAAACAATACCTAGGTATGGCCAATAAGATGTATGACAGCTCACTGTGGCAAATATGGTACTCTATAGTTACACATCACTGGAAGATGCATAGGGAGGTACATGAAGAAGGGCGCATTGTACTCAGTTACTGGTGTGATGAAGGCTGTGACATATGGAGGTTTTATGGCCTTTGATGTGGATGTCCTGCACATACTCAGAAATTGTGTAACATACAAGGAAGTAGTCACAACTGTGGCCACATGCTGGTGGATGTTCCATATACCATCTACCATAGGACAGAGGTCACATACCAACTGGTCTGCTTATAGGGTTTGATGTCTATGTTATCCTTGGGTTGTGTGTTTTCATAATGTAGCAAACTGACCCATGTTTTTGTTTCATCTTATCAGGTGTCATGGCTGTGGCAGCAATCTTTGGTGTGTGTTGATGTTGTCTGTATTATACTAATATAACAGTTAGAGTCAATGATTGCCTATAATCTGTAGTCCTCCAAACAGCTGTTTGAAAATAGGATGTGTATGTCATTCTTGACATCTGTGACTTAAATAATGGACAGGAAAGGGCCTAGCACACAGCCCTGATGTACAGGCCTGATCACTAGACCTGAAATATACATCACTTCACACATTTAAACATATTTAGATGCCACATATGTGATCCAGTGGTCTACCCACTTGGTGATATAGGAGTTTAATGCCACATCTGACAGTGTTGAGTGCATATCTCAGTGTGGATTTGTGTCAAATGCCTTAGCCTGGTCAAGTTTCACAGGATAATACTGTTGCCATCATGCATGCCATCAATAACCTCTTTGAGGACATCAAACAGATGAAACACACATGGATGTAGCATTAACAACTTGCACATGCCTGCTGCACACAGCCTGGATATTACTAGTGTCCATTTAGAAAATATCCATGATTACATGTTGGTCTACCTCACAGATGAGGAGAGTCAGAGTATGTCTATATATGCATGCATCAGGTGCTGCCTCCCCACACACACATACACACATACTCAGATTGATGCATATTGATGTACACTCTTCTAAGGGAGCATAGTCCATCTGGAGGATGTGTTGATGTGTGTATCTAACTGTGTCAAGTATGTGTATGTTGTTAGTCACACTATAGGTGATCTGTAATGTTATCACATCCCATTGATTATGTGTGATAGGCCTGGATGAAGGTAAGACAGTGCATATTGCCTTTCTTGATCTGGTGTAGGGTCTGGACATAATTCCCCACTCAGGTGTCATTGAGAACCTCTCCCAGCTAGGGATTAACCCTTACATCACTAGATGGTGAACCAGTTGGCTCACCAACAGAACACATACTGTGAAAGTTTGTGAATCAACCTCTACCAGTAGAGCTGTCACCACTGCTGGACCCCAAGGATCTGTGCTGGGCCCTTTACTCTTTGAAATATATTTCCTAACAGTCTAGGCTAAAGTACACAGCCTTTAGCTTACCATGTTTACTGATTTTTGCATATTGGGTGCAATCATTGTGTCCACCAATGATATTAACATACTACAGGAGGGACTAACACAGACAAATGATTGGTGCCAAAGCCACACGGTCTACAACTAAATGCAAAATGTGTCATTATTTTGGCCTTCTGCAAAGTGGAATTCCCTGTTAATTACAGCATTGACAACACTCCCCCTATGCTGAAACACAGTTGTTCAAAACCTGGGAACACACGTAGATAGCAATCTGAACTTCAACCACCCAGTGTCCACAGTGGTATGGAAAGGCTACATTGTGCACATCATAAGTCAAGTCATTGTATCCAGATCTGAGAATAATATAACAGCACTGTACTCAAACTTCATTAGAAGACTAATAAAGTATAATGCTGCCTTTTGCATGTACCTTGCCAGACACCTGCAGCAGCTGCAGAGACCACAGGGGGTTCTCACCAAGAAAATACAGAGCCTTCAATCCATGCCATGATGTGTGTGAATAGACTGAAAGCCCTGTCAGTGTAATCTTTATCATATAGGATGAGGTGACTTGTGCCTAGACTACAGGCCAGTGTCTGACCCTGCCCTAATGGGAATACTGTACATCTACAAATCAGCCATAGCTGATGACATCAGCAGAATCTGGTCAGAGGAAGATGGTAATAGTAGTGTCACACATGCTAGTGTAAAATGAGCCTAGATGAAATAGGGTTTGAATCCAGGACTATGTAATACATTTAAATAAGTAGTAGTAATGCAAGGAAATAAATCTTTATACTACATTCACTGTGTTACTGTGTGTTGAAGTAGCACAGATTGTTTAATCCCCATTGTGTGGAGGTAGCTGCACCACAGAAGATCTATTCTCTGTAGTTTGGCATTGGTGCATGCTGCCAAACTCTGTGCAAACACAGAGGTCAAAAAGTGAAGGGCTCCATTGTTTTTTGATACTTATGTTTGTTGTGTGTGATTCTATTTTCTGACTAGATTCTAGGTGTTAAACTTGGGTAGAACGTGGTGAAGGGGGTTAAGCAGGGGTGAGAACAAAGGGAAAAGCAATATAGGAATTTTCAGGAGGGAGGTAGGAAAGAACCATAGCTATCCATTTCTTCAACAGTGTAAAATTAAAATATGTACAGTATATTAGCTGAATTTGGACTGTCACCTTCACAAAGGGGCGTAACAACAATGAAATAATGTTGTATAGCCAAGTTTACCAAATCAAGAGTGTCAAGAAGACATGTGTATGAAATGCAGAGCTATGTATGGGAGGATATCTTTTGTAGGACAGGTGCCCATTTTTTTTCACTTCAGTAAGAGATGAATGCTGCGTAAAGGACATTGGTATTTCTGGGTCAGGTAAGTTGGGTAGGTGAGCAAGTAAATGCAAACAAACAGGAAAAACAAGGCAAATCACAAAGATGGTGAGGGACAAAAGAGTTTGAGGGACACCATGACTGGAGTGAGGGAGGGGACAAGGCAAGCCAATGCCCATCAAACTTGGGGACAGTGAGAATCTAGTCCTCACCTGCAGGACTGTCATCACCGTCACCTTACTGTGCTGGCTGCTGCAGTGCTTGATATCTTCTTCTCCTATGGACCATGACAGAGAGTAGCCTCTCCATCTAGCATAGGCATACACCAATGGTGTGGTTCATGACCCTATGCACCAACTCTGGCAACTCCCAGAGGATGATGAAATCCCCACCTCTGCCACTACTCCTGGAGGGTACCACAGCACCAGCTGCTTTGGTAATGTTACCTGAGGGCCCAGGTAGTGCAGGGACAGCAGAAGCTATATTGATAAGTTGAGTCTCAGATGTGCTGGCCGTCAGTGCTGGAGCCGGTGGAGTGGGGGCAGGCTGAGCCAGTGAGGTTGGCCTACCTCACTGTGTTGTGAGACATTTAGTAATTTGTTTCAGATGGAAGACATGGAGACGTTCTGATGACACATAATAGAAAATAAAAAAATAGATAAGGATTGGGGTGAGAGAAAAAAGAGATAAAAGAGATTTCCTTCCCATTTCTTCTCTGGACCACCCACTGACCTGCACTGGTGATATACAAACACCATTCAGGCAGCACACTCAAACCTGACATCCCCCTTCACTGCTAGCCAGAGAGATGTTTTCTGAATCTGCAGTTACATCTAAACCTCAAAATCTGCACTGCAGAAGAGAATCACTTCATACCTCCTGCCTGATGCTCCAACCAATTGCCTGCAGTTTTTATTATTTCAACTTTAATGTATGTGCAAACTGTTATACCTTGCTAATGTCTTAGACTGTATTACATTTCTAAGTTTTAAACATGTTTTAAACTCAGCAGTTCCTTGTACATCCCCACTGCCCATCTCCAGTCCCAATTACCTACAGCTATCTTGTCCGTTGAATGCATGCCTTAACCTGCTTTATCTATCATTCTTTCTATTGTACTCTTTCCGCTGCACTGAGAGTTGCTCTCTTTGTTACATAGTCCTACAACACCTTTCTCCATTTTTAACCTAAGCTTATACCTCCCTCTCATGTAGGGTCTGCTGCTTTCTTTCACCACCTAACAAACTCTCCCCTCACTGTCCACACTTCCTCTCAAGTCTCTCCTTTGATTTCTACTCTTTCCCCATCAACTTACATTTCACCACTCTTCATGACTGTCTCACCTTGTGGTTCTATACAGCAAACATATGTGACTTTTGATTTTTTGTGCTAGTCTCCATCTCATTTTAGCCAGCCCACTCTGTTTACCCTTACTACTTTTGGGCTCACTTCTCTCCCATACCCTAACCCCATTCTCACCCACCTCCTCATTCAATACTTTTATACCTATGTAAGCCACACCCATAACAAATTCACAAATTCACCACATTTCCACATCTCTCCACACCCCTCCCACCACAATAGTCTTACAGTCAATCTCTCCCAATCAACACTATCCTCACAGCTCTATAACCATCACCAAACCACAACCCCCCAACCCTAACTATGCTACTCTATTTCCCCTATTTTTTTTTCATTTCATTTTCTCCCATTATGGTGCACTATCACTCTTTGCACTACTACACAACACATTTATGCTTTCTCTACCTAGCCTATAATGCCACAAACTTCAATAATTGCACAATTAAGCACTATCACCCTGCAACACTCACACACACCTCTCCTCAACCTCTATCTAAACCTTATAGACATATCAGCCCTCATCTATACTACAACTACAACTCTGTTCTCTTCCCTTTCAAACATATACACTCCACCAACCCTCAGCTACCTCCATACAGGTATAACTGACTAATTGCCAAACTTAAAAACCTAGTATTGCGCTCCTTAACACATCATAAAGTGCAATCTGACATCCATCCCAACCCAGGCCCCAACTGTGACTTCTCTCCTAATTAATGACTCCCCCCAGATTCTATTTCTTCTACAACAAATCAAAATCTCACTGAAGCAACATTATATAATTCACTACCTTAGTATGATCACTGCTGCAATGGCCTTAGTGATAACGGTTACATCCTGCAAAGGATATAACACCTGGATAGCTTCCAAAGCTTCAGTGTACCTTCTATGTGTCCAAACTGTCAGGCATCTCGAGCTGTGTTGACTAAAAGACAAGTTTGGGTGTGAAGGCCTTTAGAACTTTCCTGCCAGAAGATACAGGGAGGCTGAGCCCTGAAAGGACAATGCTAGGAACAGCAAAAAATAAATGCCCACAACCTGGTATATAATACACACTAAAAAATAAGGGAGGTGGAGGCAGAAAGCGGCTACTGAAGCAGTGATTATTTGAACATCTGTTGCTATGGTGAGTTTAACTTATGCAAGTATACTATGTTCATCATGTTGTTCACTGCTGCAGTAGCCTTAGCTATATGGGAAGATTACCTTAACTAACTACATTTGGGAGATGGAAGGAGAAGAGTCCAGGAGCCCTTGAAGAATGGTCCTAACAAAATCTTGATCTGGACCTAGAGAAGGACTCAAGATTTATAGTGTTTTGTAAACATTTGTACAGAGGACCAAGCAGCAGCTTCTAGAATATTCCTAGAGTCCAACATTTTACAAAAGCTGTAGATGAAGCCAAAGCCCTGGTAGAGTGGACCTTGACCCTGTCTGGAATAGTTTTGTTATTGTGAGTATTAGGAATAGCAGTCTTAGACAATCATTTGGAATAGTTTGTTTTAACACATGTTGTCCCCTTTTCTTACATTTGCAAGAAATGAACAATTGATATAAGTATCTAAAAGATTTAGGTCTGTCAAGATAGTACCTGAGTTGTCTGGGACATCCAAAGTATGAAATATAATTTCTCCCACATTTTTAGGTTCAAGCTAGAAAATGGAGAGATGGATAGTTTGACTTAAAGTAAACTCAGATTGCACTTTAGACATAAAAAGATTAGTTCTTAAAGAAACCTTGTCCTTATGGAAAATGAGGTAGGGTTTACTCACCATAAGAACTTGCAACTCATATACCCTTCTTTTGCAGAGGACAGAGCAATTAGCAAAACTGTTTTCCATGTTAAGAACCTCAAGTCAGCCAGATTAGCTATTTCAAAGAGAGCAAGTAGCTTTTCTAACACAAAATTAAAACCTGAAGGAGAGGTTACTGGTTTTCTTGGAGACCTCTTATGCAAACCCCCTTTCAAGAGCATTTTGATATGAGACTACATTGAAATAGATGGATCTGTCAGCAGACATGCTGAAATGGCTGATAAATGAATCTTGGAAAAGGAATAAGTAAGGCCATATGATAGTAACGCACAAATATTGTAGAATCAGAAAACAACTAGTCCTGAATGGTTACTGGTTATGTTGCTGGCACTAACTAGAAATCTTTTCTGTTTCTTAATGATAATATTATTTCTATAATCATACTTTCTTGCTTCCATTTGTACTTGCTGAGCATTTTCAGTAAACAAGTGTCTAAAAGGAATTAAGACCATATCATCCAGGCAGTCAAATGAATTTGACTGATGTTGAAAGGTATCAAAAAACCCTTTTCTTGTGTGAGTAGATCCAGTCACTGCAGAAGTGCTCCCAGCCATTTCCAAAAAAAAAATGCATAACCATGGTTACCTGGACTGAAAGGGGGCCACCACAATGATCTTGGGGGATTCCTTCTGAATCTTCAGAAGTACCCTGGTTATTAGTGAAAAGGGTGGAAAAGAATACAGGAACATTCCCTTCCAAGGAAAAGAAAAGGCATCTGTCTTCCAGACCTTCTTGCATGCAATCCTGTAGAAGAATCTTGCCAGTAAATTGTTCAGAGAGGAGTCAAAAATGTCTACTTGAGGAACTCTCCAGAGATGGATCAAGTCTTGGCAGAACCCATGATCCACTTTTCATGAGGGTCTGCCTTGGTCCTGCTCATCTTGTCTGCTATACAGCTTTGCTCTGATGGAATGTAGGATGCCTATAGAGTGAGATTGTGCTATAAGCTATATGCCAAGCTAACATGGCTAGGATATAAAGGGGGTAAGACCTGGTCCCCCCTTGCTTGTTGATGTACTACATGACTGTGGTATTGTCGGTAACCACTTGAGGAGGATCCAGGGACCAAAGATGTTTCAGAGAGTTTAGTGCCATAATCAGGGCAAGTATCTCATGAGATTTATGAGCTTGCATCTGTCCTTGGTGTCCCATACCCACTGTACTTTTATCTGTCCTGAAACTGCTCCCCAAGCAAAGTCCAAAATGTCTGTGATGAAGCTTTAGAGCAGGGACGGAGAAGGGGAGACTTTGATTTAAGGATATATGTTGCCTCCACTAAAAGATTTCTCTTTTGACAAACCCTAGCACTGCAATTTGAAAAGATAAAAGGTGTTGATGATGAGGCAAAAGAAGTTTCAAATACCACTGTATCTTTCTCATGTGGAGTCTTTCCATGTGTATCATGAGAATAATAGATGCCACGAGACCCAAAATTCTGACATATTTCCTCACAGTGATCAAAGTCTGAGTGGAAAACCTTAGAAATATGTCTAAATAAAAATCCATTTTTTCCTATGTAAGAAAAGCTCTTTGAACTGAGGCATTTGGCTGATGTCTGAGGAACACAATCCTGTTCAAAGGAGTTAAGAAGACTGTTGAATGTTCTCTTAAAATCCAAAATTGTGTAAGAGATCTCACACCGAAGAGAGGGATTCCAGATACTTTGAAAAATACTCTGCAAAGATAAGTTAGTCATCTAAATATAGAAAAATGTGGATTCCCTGTAGCCTGCAATGAGCTATAACTAGTTTTAGACGCTTTGTGAAAATTTGTGGTACAGTGGATAATCCAAAGGATAAGGCAGAGAACTGATAATGTGATCCAGATACAGAAAACCTTAAGAAATGTCTGACATTTGAATGAATAGGGATGTGCAACTTTTAAGTCTAGTGTTGCTAGGGAAATTCAAACAGGTAGAAGAGGTAACAGCTTGAGAAGTGACATCATTTTGAATTTGGGCACTATCACAAACAGGTTTAGGAAAGAAAGATCTAGAACTGGTCGCCAAGCATTTTGTTTATTTGGCACTAGGAACATATTTTAATAGCTAACCCTTCCCCACCTGAGAAATGACCCCTTGTAAAGGAAGGATTTACTCCCACTGCCAACTGTGACCTTGATGAATGATTTTCAGAACCCATTTGTCTGAAACAATCTGCTGCCAAAGAGAAAAATGGAGATTCAGACTTTCTAGAAGATAAAAAAGAGGCAGGGTAGGAGGGGGTAGCAAGGTCTCTTGAATACTCGTGCAGGCTTGTTGGACTGTCCTTGGTTTTGGGATGTTCAAGACTTATTTTTGGAACACTTTGCCATTTCTTCTTAAACATCTGTTTACCTGCATTTGGTGATATTGTTTGCTCTGTTTTTTGCCAAATTGGATGAGGAGATAGAAAATCCTTTAGACAATTTGGAAAAGGAAGGCTGAAACATCTTACAGATTCCCTGGATTAGCTCACCCTTTTCATCACACTTTTTGATTACCTCTGTAACAGAGGGTCAAACACAAATTTTTTATCTAGGGGAGAATTTAAAATCTCATTTTTAACATCATCTGGGAGGTTCTGCGAATACAGCCATACCTCTTCTTTCAGCTTTTCCTAGTTAGTGGTCACCACAGTGGATTACCTGTCCACTCATGACTGGCAGTGGAGTTTTACTGTGTCAAATTGCCACCCCGGCACCCACCCTTCCACAGAAGGCACACACACATGCACCCACTCATGCCTAAGGCCAATTTAGAGTGTCCAATCCACCTACAGCATGTGTTTGGGATGTGTGTGGAAACTGGAGCACCTGGAGGAAACCCATGCAACCACAGGGAGGACATGCAGACTCTGCACAGAAGGCACCCCAGCTGAGAATCGAACCACAGAACCTCTTGCTGTGAGGCAGCAATGCTAACCGCTGCACCACCGTGGCCACTCTTGTGAGTACAGCCATACAAACTCTCATTAAAGCAGTGTCAGTGGCCATAGTCTTGGAAGAAGTATCAACCTAGACATATGCAAATTAAAACTGCATGAAAACTTTGATAAAACAGAAAACATAAGTGCCTTCATACCAAAAGGCAGCTCATCAGACCATATAAAACATTTGAAACTGAATACATTTAAATACAAAACCAATAAAATTATCTTGTGACTTAAGTACTGGTTTTAAAGGAACTGTGTTTCTGCTGCAGGGCTAGCCACCCGTCAGAGTAAACCTTTCTTCTAGATGATTGTCACTGTTGAAGTGACACCCCAACCCCATGTACAAAAATGGGAAAAGGGGGTTGAGGATGGATGTATGGAATTAAAGGAACAGTGTCATTTAGTCTTGAACCTTTATCAGCTCACAACTCTAATATCCACTTCAACTCTAGACATTCATTTCTAGTCACACTATCACCACCTGTCAAACCAAAACTAAGCAATTGTAAAACAAAGAACTTAAAAATATGTCCCTTATCAAAAACGCATACATGTTTGGGTAAAAAAATAAACAATGTCTCTCTTCTAACATCATTCAAGTGTTCAAGAATACATTCTTTAAAAGAATGATTAGTCTTGCCAACCTAGAAACAGGAGCAAAACATGCACTAAGCTAAATATATGATGTACTGAGCTAAATATACTAAGTCTAAACATTTACAATCAGCATAAAAATCAAACTTATAAGAATGAGCAGTATCAGGATGTACAAATTCCGAAGTGGACAGGGCATACTTATAGGTACTACAAGAATTACAAGGAAAAGTCCCAATATGTTCTGATATTCTACTTGGATGTCTGTGGTGTCTATAACAAAGCTGGCATGTAAGAGATTTACTATTCTTAAATGAAAACTTGGGCTTGTCACCCAATACCTTCTTAAAACCCTCATCAGCCAGCAAAATAGACCAATTCCTCTTCACAACATCACATATTAAATTAATATCTCTAGTCTAGAATATGTCAAAACATCCCTGGGGTTAACGATATCAGACCACAAAACACCATTCATCACCTTCACTCTGTCTCCCAAGTCAGAAAAATATGACTTGGCAGTGGTGTCCCTATGCGTGCAAACTTCAGCAATGGTGTTATCAATTTCATCTGCTGAATAACCTCTGTGTAGGAAATATCTACTCGTGTCATTAAAAAAACATGGAGAGAACTCTTTTATTATTATTAAGCCCAGCAGCTGTAATAAAATGACCTTTTAAAACATTCCTATAGACATGCCAAGGGTGCATACTAGATCTTTGTAAATTTCTTCTTACAAGATTTTCTATAGAAAATGATATTAACTCAATATTCACCATCCTTAGTTACAAGGACATCCAGAAACTCAATTGATGTCTCAGAATAATTAAAACTAAACTTTAAAAACAAAGTTGCACTATGTAAATAATCAATAAAATCATAGAGAATTTGAACAGATCCAGTCAATATGAATAAAATATCATCAACAAAACATCCATAATACTTAATGTAATCAACAAACAAATTTCCTACCAAAATTTCATTCAGCTACCAAAACACCAAAACCATGTTGGCATAACTTTTGGCACAGATACTGCCCATTGCAAAACCAATCTTCTGTAAGTAAAACCTATCATTAAACAAGAACACATTGTTCTCAAGAATCAGATCAAAAAGTAAACAAATCAAATTAATCCTACCACTGGTGAAGTTGGTATAATGAGATTAAAAATGTCTAACACTCTCCACTCCAAAATCATTCATTATCACAGTTAACAGAGTTCATGTCCAATATTACAAATAAACAGCACAAACCCTCACCATTAAAGTCATTATGCTAACCATACAAACTAGAGACAAAGTGCTTAGTATCCTTCAAAACTGTGTTAACAGTATCTAGAAGTGGACGTAACATCTTCTCAACATAAATAAATAAAGGCTCTGGTAGCCATCCACAACCAGACACAATCAGTCTCATAGAAGGTTTATGTAAATCCTTATGAATTTTGGGAAGTCTATACAGCACTCTGGCTAAAGGATGTTCAACCTGAAAAAAGGTATGCAGCTCACTAGTTAATAAACCACTCAAATGTAAATCTAATAAATGTGCCTGGACTCTCCTAATCAAATCATTAACTTGAAACTTATACAACACATTATAAGTAACATTATTAGACAATGTAAACATTTGATCTAAATGAAAGTCTTTATCTGTCACAACTATAGTACCACCTTTATTAGCTGGGCAAATCTCAGTCTATGGTAATTCTTGAAGCTCATTTAGGGCTGCAGGCTCACAATGTTTCAGATAAAAAAAGCTATTTTATGCTAAGTAGAAAAGTCATCATGCACATCATATTCATAGGACCTCAAAAAAGCCTCCATAAGATGATGCACAGCAGGAACAAAAGTGTTAGTTTTTTGAAAAGAAGAAATATAAGGTTGAGAAGGAAAGATTGTTTTAAGCGTCACATGCCTTGCAAACAATTTAAGATCAATAAGCAGATTAACAAAATTATAATGAGTTACCAGAATAAAGGATAAACCTTTATTCAAAACATGCAGTTGATCCGGGATCAATGAAAAAGAAGAAATATTAAAAACTAAATTGTCGGTATCTTGCTATGACAAGAAGAAATTGTAGCTAAAATAGTCTCACAATTTGTCAGAACAAACTTTAACATATGAACCTGACAATTCAAAATTCAGAAAATCAAAGTTACAGAAATATATGCTTTATTACCATACCTATCAATACTTTTCCTATCCTTATCAGAGAGAGTAGGATTTTTTTTTTATATTTGTCTGCTGGGAAAGTCTAACTTGTAATGAGCCAATTTTCAGCAGAGGCCCAGGGAGAAATGTTCCAGGACTCACGGTTATTTTATTTTTTTTCTTTTGTTATTTTTATAATTTATTTTATTTAATTTGTCTTATTTTACAACTGGGAGGGCTGCAGTCCTGCAGTCCAATAGCACGAGCCGCCCCTGACTACCTATAACCTCTAACTCTGATCTTCTAATAACAAATTTCAATCTAAGCCACTTTGTAAACAAAATCACAGTATTCCATGCCACCTACTCTCCAGACATAGCTGTCATAACTGAAACCTGGTTAAAGTCCCACATCAAAGTCTCTGAAATTACAACTAATGGTTACAAAATTATAAGACAAAATAGGCTAAACAAAAGAGGTGGGGGTGTGGCAATTATGTTTAAAAACTCTCAACATAGAAAATCAAAATTGTACTTCCCCAGACATCCCCACTGCTGAAATTCTAATTACATGCCTACATATTAATCCTCACAAAGCCATTAATATCATAGCCACCTACCTGCCCCCAGGTAACAACATTCCCAGCACAGAATCCCTCCTCTCTTCGTCTAGTTCATCTTTCAGCAAAGAAACTATCATCATAGGTGACTTTAATCTTGACTGGCTCTCCTGTTCCTCTGACTGCTCTACAAACTTTATTAACCTATACAATTTCACCCAAATTATTAGCTGTCCCACTAGCACTGACAGGCATTCCAAAACATAGTCATTACTTGACTGGATATTAACCAATAATCCAAACCTGGGGTACCAAGCTGCCTGTCTGCCAGTCATACTAATTGACCATGCCCCTACATTTCTATTCAGGAAAATAATTCAAACCCACTCCTGCATTCCTTTCAAATACACCCATAGCAAGAAAAACATCTCCTCTGACACATTTAATCTACTACTTCAACATTGTGATTGGTCTGTATTAAAAAAACTACAACTAAACCTTGCAGTGGAATACTTCAACAACAAATTCCTTGACATCTTAAATAATCTTGCCCCAACTAGGAAAATACACCACAAATCCAAACAATTACCATGGCTATCTAATACTATTAAACTTCTAATTAAACAAAGGGATAGAGCCTGGTCACTATATCATACCACCAAAGACAAAAGTGATTTTACCCTATATCAGCAACTAAGAAACCAAAAAAAAAAATACTTTCCAACCTGCCAACAAAAGCACAAGCCACATAAGTTCTGGCAAAATATCAACCACCTCCTTAACCCTGGTAAAACCTGCACACCTGCTCCTACCACATCTAATACCTCTGAGCCCTTAGCCTCACAGTTCAACTCTCACTTAATCGACAATATCACCTCCTTTCTGGACAGAAAACAAAACCTACAAATCACAGTTCCCCTCCCCTACTACTGATAACACAAACTCTTCTTCCTTTAAACCCATTCAAACTACTTACATAAAAAACTCCTAAGTATATTAAAACCCTGCTGTCTTGCTGCCGACCATCTACCCAACAAATTTCTAAAAGTAGCTGCTCCATCCATCACCTACCCCAAATCTATTCTAATCAATCGCTCTATCTCAGAGCAGTATATGCCTCACCTCCGGAAAATTTCTCATATTATCCCTCCACAAGGGGGGGGCCCTCTAGAGTTATTTTGATCTACCGACCCATTGCCATTCTCTATCTCATAGCCAAAATCATAGAAAAATGTATACACCCACAAGTCATGAATCACCTTGTGATGCCCATGCCCTGGCCTAGCAATCAAGGAGTCTCAATCCTCACCACTAACACCAGTGAGGGGGTGTCCATATAGGGAAAGTATAATAAATACACACACAGTAAGGTACAGTTTCCCTTAAGAGCACACAGAGATCACAGTCAGTCTAGGAATGGTTTCTCCCTTTCTCTCCAGGTCCCCAATAAAACTCCCCACTGGCACAGCTATAGGGTCCGTATATCAGCCTAGTGGGCAAGCTAAAACCTCCATCACCCTCTCTGTCCAACCAGTGCTTTGTGTCCCTGCCCATGTAGCTGACCCACACACACTTTGAGATAAGAGTTTATACAGCCACACATACAATCCTGGGGAAGGCTGGCACAGGTTCACCAGCTGTGCCCCTTTTCTGCTCAGTCAAAAAGGTAGTACCAGCTGCCACCACCCAATAATATTTATCAGCTACTCAAAGGCCCTTAAAAGGGTGTCCAATTATTACTGTGCAATATTATTATCCAAATGGTAAGTGTGACCAAACAATCAAGACTTATTTGGAGTGACTTGGTACAGCATCACTATATGCATGCAATGTACTCTTAGAGCTTAAATTATCTCTACACAAAACGGCCACAGTTAAAAAGTTTAAAATATTTAATAATAAATAATAAAAACACAAGACAATATTTCTTAATACACAGTGCTAGTTAAGAGTTCAGAGATCATAGAGAAATACTTTAAAATAATACAGTAGCAAAATATCTGACATCACAGAAAAACAAACTAGTCTAATCTTCCTATTTCCTAGCTATGGCTAAGAGAAAACACAATTCTAAATAACTTACATATAGTACAAAGCAGTGCTGGGGATGTTGGATGTTCTCAACACAGAATGCTCAAAGCTTTCTGATTTTCTCTCTTTAAATTGATAACACAGAGCTGCTTCACATGACATCATTCTTCACACTTCTTTAGTGTTCACAGGCTAACAGAAGCTACATTTACATTCTTTACACCTGGTCAAAAATCAGAGCAATAAAGGACCTTTATAAATGCAAATTCTAGCCATTAATGCTGGTCTTAAAACAATAGGGAGGATGCCTTCCTCTAGATATATCGGCTCTGAATTTTGACATCAAAGACAGTCATAAAATGCTTGACTTAGCTTTCTTACAGCAGAGTACACTGTTGTTACATTTTTACAGTTCAGTATCCAATGTAGTCTTTTCACATTTAAGAGAACAAGCATGTGCCTTACATTAATATTTACAAATGACAGAATTATCTAGAAAATTCTATCTGGCTAGGCTGACAGCCTTCACAAATCTTCACACATCTCACCATTAACAACCTACTATCCAGCTCTCAGCACGGCTTCAGACCTAAACACAATACAGATGCAGCACTAAAACATTTACTGATATTATTCATCGTAAAATGAAGGACAGCTAGTCTCAGACATTTTCCTGGATATGTCAAAAGCCGTTGACACTTTATCCCACCAATTGCTTCTCAACAAACTTGCTGCATATAATCTAAATTCATCATCCTTAATATGGTTCCACAGCTAACTGTCTAACCAACAATAGGCCACAAAATGGGAGAACAAGTTCTCCCCACTACTTCCCGTATCCACTGGGATACTCCAAGGATCCATACTCGGTCCTCTCTTCTTTGTCATATTTACCAACAACCTAAATTCCGCCACCCAAATTGCCACTATCATCCAATATGTAGATGCTTCCTCTCTTATCTGCTCAGCCTTTCCCCCCGAAGAACTTCAACACAAAAAGCAAAAATCTTTTCTGGACATTGAAAATTACCTCTCCAACCATCAACTTATCCTAAACCCAAACAAGACTAAGTTAATGACTTTCACAAACAAATCATCCAAGCTCATTTCACTACCTTTGTCTATTCTCTTCTCTAATGGTACAAAAATTGAACCTACTAATTAGACTAAACTCCTAGGAGTTACCATAGATGATAGATTAACATTTGATAAACACATCTTCCTAACAATCAAAAAAGTCCAAGCCAAACTTGGAGTTGTTTATAGGGCCAAACTGTACCTTACACATCAAACCAGACTAGCCACTGCTAGATCTTACTTACTATCTACCCTACTCTACTGCTCATATATCTTCATCAACCTATGTAAAGCACAGCTTAATAACCTAGAGTCCTACTATAACAAAATAGCTAAGTTTGCCAGCAATCAACCCCATTAAACTCACCATTGCTCCTTTCTTCAACAACTCAACTGGCTAGAACTTCCCAATCTGTTAACACTAAACCAACTTACCTTTGCCCATAAAGTCATACACAACCCCAGTAATTGCCCTGCACTTTCAAGCCTGGTCCAACCTAATTTTAACTGCAGGTCCCTTAGATCTTCAAACAGACTCATGCTAAAAGTTACCCAGTCTCACAACTATCATGGTGACTCCCTCAATTCCTATAAAGTAGCTAAGGAATGGAATGCTCTTCTTCAGCACATCCAAAACAATCCCAACATGCCTTCATTTAAAGAAAGCCTAAAAGGTTGTCTCAGTAACAACTGGCTCTGCTCCTGTATTGCTCCTGGCTAGTTTTTTTCTCCTATTACTTCCAACTCCCTTACTCAGGTATCTCTCTTCACCCCCTTTAAACAACTAGTGCTTGTGATCATATGGTCATTACTCTCCCCTAAACTGTAAACTCCTACTTACACACATTTTCTTTATGTACTATATTTGCTCATCTGTCCTACCTTTTCCTTCTTTTTTGATTCTAACTTGCTTTACTCTACAATCACCTATTCTCTACGGTGAATATGTTTTTTTTTTTTTTTGAACTATGATTTTATCTTCTATATAACTTGTACTTTTGAATTTTCTACTTTTCAATGGTGAGCTGTGAATTATTATGCAGAACTGTGAATTTATTTTTTACTTCCAAACTTTGTACTTCAATTTTTATACTTGTACAATTTTGTTTTGTGGAGTTTTTCTTCCCAGGCTTCTGCTGAAAAGGGCTCAAGCTCAGACAGACTATCCCGGTCAATAAATGTCAAATAAATAAAATAAAACCCCATGCTTATTCTCTGATAGATTATTTATATTTCTATATTATATTATTACTATGTATTTGTTCATGCTTAATTATCTCTTATGTAACTTTGTTAATTGCATTTATTGCTAATATTTGTGTTCATGACTACTTGTTTTTCTTTGTAACTTTGTTAATACATTCTTTTGCTAATATTTGTGTTCATGACTACTTGAACTCTTAACTAATTGTTACTGTTCTGGAGCTTTTCTCCCTGGGTCTCCACTGAAAATGGACTACTTGCCCAGTCGGACACTACCTGGTTAACAGATGTAAATAAAATAAAATAGAATAAATAAAATAATAAAATGAATACCATCATATATGACATACAATGCATTATCACAATAATACAATTATTTTATCTGAATCTTTATATTTAAATATACTTCCTGACAACTACAAACTATAATTACGGATTGCTGAAAGTAATCCTTGCAATGTGCAGATATTGCACATATGCTTGGTCCAGTTATACAGATTATAGTTAACAGCAGAACATTTATGCCACTTGTGTAGAATTACATTTTTATAATATTATTAAAGAATTGCAGTATTGTATAGTTGTTACTCTTGATATTTGAACCCGCAACCTTGACTACAGTCTTACACTTGATTCCTAAAGTTGGTTTGTGCTACAGACTTATGCATGCATATCTGCTTTTGCAGTTAGGATATGCATGCTTACTTTGCTACTCCCATATAGAAAACAAAAACATTTTTCTTTAACTTTTATAGTTATAAATAATACTTTTCTTGTGCTACATACATACATACATACCACTTGCACATAGTTAAGCAGTACGCAAATGGGAGATGATCAGCATGAGCTTGCCTATTCACCACTATTTCAGGATTAGCTGTGAAAAGAAAAGAAAACAAAAGAAGAGCATTATGCACATGAATCTTGCCTATATTTAACTTTCCATCTATTATAAATTCTCTTTATTGGCATACTTTCACAACTGTGGGATGTAGCTAGTTTGAAACTCATCCAACCACTAGTTGAGTGTATCCCTCTTGCACCTTTTTAGGTTGTTGATGTTGAAGTGGTACCTACACTGTTTTCCAGTGCATGGGATATCTGTTCTCACTGAATATAGCCTTGACCAGACTTGTACTGGGAACCAGAATATTCCCCCTGCAGAAGTATTTGGCTGTGGTGCTTTACCAGAAGTACAATACATATTCTTGACTCCTGAACACCCTATCTCTGTGCTCTAAATTGGGCACCTTCTCCTCTAACACCAGACATGTCTAATACCAAAGTTATAGCAATAACAAATATTGATTTCCCACCAATTCCTGTTATCACATTTACTGGTAGTGCACAAACCCAATTAATGATGCCAACTGGATTTGTACGATGCTAACCAGAGAGCAACAGTGCCAAGCAGTAAGGAAAGCAACTTTTGAAACTGGAAGGTTAATCTAACACTTGACATTAGTTTGAGGAGTGCCTGCTGCTGTAACTGTCAGGTGATTTAACTTTAAAGACATGCATTGAGGGCATGAATGTTATAACCTGACACATGTTTGGCTTTATACACTGCTAAAATTGATTTTTACATTGCAGGATTCAAACCTATGCATAAGAGACAAAACATTTTCTTCCACAGCGGTGGTTTTTCCATCTTTGGCAAAGAAGAAGTGCTTCTCAGTCATAGTCCAAGGCCGGTGTTAGAATTTTGGGGGCCCCCAGCAGATATCAAGCTGGGGGTCCCCTAGGCCCTTCTAGTCTACACATCACCCTGTCACTGCCACCCTTCCTAAGTAACCTTTTAGTTCATGCTGCAAACCTTTAGGAGTAGTATGCACAGACTGACCCTTTGCTACAATATTCTTATATTACAAGACTTGTGTACTACACTGTGTTGGCCCATCTCACAAAGGGGCATTAATAGTTACTGGCATTTAGGTACAACAATAATATATTGTAGCAACTCTATGTACAGGTCTGGACTTCAGTGAAATGGCACCCTAAGCTTACTGTTTCAGACCCCACCACCATACACACAATAGCCTCCAGTCTTCCCCTGTCCTCCCTCCCCATCTTGGGCTCCCCATACCATGCACATTACTTTTTTCTTCCTTTTCTCACATTTTGACTTACTTTTCAGCTTTTTCAAGAAGCTATAACTTTCTGTATGCTCTGAAGTATATTTTAAAGTTTTTTTTTTCTTTTTACACACCTTTTCATCCAATAATGGCTTGAAAAGAAATTATGATTAAGTAAAGAAATTGTGTTGCTGTTCAGTTTTCATTGCATCCTTTCAACACACTTTTCCTGACCAAGACAGTACAGTAATAACCATTTAGGAAATAAGAAACGAATTTCAAGTTTATTTTTTTCTTTCAAGGAAGACATAAGTTGTATCCAAGGCTTAATGTTCAAAATGACAAAACGGAAGCTCACAATAAAATAACAGCCCTTTGTTGTCTGGATACACAGGTCCTATCTGGGAACTGCCTGCCTCCCAATCCCCACAAAAAGACTGCTTTTGCATCCCTCTGGTGTTAGACTGGGATGAAGGCAGAGGTTCAAATTACCATATTCATGTATTTCAAGGGACTGCTGATATACATATACATAGTATGCCTCCTCAGTCCTCAACCCAAACTGTCAAAGGCAGCTACCTGTATATGTGTCCTAAGTGTGATTGTAAGGAAAGTGGAAAAATAATGATTACAGTAACAAATTCTACTTTGTTGCTCCTATACAAGTTGTAGTAACCTTCTTTGTACACCTCTGAGGCATATAAGAAAAGTAAAAGAAACAATGATCACACTGTCCTCAGCCCAAATGCAATCTTTAATGACCTCAGGTGCACACCTGCACCTCTAAGATTTGACTGTGAGGAATAACACCACACCCCCCACACACACACACATATAACCTACAGCAGCTTTCTGTACACACACATCTGAGTGGGGCTGGTTTTAGAATGGGTGCAGCTGAGAGCAGAGGCCATTATCAATTGTATCCTAACAAAGTCATATCACAGCCCTGTTCAAGTTAAAGAGAATAATCAGGGAATTAATACATTTTTCTCCTCATTTTTCCCAACCAGCAGCAGCTTTTGTGTCCCCCCAGTGAAGGATGATTTAGAGGCCCCCCTTGCAGCCACAGGTATTGCAGGTACCTAAAGCTGGCTCTGTTAGTTTTAGTGTAGAGAATGTCCAACAGCAGGGTTTAACTAAACCATGGGCACTATGTTAGTGGTAAAATATTTAATGTAATTGTGAAGGCTCTTGATTGATAAAACACTGTTACTATAACCAAAGACATTTTTGAATTTTAAAGGAGATATAAATTAGCATTATTACCCACATGGTTTATTAAGTATGCAAGACTGATGTATTAGCTTTTGTTGGTTTGAGAGATATCAAGGTAAGATAACTTGCTGTGGTTGGGGGCCCCCCAGAAACAGGGGGCCCCCAGTGACTGCAGGGTTCGCTGGTGTCTAAAGCCAGCTATGTCATAGTCACAAATCAATCAATAATACAGATGACAGATTAAGGAGTTAACTATGTGTGTGTGTGACCTGACAAGGTTGTTGTATATGTATTCATTGTGTATGTGTCATATTTAAGTGTGAAATCCATCCAAGTAGAGATAGCAGAATTATACTTACAGAAACATAGTAGACAGTATATGCTCAGTCATACATCTGAATCTTAAAAACACAGCAGGGGTGTCTTATCCCTCACACATATAATTGATATCAGCTCTACTATTTATAATGATGTATAAAGTGTTATAAGTGATATTTAATATAAAGTGAAATGGAACAACAGTAAAAGTGTCTGGAATTTACTGTATTAGAACCCAGGCCCATATGCATGGCAACCATACACTTACATCTATTGCCACTGGAATATTGAAATACCACTTGTATATTTTCACATTCATTACTATAAACTGAACTGTCACAGTAGAAAAAAATATGTTGCACTTTCTGTATTAGAACCCAGGACCATCTGTATTACAGCTCTATACTTACACAGGAATAGTTAAATAACAGTTGCATAATTCCCTATTCATTCTTATGTTCTGTGTGTTAATCGCCATGCAACACCACTTAGCGTGTTTGCATGGTGCCCAACAGAATTAAATAGAGTGTATACTTTTTGAAATTCTTGACTTGCTTCCTCCTGTCTACAGGTGAACATTGGCTGCAGGTGTTGGGGATGCTTGCTAACTACCATTCAATGTCACTTAGAGGTGTTGCGCAATGGAAAGACAAAACTGCATCAATGTATCCTTTTTGACCTTTCCACTATTTACGCCCTATCTGCAGCTGTACTGTCTGCTTCCTGTGTAGGCCACTAGTACAGATTTGTGCACTGCTAAATGTCATGCAAACAAGATAAGCAATGCTAAACATGACATTTATCATGTTTCTCTGTTTCTCCTGTTTGCACTATGCTTCACACTGTACAAACACTGGCATTTATGAAAAAGGGAGGGAAATTATGAGAAAGGAAGAAAAGAAATGTATTAAATCAACAACACTACAAAAATATATGTTGGTACACATGATATATTTTCACACAGGTCTGGATTTGAACTCTCATTCCAATGAACCTTCAAAACACAGTAAGGGTGTCTTATCCCTCTTTGCCAAGAAACACTTTTGTACTAGAGAATGAAAATCATTGCACATACAACCAACTGAAAATTATCCATTGTATTAAAACATATGACATTTGTTTGTACATGTATTAATTTCACATGTAGTGCACTGAGTGATCACACAGCCATTTATGATTATTGCTTACAGAAATGTAGATCGGTCTTATCTGTCCATGTTTGTTGCTTATTCTTCTCTTATCTAACCAGTATCTGAGACATGCTGTCTATAAGGCATTCTGTATCACTGTCCTTAAATTTTGTGAGTATTCTAAATGGCAATAATATACAGTTGTCAAGAAATGAAGAGGATGTTGGATGTTACTAAACTGTGAAATGTGTGCTGGTTATTTACATTTAAAATCTTGATGCAATTGCTTCTACACTTAGAAGTCTAACGTGGCTGACACATTAACTGGAGGTAAGGGAGTCTGAATTGCTGTTGAGTTTTCCTTCTCCCTACCAGTAATCATTCACAGTTGCAATGCATTAGCACCAAACGCTGAGGGAGTGCCTGTATGATGTTTAAATCGGATACATGGAGCCAAGCATTTGGGATTCAGCAATTCTAATGAGTTGCATCTTCACCATGCTCACAACCCTGAATCTACACTATAAAAAGGGAACTGTGTAGCTCGGGAACTTGAAGGTGAGGAAACTTGTTTATGTGGCTAACACAGAAAAATATATTACTTTGGGATTTATCTGCGCATACTGATCTTGATAATGCATGAAAGCATTTTTCAGCTATATATTGGATATGCTGAAATGTCACTAAGAAAAATATGTTAATATATATGTGCATTAGCAAATGTCACTTTGATGTGTATACATTTTTTAGCAGTGTACTGATGGCATAGGCATGTTTGTCAGGGCATTTTAACTTCTCAGCCTTATTAGCTGTCATCACAAGTGCTAATGTTACAACTAGGTAATAATATAAACAAAACATGCTGGAGGGATAGGTTCCTGACCCAGAGACTCCCCAGACTCTGGAATAGATTGCCCATACATGTCAAGCAGAGTGCCTCTTTGGCCCTCTTCAAAAGAAACCTTGATGATTGGATGGGAGAAAGGAAATTCACCCTGGGGATCACGTCAGTCACCCTGCTAGACAGGGGTCCAGGGAAGTAAATAGTGTGGGAAGAAATAGCCAAGGAATTGTTATGGCTAGGCTTGTATAGGCCCTAGGGCTGATAGCCTAGTACCAACCTATGTTTTTTCTCTTTATACTCTTCTACTGTTATTTCAGTGAAATGTGAATGTCCTATCTTGTCAAAGACACAGGGGTGTTAGCCTTCTGGATGGCCCATACACACCTCTAGGGGAGTGCTGGCCATAGGTAGATGTGACTGGCAATTGAAAAAATTGAATGTTCTGTGGTAAATGTGTACACATGTTTTAGGGACAGTTTATATGATAACACATTACAGTTCACTGATAGTTTGTTAGCAAAATGTGTCATTTGCCTGTTGTTTTGTGGGTGGGGGAGCCAAGTTCCATTTCTGTGTTGGCACAAAGAAAATTTGCTATTGTTACTCTCCTTGTTTTGGATCCAACCATGCTTTCTGTGTGATTGTAATATGTTACAAGCACACAATTCCTTTTTTGTATTTGAATATCTTGACTGTGTTATGTTTCTCCAGTGGGTTATAGTTAATTATACGACTCCCCATTAATATTCAAAAACGTGCACGCTGATTGGCAGCGTGCACATTGTAAATCTGAGTTATAGTAATGGAAAAAGGTCCAGTCGCCCGGACTTTTTCCATTACTATAACACTTTTTTTACAGCAATGGAGAACGCAAGATCTCCGTTGCTTCACACTGTCTCCCTATGTTAAACTCCTTTAACATAGTGAGACAGTTTGTAAAAAGCAACGGAGATCTTGCTTTCTCCGTTGCTTTTTTCAAAACTGTCTCGCTATGTTAAATGGGTTTAGCATAGCGATACAGCTTTAAAAAAAACAACGGAGATTCTCCGTTGCTTTTTTTAAAGCAGTCTTGCTATGTTAAACCCATTTAACATAGCAAAACAGTTTGCAAAAAGCAACAGAGATCATGTTTTCTCCATTGCTTTTGCCCACAGCTCTGATGTACTGTGTGGGCATACACATGCGCAGTACATCAGAACTGCCGCAGAATACCAGACAGCTGCAGAAGGGCAGCAAGGAGGCATTATGCAATGCCATTATTTAAGAAAACTAATTATTTTTTTCTTAAATAATGTCATTGTATAATAGCAATAACCCACTTCTGGGTGTGGGTAATGCTGGATTTACCCACAGTTGGCTTTGTTTGGCGACTCGGGCTTTGTCCTCATGACCAAACCACACCAACCGTGGGTAAATCCAGCATTACCCACACCCAGGCGTGGGTTATTGCTATAATATTACCTTTCATGTGTTATAGCTAAGCAGGACTTTTATTTATGTGATACTTATGTGTATTATCCTTCTTTTGTGTTTTATGTCACCTAGGACTATGGCAACCAGGCACCCCAATCCTTGCAAGCCTCCCTTCAGTGTCCCTGAGAATGAAATTATTGTGGATGCATTTAGGTGACATGGTACCTTACTACTTGAGAGGGGATGTGTGGATATGTCTGGCAAAATGCTAATTTGGCAGTGGATAGTGTCTGATGTGAATGCAGTAGGTGGGCAGAGCACAGCATATGATCAGGTGTGCCATAGGACCACTGACATGATTTAATCAGCACAGAGGAGAGCAGCTGCAGTGGCCCATGAATGGGTGGCTACTGGGGAGGGGCCTGCTAGAGAGCCACTGCTGACACCAATGAAGAATTCCTGCCCACTGTCATGGGACCCAGACAGCTCACTGGCAAGTGCACAACAGAATGTCATTGATGTTGCTGCTTCTGTTTCAGGAAGAACATGTATGTCTCAGAAGGAGCTTCCAGATAGGCTTACTTATCTCAGTTGCTAAATAATTTTCTTGTATAGTAAAATACTGACAGCAATACTTAAGTTGTGATTAATATAAAAATGTTTTGGGTGGGGGAATAGTGGTAGATTGATACAGTTAACAGCACATTATGGTTGATTACATATGGGCTTGGGGTGGAAGTGTTATCCAAGTTCTTGTTAAAAGTATCGTTAATGGACATATAGGATCATAGGATCATAGAAACTTACTAGGCTAATGGCCCTGGGGCCCTTACAAGCCTAGCCAAGCATTTATCCCCAAAACAGAAATCTCAGTCAGCACCTGTCACCCCTGTCAATGAAGGACAGAGGTGCAACCCCTGGGACAAATCTGTGGTTTCCCATCCACTCATCAAGGCTGCACTTGAAGAGGGTCAACAAGGTACTCTGTTTGACATGTACAGGAAATCTTTTCCAGAGATGGGGTAGCCTCTGGGAGACAAACCTGACTCTCCAGCAGGTTTTATTGATGTTGCATATTAGATTTAGGGTTTTTGAGTGGGTAATGAGGGAGGAGTTAGACTTACAGATATGGAGCATCTCTAGTAAGGCAGAGTCTGATATTGCCTTGTAGGTGAGACACAGATCACCTCTGAGCAACCTGTATGATACAAAGTAGAGTGATAGCGATCTGAGCCTGTCCACAGAGGACAGTTGTTGGAGGCCATGGATTCTCTTTGTGAGGTATTTCTGTGACCTTTCCAGTTGGTGCATGTGTTTGGAGAGGTACGTACCAAATGGGGCATTATACTCAGTTATAGGCTTAATGTGGGAGCAGTACTGAGAGGTAATAACCTCCTTTTTTCTGGATGCAATCCCTTTACTTATGAGATGAATCAAGTAAAATACTTTTCTGACCACTGCCGCTACATGATGGTCGAATGCGAGATTGTTGCCAACCTGAGTACCCAGGTCTCTCATCACAAGTTGTGTGCTTAGGGGGTTGCCATCGGTGTGGTAATCAGCAGGGGCCATGTTTTTGCTGAATGGTATGATAATACATTTTTCTGCATTCAGCTTAAAGCTATGACTTTGGCATCAGTCACTTGTTGCTGTGAGACCCTCTTGCAGTATGTTAGCATTCTTTGAGGAGTCAGTGACAGCACCCAACTTACAGTCATCCGCAAACTTGGTCAGCCACAGGCCCTTTGCCTTTGCCTGGACCTCTGAGAAGTAGATGTGAAGCAGTAGGGGTCCCAGGGCAGATCCTTGGGGAACACCACTAGTGACAGGTCTGCTGTTGAAGGTGGCGGGGCTCATTTTGACCTTGTGGGTCCTATCGGTGAGCCAATTGGCCACCCACCTGATGAGACACAGATTTACACCAAGTTGTGTTAGCTTTTTGATGATGCCCGAGTGGGGAATTGTGTCAAAGACCTTGGCCAAGTTAAAGTAAGCTTTATGTACTGACTTTTCCTCATCCAGGTCCTTGGTGACAGTATCAAAGAAGTCAACCAAGGGCAAAATGTTTTAAACCTCCGTGTTACTGTTGATTGTGATGATAGTACCTTACCTTTTGCTTTGCTAAACTTCTTTCAGGACCATCCACTATAGGAGCCTACAATCCTCTGCACATGGTAAGCCAAACATTTTTATGTCAGTACTGATGAGCAGTTCAAAGAAAGATTTAGTTTGTGATGTGGGTGTCAGGACTGTTGTGTGCATTGTTGTACTGTCTGTAACAGTGGCAGCATATATTGGAAGTCTGTAGTTTAGGTATTAATTTCTTTGCTGTGTTTGTTGCTTATTATCACAGATGATCCTGACATTGGAAGTGTGGGACTCCTACTACCTGATGTCAGAGTATCACAGACTCTGATTATGATGGTAGCCAAACAGAGGCACAGTCATGGGGTGAAGAGGTTGAATCTGACACTGAGGTTAACATTCAGCCATACCCTGTAATTCCATCAAACATAGACAGTAGGCCTACACCAACCCATTCCAGTGAGCCCTCAGATATTGAACAGGTGGAGGGTGAGACACTTGATCAAGATAGTGTGGTTACTGCATCTTCAGTGCCTGTTGGCTCTGGCCGTAGCCAAAAAGTGGGTGAGGTGCCATGCAGTAGGGTTGTTAGGGGTGCTCGGAGGAGGCCCACTGTCCATCCTCCACCTGATCCAGGTGTGTGTCTTTCCATACCACTCAATGTATGTTTAGGGCTGTCATAGAAGTGCAGCCATGCTCCAATAGGTCTTCCAGAGAAATGCTTAGGGTTGTAGATGTGGCACAGGCTGACATGCATGACTGCCTCCACCATAGGTTCATAGTTTCATAGGTGTTTACTAGGCTAATGAGCACAAGGGCCTATTTAGCCTAGCCATGCATCCCAAATCTCTGACAAGTTCTGATACCCTTGATAAGTGGTAAGTCTGGGAGATGAACCATTTACAGGTTACCTCTGTCCCTTAGAAACATAGGTGCCAAACCAGGGATGAATTTCTGGTTTCCCATCCAACTGTCCAAGTTGCATTTGAATTGGATTAGAGAGGAACTCTGCTTCACATAGATGGGGAGCCTGTTCCATAGACGGGGGGCTAGTCTCTGGGATACATACCTATCTCTCCAGCAGGTCCTATTTATATCACAGGCAGGGTTTAAGTCTTTAGAACAGGTAATTCTAGTGCTGTTTGTTTTGTGGATATGCAGGAGGTCCATCAGAGTGGGGTCTGACAATGTCCTGTATGCCAAGTATAGATCTCCCCTCAAACGCCTGTAGGAGACAGAATACAGAGATAGGGCCTTGAGGTGGTCTGCATAGGACATATTACTTACGTCCCGTATTCTTTTAGTAAGGAACCTCTGTGGATGTTCCAATTATTAGATATGCTTGATTAGGTACATACCAATAGGGCATTGTACTCAATGATAGGTCTAATGAATGCCAAATACAGTGAAACAATGACTTCCTTGGACTTAGATGCCATACCTTTGTTTATAAGTTGCGCAATATAGAATGATTTCCTCACCACTGTAGACATGTGATGATCAAAGGTGTGTGCTGATTCAATGGTTCTGATGAATTAGACATTGGAATGGGTAATATCTGTGATGGAATATCTTCTGGAAGGGAGATGGCATCCATGTGGGGGTAGGTCAGCACATCATCTGATGTTAGCTGACGTGGCCATGCCTGATCACGGTCCCATAGTGGCACTACTTCCATTGCTCCATCAGTGGTTGAGGTGTCCGCACACAGCCAGGGCAGATCATGGGGTCATGGTCCTGGGCATCCTTGTGAGGAGAGCTCGTCCAGCAGACATCAGTCACATTCAGGTAGCAGTAGTGCATTTGACCGTGAGCATGGATGTGCCAGTGCAACTCCTGGCAGAGCCAGCTCTCATAGTCAGGTACCATGCACAGCTCACACCTGTCTGACAAACCAAGTCTTCTTGCAGACACTCACACACCAATTTCACCTGGAGGGCCCATACAGACACACACACAACAGTTACATGGTTCAGCCATGATGCTTAAAGCTCATTCTGTTTCAGTGGCCATTTGTCACATAATCCAAATGTCTGCCTGTTTCTCTTTCTTTCTCACATGCACTCACTTACCTTTTGTGTCAGCCTAGTCTTCCTGCTCCTCCCCACACCCTGTGCAAGTGATGATAACTGTGCCATATCCTTGTTTTCTATCTTTGGGATTCACAGATGCATAAGCTTTGTGTCTGATGCTCAGGGTGCATAGCTGACTTAGTGCTTAGTATATCTGTGCTTGTAATGTTGTTTTGTTAATTTTACTTCTGACATATTTTGGTCTTAGAAAGTTAGACAGTTGATAGAATCAAAACAGTTTTTTGCATCAGTATTTTTAAGAATCTTCTGAGGGTTGTGAAGTCTGAGACTGAAATGTGTCTCATTGCTTTCTAACTTCTCCCTTTCATGATTTTCCAGTACAAAAGTATGAGGCTAGACTGAGGACATTCTGTGACCATCAGTACATTTAGGAAATATGAATGTGTTAACATTTAGGAAATATGAATGTGTTAATCTTTGTTGCCTGAGGCCTATTACTTGATTGAGGACACAGGTATTCAAATAAATCTCTGCTGTCACATGTTAAAGTTATTGCTGTACAAATTAGCCATCTTTTAATTACTTACATTACCAAGTATGAACTTGCAAGAATATGCCATTCATTTGTATTATTACACACTTCTGTTTTAACACTCTAGGTTCAACACTTACCTTGTAAATCCATCAGTTGCTACAGTTTTAGTTCAGGGCTGAGTCTGTCTGATGCTAAGAGTACACAGCCATTACATAGGCAGGTAAAGGTTGTGAGTGTTGCCTGGCATCAATGTTAGTATATGTATGTGTGTAGGATGAAGGTTTTAGCCCCTTAGGTGATGAGTCGTTGTGCGATGCATTGCATCTTAGCCAATGCATGTGCATATTGAGCACACCTACATCTGCCTACACCCACAGCAGCTGCTGGATTCCCCTCTGACACCTCACCTGCATGTGGCTGTAGTGACCTTGTCTTTGGTGGTGGGAGGTGTGCCCCTTCCCCTTATTGATCCTGCTGAAGCTGCTTTCTCAGGATGATGTTATGAAGCATGGCACAGATAGTGAAGTATTCAGTACATGTACATGGATTGTACTTCAGGGCTCACCCAGATGTTTCTTAGGGAGTGGAACCATGACTTCAGCAGCCCAAACACACGCTCTGTGATATCTCTGGTTTGAGCATGTGCTTCATTATGGCATTCTTTAGTGGGTGTGTGAGCTTTTTTGATGGCCAACATCAGCCACAGTTCCAGTGCGTAACCTGCATCCCCCAATAAATGACCCTGAGGGATATTACCCATAGTGAACATCTGATACAGTTGGGAGGTATGCCAGATATGTGAGTCATGGTAGCTGCCTGAGTTGCCAGCACATACATTCAAGATGATTCTAGGATTCCCAACCATCCAGAATTCTTCTGGACTGTCAGGAAATAAGGGACACTGTCTGGAAAATGGAGATTGCCTTTTATGGATAGAAAATTATCCAGAAAAAATAAAATCAATTGTTTTGTTGTCTTATTAATATTCCCAGGAAAGTCACAAAGTATTTTTCCTCTTACACTTAACAACTGCTATTTTGATGTTTCTGCTGTATGATACATATGTCCAAAGCAAAGCAATTCTGTGAAACTTTTGACCAATAGACACAAACATCCTGTGAGTCACAGAAGTCAGGACTGAACCTTGTACATGGGTTGGTTACTGCCTTTTGCCCGATGCTTGCTGGAGTAGTTTTAACTTTTTTTGTGTCTCTTGCTTATTTTCCATTGTCTATTAAGAGTGAGTGGTAGAGATTCATAGGTTCATAGGTAGGTACTAGGCTATTGGTCCTAGGGCCTATACAAGCCTAGCCAAAAAGGTACCCTGGCTTTCGCCACCCAAGAAAATTATTTTCCTGTGTCCCTGTCAAGCAGAACCACAAAGTGATCCCTAGGGTGAATTTCCTAGTACCCATCCAATTATCAAGATTTTTGTTGAAGAATGCTAATGAGGAGCTCTGTTTGACATAGATAGGTAGTCTGTTCCAGAGTATGGGAAGTCTCTGGGACAGGAATCTATCCCTCCAGCATGTTCTGTTTATTGTGGTGACAAGGTTTAGGTACCTAGAGGGTGTAGCTCGGAGGGATTGGGGTTTCTTTAAATGGAGCATGTCCAACAGCTCTGGGTTTGACATAGCTTTGTATGTTAGGCAGGGATCGCCTCTAAGTAGGCGATATGCGACAGAGTAAAGCTGGAGTTTTTTTAGATGGTCTGTGTAAGGCATCTGTTTGAGGCCAGTAATCCTCTTTGTGAGGTATTTTTGCGACCTTTCCAATTGTTGTAGATGTCTTGTGAGGTACATACCAAAAGGGGCATTGTACTCTATAATGGGTCTAATGAGTGATGAGTAGAGGGGAACAATTACCTCTTTTTTTCTAGATGAGAAACCTTTTGTGATGAGGTGTGCCACGTAGAAGGATTTCCTGACCACTGTGGCAATGTGATCATCAAAGGAGAAACTACTGTCCACCTGTGTCCCAAGGTCTCTTATCACACTTTCGGTGTTAAGTAGACTACTGCCTATGTGGTAGTTCATGGGTACAGAGTTTTTACCAAAGGGGATGACAATGCACTTTTTGGCATTGAGCTTGAGACCATGGCTTTGACACCAGGCATCTGTCTCAGTGAGGCCGTTTTGTAGGATATCCACATCGTTAGGAGTTTTGATTATGGCTCCTAGTTTGCAGTCATCTGCGAATTTAGTTAGCCAAAGACCTTCTGTGTTAGCCTGTACTTCAGAGAAGTAGATACCAAACAGGAGAGGACCCAGGACTAAACCCTGTGGTACTCCAATTGTCACTGGTCTGAAGTCTGATTTGGAGTCTGCTACTTTCACAGTGTGGGTTCTGTCAGTAAGCCAGTTGGCAACCCATCTTGTGACATAGGGGTTTATACTTAGTTTAGTGAGTTTATCTATAATTCCAGAGTGGGGGATGGTGTTGAATGCCTTGGCGAGATCTAGATAGGCTGTGTGAACCACCTTACCCTCATCCATGGCTTTGGTGACTACTTCAAAGAAGTCTATCAGGTTTAGGAGATATGATCTGCCTTTTACAAACCTGAACTGTGTGGGGTCCAGAGTTTGGAGATCTCCAATGTCTTTGTTTATGAGTTCCATGATGATACGTTCCATGGCCTTGCAGACCAGGCTCGTCAGGCTAATGGGGTGGTAGTTCCCGGGGTCTGTTGTGGCCCCCCCCCTTTGTGGAGTGGGATAACCGTCGTGGTGCGCCATTCAGTGGGCACAAAGTCTGAGGTGAGGCTATGATTGAACATGGTACTTAGGTGGGATGCCAGTTCATTCTGTAGTTTGTGTAGAAGACAGCTTGGGATGTTGTCAGGTCCCATGGATGCTGTGTTCTTGGCTTTGGAGAGTGAGGTTTTTACTTGTGCAGCCATGATTACAGGAACTTTGCATTCTTCCAGTATAAAGATGGGCCCTTTAGGGGGTGAGAGGGGGGTAAAGTTAGCACTGAACCTATCTGCCAGGATGTTAACAATATCAGTTGGTTCTGTACATTTAGTGTTATTGTGCTGTAACTCAGAGCAGATCTGAGTGTTGCCATTGAGATTCTTGACATAGCTATAGAATGCTTTGTGGTTGTCTTTAGATTCAGTGGCAATTTTGTTTTCATAACTAGCTTTGGAGGATTTTATGAGGGATCTCAGCTTCTTACTGAGGCTGACCAGGGAGTTCCTCCAATCGTGGGATTTTACTCTTTTTTGCAACAGTTTCTTTCTTCTGTTGTAGAGTTTGTTTATGGCAGAAGACTACCAGATTGGCTTCCTTTTTTTGGAGGATAGCATCTTGGTTCTGTTAGGGATAGCACAATCCATACACTCGTGTAAGTGCTTATAAACTGCATTTGTGTAGGATTCAGCAGTTGTACCTCTATTGTCCATCTGCATGGGTGTTGTAAAGTTTGCCACTTCTGTCTTAAGAAGCATGAAGTTGGCTTTGGAGAAATTTTTTACAGTTGTTTTCCTAATGGGGGTGGGAGCGGGATGTGGATGTCTAGGGTGATTAGCTTGTGGTCGGATCTGACCAACGAGGAGCTGACTTCTGGTAAGGAACACCGGTCACCCATGTTGGTGATGACCAGGTCTAGGATATTGCTGCCCCTGGCGGGGGTGTGGATAAGTTGATCCAAGGCGTTGGAATTGATGATTTCCAGAAAACGTTGAGCAAAAGAGTTGGCACATGAGTAGTTTTCCCAGTTAATGGTAGGGTAGTTGAAATCACCCATTATTAGAGTGTTGGGTTGTACCTTAATATTTTCCAGTGTATCAAGAAAAGAGGAGTGGGAATCCTGGTGCATGGTGGGGGGTCTGTAGCAAGCTATAATCTGGATTGCAGTTTTGCCCAGAGTTAGTTGAACTTGGATAATCTCGGATGCATTATGCTAAGCAACTAGCTTGGAGGTGTCGATATCCTTAATGAATATGGACACGCCTCCACCTTTAGTGTTTCGGTCCAGGTTTGGTGGCCGAAAGGTGTGGTATGAATTATAGCCTGGTAATGCAGGGGTGCTCTCTGGAGCTTTGAGCCAGGTCTCTGTCACTGCACAGATGTCAGTGTTATCCATTTTAAGGAGTGCCTCGAGTGAGTGCATTTTGAGGTTTAGACTTCTAGCATTGAGTAGCATTACCCTCAGAATTTGCTTGCTTGTACCTGTTATGGTGGTGAATTTGTCATTTGAACCTTGCCTAAAAAAGGCACTATAGGGGTGGCAAGAGCCTTTGCCAGTATCTGGAATCCCAAGGGCAACAGGTGCAGGCCATCTCTGGCAAAGCAGCGTGTTCTGTCGATCATGTCATCCCAGGCAGACAGATACTGGATTCCCTTAGAATGACACCAGAAGCTTAGCCAATTGTTAAAGTCAATCATTTTGTCCTTGTACTGTGGTATCATTCTGGGTGATGGCAGGATGCTACTCAGGGCTAGGGTCATACTTGCCTGGGGTACAAGATTGGAGAGCTCCTCCATGTCTCTTTTCATGTAGTCCAGGGAGGTACATCTCAGGTCATTCACACCAACATGGACAATGACAGAGTCATATTTGTACTTGTTGTGGAGTGACCTGAGTGCATGCATTATGTGGTGGGTAATTCAGTAATTTTGATTGCTTATGCCATCTGAAGAAACTTCAATGTTTTTGTTACATATCATTAAATCATTCTAATTTCATCTTAAATAGTGTAATGGGTAAACCAGCAATTTTTCTTCCAGTTGCAGTCAATCATATCTTACAGCATCTGGACCAGTGTCTGGCTTTTGCAATGCCTTGTAGGTTGATGAAGTCAGAGAATTTGTAGATGAAAGTGCAGGTTGGTGGACGTTCACAACCATTTGCCTGTTTTGCATTTATTTGCAGGGTTGATGAAACGGTCTGATACTTTGCAGCCACTAACTGGACTTCTTAAAGTGTTTATTTATACTTTTATTAAAGAATCATTTAATTTGTAGCATCACATGGTATGTAGCAAGAAAGTGACAAAAGCTATTACAAGAGCATAACTAAAGTTAAAATATATTTCTGCTGTACATAAGTGGGTCAAATCACTAAGTGCTAGGTAAACATGTACAAATGTATTACAGAAATATATATTTTGATATATGCTATCCCAATAATACAGTTGTATAAGAACTGCTAGCTAAGCTGCCACACTTTCCAAACAAGTAACCTTTGTATAACTATGTCTGAAAATGTATTATTTTGTACACCGTTGCCATATTTCTTGCCTATGTGCTTTAATCATACTGTTACTTCTGCAGGTAGGCTAGTTACACAATCAGTGGAAAACATGAGGTTAGAAAAGACTGGGAAGAGAGAGAGTGGATAAGCAATTCACAAAGAAACAATGGGAGGATATGTCTGTGGCTCCAAAATATGAAACAAATTCTAAAATATTTACAATTTTTGCTTGGAAATGTTGGCATAAGTATTTTTATACCCAAGCAGACTCCAAATTTTTTTTTCCTCTAGTAGATTGCAAATGTTGGAGGTGTGATGTGATGGGGAAAAAAGAGGTAATTGGGAACATATTTTTGGGGAGTGTAATGAGTTGCCAGGGTTTAAAAATTCCTTACAGACAGCTCTGTCAGAAATACTGAGTGAGAAAATTTGTGTAACTAAGGAAACGCTTTTTTGAGCTGGGGTACAGGATCTGAATTGCCTAGACATAGTAAAACCTTGCTAAGTTTAATTCTGGTGGCTGCCAAAAAAAGCAGTTACTAGAAGATGGAAATCAAGGTCTTAAACAAATGTATTTAAAGAAATGGAGATAGCAACAAAGATAAAAAAAACTAGAAACTGGATCTTTAGAAAAATGGTAGGAGCAAATTGCAGAGAAAATGTGTAATTATGGGAACAATACATGCAGAATAATGTTTTGGAGGAAGAATGAAGTTTAATGGAAGACAGGAATTGATCAATGTATGTAATGTTGGATTGACAATTACTGTATAGGAGATTATATATGATGTATAGTAGTTGTAACTGAGAATTTGTCAAGGAAATGAGTTGGCATAATGGTTGAGGTCTTTACCTGCCGTGTACAAGGTTCGATCTTGACCTCTGTCCAGTAGGGTGGTGTTTCCATCTCAAACTCACCAAAAGAATAGAGCTGTGGGCAGCAGTACAGACTCTACATGGTGCTCTATAGGGGAATAATTATATAAACCAACAGCTTTGGGCAAATACTGTACTGCACAGTGTAGGAAAACACAGATCACAGACTGAGTGCTGTGGCAGGGCTAGCCACTTAATGGTGTAAAATATAGTTCTAGGTAACCAGTCGTGTTGATTAATGTTGCCAATGAGCATGTGTATTTACCAGTGATAAGTGGGTTGAGGACCTGGTCTACTCCAACCTATGCCAGGGACCCATGCTTAATGGTGGGAGTGTATGTGCCTGCCATAAAGCTCAGCAGCCCTGGGTCAATACTCTACTGGCTGGTCAGTATCCAATTGCCCAACTTGGTTTTCTAGAATAGCTCTGTTGAGTAAAAGCTGACATAAAACCAATCAACCTGCTTAACATGAACTAAAAATTGCTACACTTTAAGTTCACTGACTGGATGTGGCTTGGAAGTGGATGACATGATGGTAACTTACACAATGGTTACTTTTACATGAATGTCCAGAATTTTTGACATGAAAAGTTATTGATCATAGATGATTACCTTAGCATTACACATGACTTGGGAGTTAATGGAGTGGAAACCCTTTCTATTTAAGTAGACCCTTCTCTGCTCCCCGGGTGGTGCCTTAATGTCTATATATGTACAATCTATGGCACCCAGTACTTCATAATAGTGTGCTACAGGGTAGCACTCTTGCATATTTGTGGCCCTGTCTTCAGGAGTATGGGAAAAATATATGTGGTCACTGGCATGTTGGAGCATAGCATTCAGGAACTGATTGAGTATCCTGGATGCTGATGCCTGTGACACTCTCAGCATATCCCCTGTTAGTCTCTAAAAGGTTCCTGTAGATAAAATTATAAGTGCTACACATACCATTATCTCCCCTAGTACTGGTTCCCCTTGGTTTGCCCTGGGTCTGAGTTGAGGATGACAGAGGTCATCGAGTTCCTGTAGTGTGTCTCTATCCACCCTGTAGCATTCTACAATTTCCACCTCATGCAGATTGTGATAAGTTAACCGGGGTCTGAAAACTCTTCTCCTTCTTGGCTGTGGTCTATTAGCAGCAGCAACAACATAGACTTCAGCTTGTTGCACATACACATGAATTAAAGCAGTCTCTAACATTCTTTCTGTATAGACTCTTTTCAGTGTCGGTATTCCAGTAGGTTTTGGAATTCACAGGGAAAACTAGCACTGAGTTTACACGGTTGCCTTATAACTTCTTGAATAGCTCTTCCATCTTGGATTGGTTGATTAGCATACAGTTCAGCTGCTTATGCTGTAATTAGCATGCCACTGTGTTTACCATGGTTTTGTGGCTCTACACACCATGTAAATCCGCTTACTGAATACAAAACTGTGGGCTACCATTTGAGCATTGTGGTGCAGCACACACACCGTCTTAGCAGACCATGCAGGGTTTATTGAATCTGTCCTTAAACCATAACTCTTAATTTCTTTTAATCACTGACATTATATTTACTGGAATTCTTCAAAAAGGTAATGGCAAAAGCTAACTTTTGGGGTGCAGCCTTTTCTGGACTCAGAATTTCCCAAAGAAATTGCAAGATTGCTGATAGTTCTCAAAACTCCTAGTATACTTTTTCTTCAGGCAGCATTTCTACTGTTTTTTTTTTTAAATCAAATATAAAATAATATCTATAAACACACTTTCAGCAAACCATATTAGGAACAGACTTTAAATATTGCCCTTATATTCACAGAAAGTAGCTGAAACAACAGTTTTTACATTAACATGCATTTCTCCAAAGAATCTGAAGTCTGAAACTCTACTGTCTATCACTTAATGATTGCATTCCTAATAATTTTATCAATAAATATGTTTCATGAGAAATGGACCAAAACTATTGGCCAAAAAAAATGGAAATCCAGCAATATTGCACACAGCTGTTCTGCTCACAGTTCTATCTTGTTTCCATACAGAAATTAAATGAACAGGTTCAGTGCAAAAAGAAAAAAAATGCTGGTTTCTTTTAACTGAGCCTATTTGGTTTACTACAATTCTCTATTACTCTGACTCAGAATGTAACCAGCTGCTTCTTTTGTATACAGAAAATAAAAATATATCTGGAAGGGAAAACCATCCCTGAAAATCAATGTGCCTGCCAATTCCACTAGTGAAAGCTAGGAAAACACTACTATTGGTTGCTCTTGCAACTACTCACAGGGTTTAAAAGCACATACTGTGTTTGTGAGCTAGAAGTGGAATTTTTTTTGTAACAGCCAGGATAGAAGGGAATGAGCGACAATTCCATTTAGCCAAGCCAAGATCCAGGGGTACTCACCACACATGACACTTTTTTTTTTTTTTTTTTTTAACAGTTAAGATGAGGGCAACTTATTCAATTTAAAGTCGAGGTAGGGGTGGCTCACTCCCCTCACTATATGGTTCTAGTTCACATGAGTGGTGCCCACACAAGATGTCATAAAAAGATGCAGGAGGCACACTGTAGTGACTCAAACATCCATGCAAGACATTTTTGCCATTTTGTATGTTTCCCTTAAAGAAAAATTAAAACAAATTGTGCAGTATATTTTTATACTTATTTAGCATGAATTGTGCCCATGACAAGTCAACAGTCAGGGCAATTGCACCTTTCACCCAGTGCTTTCTACACTACTGAGGAGGGGGTATGTTAGGAAGTTTCCAGAGGTTATGCAGGGGGTATGTTAGTTTGGGCATTACTGCCTGCCTTTGTCTAACAAAGACATGGGGGTCAGACCTGGGGGGGATTTCTAATTTCCCAACCATTGGTTAAGCGAAAAAATAACAAGTAAAGCACTAATAAAATAAATAACAAAGGGCCACAGCTCCAAAGGCAAACCAAAACTTTAATATCTGAGCACTTACGTTCACTCAAATCAAATGAACTTCTTCAGACAAATTCAAACAGTAAAACCCCTCCTTACATAACCATGAAGTCACGTGACCGATAAAATGCATTGCACCACAAGTTTAAAACCGGTTGTTAAAAGGCATATACATATTTATAAAGATATTTGCATATACTTTAAAAGAATTTTTAAGCACAAAGTAGAGCAATATTAATATAAAAAAAATTAATATAAAAAAATCCAAAAGGTGCATCCATACAAACCTATAAGTACATGAAGTATTGTCTTATAAGAATTCATTCAGCGTAATAAACTTTTAAGCTTAAGTAAACACATAACAGAACACTGCTCATTAAGGCCTGGATAATGATCTGCATTACCATAACTCTTGTCTTTCTAGTAAAAGGGATGTATGCCCACCTCTAGGGCTCTCCATCATCTGGTCGATTACCTTAAATTTAAATTGGTGTCCAGGATTGTCCCTAATGTGGTTGGCTAAAGCATTATTTTCTCTCTTTCTATTTATACTATAAATGTGTTCATAGATCCTTTCTTTGAACCTAAGATCGGTTTTGCCGATATAAAATGCCAGACAGAATTGACATATACCACGCTTTTAGAGTTACAGTCATATCTAGCAGTGAGCAAAAAATGCCTATTAGCAATTGTGGAGGCCCTACCTATATCTATGTACCCGCAATAGGCACATGCTTTACATTTAACCATTCCTGGGTTCCTGTTGTACAATTTATGCTCTTTCTCCAATATATTTTTAAGCTAGCTCCTTTTCTTGGTAGGGTGCCCAGTTTAGATCTAAGATCTGTGTCTTCTATAAGGATACACTAGATTTTTAACAGGGTGCTCCGTGTGGCCTCACCATAAGTTGCATATGTAGTAATTAAGCTAACAATGTATCTATTCTTATCACTGTTATTATTACTGTGCACTGACATATTGATTTGAGTGAATGAAAGTGCTCACATATTAAAGTTTTGGTTTGCCTTTGGAGCTGTGGCCCTTTGTTATTTATTTTATTATCCATTGGTTAAAGTTAACATAGGGTTAGGGATGGATTCTGCTTTACATGGACAGGGATCCTGTTCCAGAGCATGGGGATCCTCTGAGACACAAGTACCTCACCAATATGTCTTATTTATGTCACAAGCAAAATTTAAATCCATGGATCTAATGGTTCTGATGTTGTTTATTTTGTGGATGTGCAAAAGATCCATTAGACCTGGATCCGAGGATGCCTTGTATACCAGGTACACATTGCATTGCAGTAACATATAGGAGACTGAGTATAGAGATAGGGCTTTAAGGCGAGCTATATAGGACAATGTATTTATACTCTGGATTCTCCTGATAAGGAACTTTTGTGGGAATTCCAATTGTTGCATATGTCTGTCAGGTACTGTCCAAAGGGGACATTATACTCAGTGTTGGGTCTGATAAGGGGCAGATAGCATGGTGCTATGACTTCCTTGGGCTTACCTGCCATACCCTTACTTATAAGTTGGGTGACATAGAATTATTTTCTTACTACCTAGTCCACATGTTAGTCAAAGGCCATATTACTATCTACATATGCCCTCAGATCCCTGAATACTGGTTCAACTCTTAGAGGTGTCTTATCGGTAGAGTAGTTAGCCTGAGTGACAGTTTTTCCAAAAGGCACTATAATGCATTTCTTGATGTGGAGTTTTAATCCGTGACTTTGGCACCAGTCATTTGTCTGTGTTGGACTCTTTGTAAAATATGTGCATCATGGGGGGAAATCTGTGATAGCCCCCAATTTGCAGTCATCTGTGAACTTAGTCAGCCAAAGGCCCTTGATATTAGCCTTTACCTCTGTGAAGTAGATGCCAAATAGCAGCAACCCCAGCATGGAGCCCTAAAGTACCCCACTGGTGACTGGTCTCTTAGTGGAGGTGATCTCACCAATCCTGACGTCATGGGTCATATCTGTAAGCCAGCTGGCAATCCAGTGAGTTACATAGGGCATTTATGCCCAGTTTGGTGAGTTGGTCAACTACACATGAGTGGGGTATTGTACTGAATGCCTTAGCCAGGTTCAAGTAGGCAATATGCATCATTTTCCCCTCATCCGTTGCCTTGGTAACCTTCTCAAAGAAGTCCACCAGGTTTAGTAGGAATGACCGTCCTCTGATGAAGACAAAGAGAGCTGGGTCCAGTGTCCAAAGGTTGGTTATGTTTTTGTTGATCATCTTCCTCATGCAATAACTATTGTTTGCAGTTGATGTTGTAGTGGTTATATTTCAGTGCGGATGAAATCAATTACAAATGCAGTGAACACAAGATCTACTTTAAATAAGCCTTGCCATCTAAAACTATCTACTTCAGTGTTGTCTCTGTGGCACAGATAGATAAAGCCCTAACTGTAGCGTAAAATAATAAAGACCATTTAGTCAACAACCTGCTGGAGGAACAAATGGGACAGTGGGAGTAAGTGGTTAGACCAGCCTGCCTGTTATGTACCACTGCACTGCTGACTCTCAGTGGGGGATCAAAAACACAAAAAGCAGCATTAAATATTATTGTATATGCATGCTTCACCAAACAAAGTTATACTGTATAGCTTGGTTCTGTACATACATGGGAATAAGCATGTGTTGGGTTACCAGCATTAGGGAGCATGACTGTCAGACTGTTTCAGCAGATTGAGGCTTAAGGCTAAGGGAAAACTCTTCTTAGCTAGAAATATACTGCCTCCCATAACTTGATTTCACTAAAAGAATAAAAAAAGAAAAAAAAAAGAAAATGTTTACATTAGTGACTCCCTGAGTCAAACAATGCAACAAAATCTGATTTATATGTCTGTGAGTGAAGAGTCCTTGTCAAAGTGCATTAAATGAACACTGGTCAGGAGAAGCTGCAACATTCTGAACTGATCGCAATAAGATTTTTGAGCTACAGACGTGAAACAATATAATGCTGCTGTAAAGGCTAAGCAGTAATGCAGCAGGTTAGATGCACTTAATGTTATATCAATTATCACAAAAAGGCCATGTGAGAAGTTTGGGGTGCCAATGTCTACCCAGGAATTATTATAAGTTTATTTAGTTTTCAATGTCACTGGAAAGAAAGCTCAGGAGTAACACTTTGTCCATAAACACAGCATATTTCTGCAGATTCCTGAAGCAGATTCTTCAAGCAGAAACAGAAGCAAATGAATATACAGCCAGCCAGCCAGCCACATGCATTGGTAGGTCTTGCATTAATGCCACAGAGCACAGAGCTCAGTATAGAAAAATAACTGCTAAAGTAAATCAGTTGGCTGAAGTCAGTCAATCTGCATTAAGATTTTACAGATCAAGCAATACGGTCAAGTAAGTGTCTACAGTATGTTCACAGTGCCTATGTACCACATTCTTCATTACAGGTGGTCTGAAAGGCAGCAAACATACATTTCAAGTCAGGGGGTCAGTAATAATGATCTGAGAACACTTCAGCAAGAACTTACAGTACCGAATGGAGAGATGATAAGTCAGCAGGGAGTCTGAATGGAGAGATAATAAGTCAGCAAGCAAAGGAGAGTAGCATTGCTGAAATTGAATTCATCCTTAAGTCTTGGTGAGTACCTACATGAGGTGGATCCTGTTTTTCACAAAATGTCACCAAGATGACACTGATATATAGACTGCATTTATATAGGATATACCATGTTCAGAAGTAGGTCAAAAATTAAGAAAGATAGCACAAGACCCAGAATAAAAAAGTGCCTTGTCCTGGTAGGTGCACTGGTGCCAGGACTGGAAGAAATGACAGTGTAGAATCCTCAAAATATGGAAGGATTCCTACAATGGGGCCAGGCCAAGCTCAGGAAGAGGATGCCCCCCCTCCCCTGCTGTAGAAGGAAGTAGTAGTCCACAAAAAAACTTGTAGGCCAAAGAAGAGTCATAGAGACAGTAAAGTGCACTATTGAGGATAAGAAAGAAATTATGTATTGTTACTATTATGCAAAAAGCCCAGAATTTCCAGACACAAGATATACAAAAAGATTAAGAGAGAAATTAGAGGAAAGAAAATGCTTCCACAAGAAAAACTGTCAGAAGCTTCAAATAAAAATGTGTGGTCATTAATAAAACAGATTTGTGAAAAACAGTATATAGACCAACAAACCTTGATCTGTTTGGAAAAAAAAAAAGCATATGAGGAAGTGTGAAAATAGAAACAACAAAACCTAGATTTTTTTTGAAAAGTATAAAAAAGAAATATGGACATGGGAAAGAAAGGGAGATTTGATATGGTGCAACATTTATGCAAAGGCGAAAGCCAACTTAATCAACATAAAGAAGGCAGTTCCAAAGATATTCAAAGAGAAACACAGGCAAAGGCATCCAGACATGGAACATTTCACAATAAAAAAATAATATCACAAAGAGGGAATGTAGAAAAGAAGATTAGTAATGCAGAAGTTAAAAAAATAGAAAATGAAGTTATGGAGTCCCTGCAATGTGAAGGATTTGGTGTAGAAGGTTGAACACACGTTATGCCACAGCATGGTGGAACGAGTCCCCAAAGTAAGGAGAAACAGGAAGATCAGGAGACATCTGAAAAAGAAATATGGACGTGAAAGAAAAAAGAGATTTAATATGGTGTAATATCTATGCAAAGGAGAAAGCAAAACTAATCAATACAAAAAGAGCAGCACCAAAGATATCTGAAGAAAAATACAGGCAAAGGAGGAAAACTTTACAATACAAAAAATAAGAAGACAAAGAGGAAATGTAGAAAAGGAGATTATTAATGGAGAAGTTAAAGAAATAGAAACTGAGGTTATAGAGTACTTCTGAAGTGAAGGATTCAGTGTAGAAAAACTAATTCAGAAAGCACCACAACGGGATAGAGCAATGGACCTCCAAATTAAGGGGAAACCAGTGGAACAGGAAGCAATTGGTCAGGTGCCGTATGAAGATATTCTGGAGCCTTCCACAGGAAACCAGTATAAACATTTTACTTGAAGCTGGACAGCAAGGGAAGGAACAGGAAACTGTGGAAACTCTGACGCAGTCAATGTTGAAGAGTGATAGGTAGTGAGTTCCCATATGACAGAGCAATGGATGGCACTGTATGAAATTGAAGAGAATGTGCCACAGGAAGATGCAATAAAACTTTCTATGGAATCCCCACATGAAATGGAAAACAAAATATGTGCCCTCAGTTTAGAAGAAAATAAACTAAGAAAAGAGTTGCTTGATTTAATAGAGATAGACATATTAAGGTGAATTAAAGAATTAGACTGCAGAAGGTCAACAAAACCCAAAAGTCAGATGTTTGATAAAACAAATGAACACAGCAATTAGGGTTGTCCAGAGAGAGATCTATGTGATGTAACAGAAGTAAACAGGATATATTACTGTGCAGCTAAATTAACAACTAATAAAGTTCTACTAGAAGAACATAGGGTAGTGACGGAAAGGAAGGGGAGAAATCGAATGCCATCGTGGAAGCATCAAATAGAGAAAATTATGAAGCAATTAAGATAAGAAGTGTCACTGTTAGTAGAGTATAGAAGAGGGAGCAGATCAACAAAAATACTTAGAAAGATAGGTGTGATAAAAGCAATGCACAGTATTAGAACAGATCAGGATCTATCATGCACTATCACAAATAACAAACTAAAAATCTCAGCACAGGCAGAAAAACTTAGAAGATACACAGATAAATATAAAGGAAAAGTACAAAATAAGCAATTTATTGATGATCAAAAAAAGTTTTATACAGAATTGGGAAACAAGGTAAAAGGAATTGAAAGGCCACCAAAAAAGAAGAAATAGATACATTTTGGAGAAGTATCTATGAAGATCATGTGAAACATAACAAAGATGCTAAATGGATAGAAGAAGTAAAGGAAAGAGTAAGAAGTTTAAAGGTACAGGATATGAAATGGGATGAAGTAACAGCCAGAGAGATTGAAACAAAGTTAAGAAAAGACACTAAATGGAAAATCTCAACCCCAGATGCAGTACCTACCTTCTTGTAAAAGTATTAACATCTTTGCATGAAGATTTAACCATGAGTAAGAACTATTTATATTGGCACCCCTAACAGACACGAACCTGGCTAACAACAGGAAAAACAATGCTCCTACTTAGGAGTGAACCTGCAAGCTACCCTAAAACTTATAGACCAATAACTTGCCTTCCAACAACGTATAAACTATACACTAGAATTAATGCAGACAGAGTCTATACTCATTTAGAAGAAAACTTAATTATGGCAATAGAACAAAAGGGCAATAAAAGAAAGTAATATGGAACAAAGGATCATTTGTTGTTAAATAAAGTCGTAGTGGAGAACTGTAAAAGGGGGAAGACTTTAAGTATGGCATGGATTGACTACAAAAAAGCATTTGATAGTATCCCACATTCATGGATGAAAGAGTGCTTAAAAATGTATAAGATACACCCTACACTGACTGACTACATTACAATGATCATGAAACAGTGGCAGACCACTCTGCAATTAAGCCATGATAAAGGACAAATTATTATCCCAGGGATAAAAATTCAAATGGGGATATTCCAGTATGGCTCTCTTGTCACCACTATTGTTCTGCCTTGCCCTTAACTCTTTAAGATGTTTACTTAAGAGCTTAGGCAATAGCTACAATTTGGTTCCTAAAAATCAACAAAGGATAGAATTCTCATCTTCTCTTTGTTGATGATTTAAAACTGTATAGCTCATCAGATGAGGAACTGAAAGCACAATTGCAAGCTGTCAAAAATGTTTCAGATGATATGAGAATGTTGTTTGGTCTTGTAAATGTGTAAAAGCAACCTTTAAAGCAGGGAAATTGCAGCACCAAGAAAACATCAGTTTGGGACAAGAATGTATTATAAGAGAACTTGAACAAGAGGGAGTGTATAAACATTTGGGAACTGATAAAGGATCAACAATAAACATGAACAAATGCAAATAAAACTTAGTAAGGAATACTTTAGAATACTTAAGTTAATCCTGAAAACAGCATTGGCATCTAGGAACAAAATCCAAGCTATAAACCAATTTGCTCTTACTGTCCTAATTTACAGTTTTGGAGTGATTGTCTGGCCCCAAAACCTGTTGGATAGATTATATAGGAAAACAAGAAGGATGCTTCATACTCACCAAATGATTTATAAAAATTAGTGCATACCAAGATTACATATTCCCCATTCCAAAGGAAGGCTGGGCCTCCTTGAAATTGATTACATGCATAGATCTGCAGTTGTGGGACTCCACACATATCTGCTGACCTCACAAGGCCCAAATGTAGTGAAAGTTCTGAAGCATGAGGAGAATAAATCTAAGATGACTTCCCTGCTTAGTCTAGCAGAAGCATATCGGCATCAAGCAGGAATCAATATCAATCCACAAGTAGATAAAAATCAGGCAGCAACTGAATGTGCCAAAAAACAAAAGAAAGAATATAAGGTGAAGGACCAGATCAGAAGGCAAGAAATGTGGAAAATGCATAAATATAGAGTTGCAAGTATAGAAAACTTCTGGAAGAACCTCATGTTTACCAGGAATGAATGCAGGAATGATTAAGGAGAGGCAAATTCAAACCAAGAGATGAAAGGTTAATATTGGTGGCACAAGACAGTGCACTACGTACATGTTGGTTTACAAAGTTCATTGAACAAGTGGGAGAAACAGACAAATGTTGGTTTTGTAAAACAGAATTGAAAACAGTTGCACACCTTGTTGCTGGTTTTGACATATTATTGGCAGAAGGACTGTATAATGAAAGGCATAATAATGTGGCAAGACTTGCACTGAGGATTGTGAAAACATTATGATATTGAAGTGGCTGAAAAACACTGGAAACATGAGCCACAAAGCATCATATAAAATTATAATGTCTACATCACATGGGATCATCCATTGCCAACAATTCAAAAGACAGAGCTAGAAAACCGGATATAGTGGCCCATGAAAAGAAGATAAAAGTAGCATTGATCATTGAAATCGCCACACCCAGTGGCTACAGTGTCTTGCATACAGAGAGATACAAAGTCCTAAAATATCAGGATTTGAAGGCAGAAATGAGAGCAATGTGGAACAAAGATACCCAGATAGTCCCAATAGTAGCAGGAGCAACGGGTCTTATAAAAAAGAATCTGCAAGCATATTTAGATATGTTACCAATACATGCAACTCCATACGAATTGCAGAAGGAGCCATTACTGGGCACGTTGCTGGTGCTGCAAAGAGCCTTTTTGTCTGACTTCAAAGATTGAAACAATACTAATTTCATGTACTTTAATCGTAATTTGACTTAGGAATGCGGTCCATTCCCATCATAGTTTTAGAAACCCAAAAGATTTGGAGAAATTAAAAGGGTGATACCATTATATCTATTATTCACTAGGTCATATAAATATGAGGAGATTCCTCAAGACTGTATATACTTCTTAAGACAGAAGTGGCAAAGTTCATGACACCCATGCAGACAGACAATAGAGGTACGACTGCTGAATCCTACACAAATGCACTTTATAAGCACTTACACGAGTGCATGGATCATGCTATCCCTAATAGAACCAAGATGCTATCCTCCAAAAAAAGGAAGCCAATCTGGTGGTCCTCTGCCATAAACAAACTCTACAACAGAAGAAAGAAACTGTTGCAAAAAAGAGGAAAATCCCATGACTGGAGGAACTCCCAGGTCAACCTTAGTAAGAAGCTGAGATCCCTCATAAAATCCTCCAAAGCTAGTTACGAAAACAAAATTGCCACTGACTCTAAAGACAACCACAAAGCATTCTATAGCCATGTCAAGAATCTCAATGGCAACACTCAGATCTGCTCTGAGTTACAGCACAATGGCACTAAATATACAGAACCAACTGATATTGCCAACATCCTGGCAGATAGGTTCAGTGCTAACTTTACCCCCCCCCTCACCCCCTAGAGGACCCATCTCAATACTGGAAGAATGCAAAGTTCCTGTAATCATGGCTGCACAGGTAAAAAAACATACACTCCAAAGCCAAGAACACAGCATCCATGGGACCTGACAATATCCCAGGCTGTGTTCTACACGAACTACAGAATGAACTGGCACCATACCTAAGTACCATGTTCAATCATAGCCTCACCTCAGGGTTTGTGCCCACTGAATGGCGCACCGCGATGGTTATCCCAGTCCACAAAGGGGGAGCCACGATGGACCCCGGGAACTACCCCCCTATTATCCTGAAGAGCCTGATCTGCAAGGCCATGGAACGTATTATCATGGAACTCATAAACAAAGACATTGGTAATCTCCAAATTCTGGACCCTACCCAGTTCGGGTTTGTAAAAGGCAGATCATGTCTCCTAAACCTGATTGACTTCTTTGAAGCAGTCACCAAAGCATAGATGAGGGTAAGGTGGTTCACACAGCCTATCTAGATCTCGCCATGGCTTTCGACACCATCCCCCACTCTGGAATTATAGATAAGTTCACTAAACTAGGTATAAATCCCTATGTCACAAGATGGGTTGCCAACTGGCTCACGGAGAAAACCCACACTGTGAAAGTAGCAGACTCCAAATCCGACTTCAGACCAGTGACAAGTGGAGTACCACAGGGTTCAGTCCTGGGTCCTCTCTTGTTTGGTATCTACTTCTCTGAAGTACAGGCTAACACAGAAGGTCTTTGGCTAACAAAGTTTGCAGATGACTGCAAACTAGGAGCCATAATCGAAACTCCTAACGATGTGGACATACTACAAAAGGGCCTCACTGAGACAGATGCCTGGTGTCTAAGCCATGGCCTGAAGCTCAATGCCAAAAAGTGTATTGTTATCCCCTTTGGTAAAAACTCTGTACCTATGAACTACCACATAAGTGGTAGTTTACTTAACGCTGAAAATGTGATAAGAGACCTTGGGACACAGGTGGACAGTAGTCTCTCCTTTGATAATCGCATCACCACAGTGTTCAGCAAATCCTTCTATGTGGCTCACCTCATTACAAAAGGTTTCTCATCCAGAAAAAAAGAGGTAATTGTTCCCCTCAACTCATCACTCATTAGATCCATTATAGAGTACAAAGCCCCTTTTGGTATGTACCTCACAAGACATCTACAACAACTGGAAACACCACAGAAATATCTCACAAAGAGGATTACTGGCCTCAAACAGATGCCCTACGCAGACCGTCTCAAAAAACTCCAGCTTTACTCCGTCGCATATCGCCTACTCAGAGATTATCTCTGTCTAACATACAAAGCTATGTCAAACCCAGTGCTGTTGAACATCCTCCACTTAAAGAAATCCAAGTCCTTCCCACCTACACACTCTAAGGACCTAAATCTTGTAACCACAATAAACAGAACATGCTGGAGGGATAGAGTCCTGTCCCAGAGACTTCCCATACTCTGGAAGAGACTACCTATCTATGTCAAACAGAGCTCCTCATTAGCACTCTTCAAGAAAAATCTTGATGATTGGATGGGAAATAGGAAATTCACCCCAGGGATCACTTCTTTGGCTCTGCTCGATAGGGGCACAGGAAAATAATTTTCTTGGGTGGCAAAAGCCAGGGTACCTTTTTGGCTAGGCTTATATAGGCCCTAGGGCTAATAGCCTAGTACCTACCTATGAACCTATGTGCTTATTAAACCTGTCTTTAAGTGAAAGGACAGTAGGGCAAACCCAGAGTCATAAAGATCCTTCAGTCTACTTTCATGTTGCTGAAAAATAACGGAGAAGATAATATTGGATAAGTTATTGTCAGAACTAGATAGGTTGGGACTTGAAACCATGTATCAGCATGCATATGTTGAAAATAGATATATCACCATCTGTAACATGATGTTCTGTAACAATCACAGCTATGAATGAAAAATTGTGCTGTGAGGTAATTTATATAGATTAAATTTCACCATTTGGCAGGGTCATACACAAAACACTGATCAGTAACTTAGAACAACTAGGTATCGATGTACTGTTGATAGAATGGATAGCTGCTTGGCTTACAAATGGCAAGTATCATACAGCAACTGGGCAGGTGAAATTCTTGGTTATAGTCAAGGTGTCCCACAGGGCTTTGTCCTAGTCCCTTACTTGTTTAGATTGTATCTTTCAGATCTAACTTTTTCATCTGAGGTGTTCTACAGTCTATATGCAGATGACCTGAAATTGGGTAAACTGATTACATGAGTTACAGATAAGGCATGTCTCCAAAAGAACTTGACCATTTGGGCACAGGAGAATAATATGCTGATAAATACATCAAAAACTAAGCATATGAAATTTGGGAGACATAAATTGAAAGGTGAATATTTAATACAGCATACAGTAATTGAAACTTTAGCTTCATTTAAGGACCTGGGAATAAGGGGAGATCCAGCTATGAGTTTTTCTAATCATATCAACCAATTAGTTAATGATAGCTATATAACTATAGGCTATATAAAAAGATTTATGAAGTCTAGGAAATGAGAAATGATAACATCATTGTTTGTTACTTACATTAGACCCAAACTTGAGTATGGAATAACAATATGAAAACCTTATAAGAAAACAAGCATGAGTAAACTGGAAAGAGTACAGTGGAAATATACCAAGGGCATCCATGGATGTGAAAATTTAAGTTATTATGAAAGACTAAAATATCTACGCATTACAGATATCTAAGAGGAGATCTTATTCAGGTATATAGGGCATTTAGAGAAAACAACCTCTGGGAATGTTTGGGGTATCAAAAAGTACTAGAGAATCATCAGATAACCTATGTAGTACATTCTATAGGAATGAGAAGTGTGCTAATTGGTTCTCTGACAGGTAGCTGATGCATGGAACAGACTACCAAACTATATTAAAGTAAGTACTAGTTTAGATAGGGTCTATATCATAACATCAAAGTTGCAAAACCTTGAATGTTATGATATCGAACCCAAAATCTCGAAGACTGAGAACAGTGAAGCTGGGAAACATCAAATTCTTTCCCAGGGAAAGAATTTGGTGGGTCATTTCCGCAGCTTCGCTATTTCCTCCACTGTGGTGCGATCTCGGAGTTGGTATATTTAAGTAGGGAGGGTTTTGGGGGCACAGCCCCCCATGTTGGGGGGTGTGGGGGGTGAAGCCCCCCACATTAGACATAGTAGTGTTTGTGTGTTTTGTGCTGGAACAGCAATTTTTTTCCCAGGGAAAAAAAAATCTCTGTTCTCAGCTTTTGGAGTTTTCAGTTTTTGCGGTTATAAGTTTGATGTTATTGCATTTCGATCATGTGATATAAACCAGTTTTGATATTTTTAAGAACAGCCTGAACGCTTATTATGGGAGCAAGTGTTTTGGTATATTGGGAAGCTAGAAGGGCATTAATGCTCTTGCTTGAAATATTTATTTGTCTGTCTGTATGAATGTATGTATATGGTGGCATCACTTTGTACAAAAAAAAACATATTCTGGTGATTTTTTATTATTCACTAAAGCAACATTTTAACAAAATGTGTGGCCCTAAATGTGTGCATTTAAAGGATTCTCAATACATGCTTATATGATTGCTTGACTATACAACACCTGGCAAAGGCAGACATTGAAAGTTACTGTACAGAATGTACTTGATCCGTCTTAAGATAGTAAGGATATTTGTGAATTATTGTGGAGCTGCAGAGAACAGGTTTAGGATGTTGATGAGGTGACATGTAACAGACAACAGAGTCTGGGTATCTGGATACAAAGATTTCATACAATTTCAAATGCATCCTGGTGTCAGACAGTGGATACATTTATACCGACAACCCCCCCACACACACACACACACACACACACACACACACACACACACACACACACACACACACACACACACACAAAACACATGTGCACGTGTGTGTGTGTGCGTGCGTGTGTGTGTGTCTGTCTGTCTGTGTGTGCGTGTGTGCGTGTGTGTCTGTGTGTCTGTCTGTGCGCACGAGCGCGTCGTGGGTCTACTTTGATATAATGAAAATCCATAATCATGAATGTTATTTTTCACAAGAAGAAAATAACAAAACTAAAAATCCTGAACCACATATTTCTTCCTAGGGCTAGTAAACATGTGCCAAACATGGGGAAATATTCCCTTTTCCCCACTGTAGTTACTGTGACGCCCATGCACTGGCCCAACAATAACCAGTGAAGAACGTCCATATAGGGAAAGGATAATAAATACACACAGTAAAGTACAATTTCCCTTAAGAGCACATAGAGATCACAGTCAGTCTGGGGATGGTTTCTCCCTTTCTCTCCAGGTCCCGAATAAGACTCCCCACTGGCACAGCTATAGGGTCCAGATCTCAGCCTAGTGGGCAAGCTAAAACCTCCAGGACCCTCTCTGTCCAACCAGTGCTTCATGTCCCTGCCCAAATAGCTGACACACACACACACACACACACACACACACACACACACACACACACACACACACACACACACACACACACACACACACACACACTTTAAGATAAGAGTTATACACAACCACACAGACACTCCTGCGGAAGACTGGTACAGGTTCTTCAGCTGTGCCCCTTTTACCCAGAATATATGGTAGTACCACTTGCCACTAATATTTATCAGCTACTAAAAAGGCCCTTAACAAAGAGTGTCCAATTATTACTGTGCAACATTATTAACCAAATGGTAAGTGCAACTGAACAGTCAAAGCTTATTGGCCAGTATCACTATATATATATATATATATATATATATATATATATATATATATATATATATATATATATATATATATATATGTATGCAACGTACTCTGGAGCTGAAATTATCTCTACACAAAACAGCCACAGTTGAAAGGTTTAAAAATATTTAATAATAAATAATAAAAACACAAGACAATGCTTCTTACTACACAGTGTTAGTCAAGAGTTCAGAGATCAGGTCTGACCATAAGCTAATCACCTGCAACATCCACATCTCACCCCCACCCCCCAGTAAGAAAACCTCCATAAAAAACTTCTCCAAAGCCAACTTCATGCTATTCAAGTCCAAAATGACACCGAAGCAGACGGGAACTGAAAGTTTGACTGCTGAATCCTACACTAAAGCATTGTATGAGCACATCCACTCATGCTTGAATCGTGCCATCCCAAATAGAAACAAGATGCTCTCCTCCAAAAAAAGGAAGCCAATCTGGTGGTCCCCTGCCATAAACAAACTTTACAACAAAAGGAAGAAACTGTTGCAGAAAAGAGGAAAATACCAAGATACAAAAAACTCCCTTACCAGCCTCAGTATGCCACAGGACAATTGTGGTACAAAACATCAGATTTGCAGGTCAAACCAAACCATTACCACAAACAGTACAAGGGACGAACTTTTTTTTACCCTAATAAAAGCTTTATTTATTTATTTTATTTTTTTTACTTTGTAATTGTTTTGTGTTTCAGATCAGATACAGAATAGCTGTATGCATGCAAACATAACAAAAGAAATATTTTTTTTGCCTTGCCCTAATATTGCAGGACATTTGCCATTTTTTTGCAGGACACAACTGCCCAAAGAGGGACTGTCCCTCACAAAGTGGGACAGGTGGTAACCCTACCTCAGTAAGAAGCTGAGATCCCCCATTAAATCCTTCAAAGGTAGTTATGAAAATAAAATTGCCAAAGATTCCAAAGTCATCCACAAGACATTCTATAACTATGTCAAGAATCTAAATGGCAATGCTCAGATCTGCTCTGAGCTACAACAGAATGGCATTAAATATACTGATCCCAAGGATATTGCCAATTTCCTGGCAGATGAATTCACTGCCAACTTCAAACCCCTCTCACCCCCTAAATGGCCCATTGTAATACCAGAAGATTGTCAAATTCCAGTAATAATGGCCACACAGGTAAAATATGCACTCTCCAAAGCTAAGAATACAGCATCCATGGGACCAGATGACATCCTGGGCTGTGTATTACATGTACTACAAAATGAACTGGCACCTCACCTAAGTGTCATGTTTAATCATAGCCTCACCTCAAGCTTCGTGCCCACTGAGTGGCGCACACCTACAGTTAACCCACTCCACAAGGGGGGCTCCACCTTGGATCCCAGGAACTACCGCCCCATCAGTCTGATGAGCCTGATCTGCAAGGTCATGGAATGTATTATCATGGAACTTATAAACAAAGACATTGGCAACCTTCAAACACTGGACCCCACCCAGTTTGGGTTCGTGAAGGGCCAATCTTGTCTCCTGAACCTGATTGACTTCTTCAAATCAGTCTCCAGAGCCATGGATGAGGGTAAGGTGGTCCACACAGCCTATCTGGACCTCGCCAAGGCCTTTGACACCATCTCCCACTCTGGAATTATAGATAAACTTACTAAGCTGGACATTAATGCCTACGTCACTCGATGGGTTGCCAACTGGCTTAATGACAGAACCCACACTGTAAAAGTATCCAACTCTAAATCCAGACAAGCGACATGTGGAGTACCTCAGGGTTCAGTCCTGGGACTGCTCTTGTTTGTCATCTACTTCTCTAAAGTACTGGCCAACACTAAGGGACTCTGGCTAACAAAGTTTGCAGATGACTGCAAATTTGGAGCCATTATTGAATCTACAAATGATGTGGATACTCTACAAAAGGGCCTTAAAGAAACAGATGCTTGGTGCTAGAGCCATGGACTGAAGCCTAATGCCAAGAAATGTATAGTTATCCCCTTTGGGAAAAAAACATGTACTCATGAATTACCACATAGGTGGCAGTACACTAAACACCGAAAGTGTGATAAGAGACTTAGGGACACAGGTGGACAGTGGTCTCACCTTCGATAACCCCATCACCACAACAGTCAGGAAATCCATCTATGTGGCACACCTCATCACTAAGGGCTTTTCATCCAAAAAAAGGAGGTCATTCTCTCACTGTACTCATCCCTCATTAGATCCATTATAGAATACAGTGCCTGTTTGGTATGTACCTCTCAAGACATCTGCAATAACTGGAAAGGCTGCAGAAATACCTCACTAAAAGAATCACAGGCTTAAAGCAGATACCCTATGATGGCCACCTTAAAAAACTCCAGCTATACTCTTTTGCATATTGTCTACTCAGAGGCGATCTCTGCTTAACATACAAGGCCATGTCAAACCAGTTATTGGACATGCTACACTTGAAGAAATCTCAATCCCTCAGAGCCACATGCTCCAGGGATCTAAACCTTGTCATCACAATAAACAAAACATGCTGGAGGGATAGGTTTCTGACCCAGAGACTTCCCAGACTCTGGAATAGACTGCCCATACATGTCAAGCAGAGCGCCTCTTTGGCCCTCTTCAAAAGGAACCTTGACGATTGGATGGGAGAAAGGAAATTCACCCTAGGGATCACATCAGCCACCCTGCTAGACAGGGGTCCAGGGAAGTAAATAGTGTGGGAAGAAATAGCCAGGGAATTGTTATGGCTAGGCTTGTATAGGCCCTAAGACCGATAGCCTAGTACCAACCTATGAACCTATGAACCTATGAACAGAGAAATACTTAAAATAATACAGTAGAAAAGTTCTGGCATCAATACAGAAAAAAATACTAATGTAATCTTCATGTTTCCTAGCTATATCTAAGAGAAAACACAATTCTATTATAAACTTACATATAGAACACAGGCAGAGAGTGCTGGGGAGTTGGATGTTCTCAAGGCAAATGACAAATGCCCTCATTCTTTCTGTCCTTTAATTGATAACACAGTACCACTGATTCATTTCAGATTACATCATTTCTTTCTGGTTCCCAGGCTTACAGAACTCAGAGGTTAATAGCCCTTTTGATCTTGCAGCTGGTCAGGAAGCCAGAGCAATAAACGAAATTATACATGTAAATTCTAGCCATTAACTCTGACCTCAAAACAATAGGCATAATGCCTCCCTCTAGACATCTTGGCTCCAAGTTTTAGATCAAAGAATTTCACAATGCTTGACTTACCAGCTTTGTTACAGCAGAGTGCACTGTTGTTTCATTTTTGCAGTTCCACATCTAACAGCATTTTCTTCCATTTAAGAAAACAAGCCTGTGGCTTATATTAATATTTACAAATGACAGAATTATCTACAAAATTCTATCTGGCTAAGCTGGCAGCCTTCACCTATCTTCACAGTTACGATGCCAGAGTTGGTATATATAGTTATGGGGGTTGGGGGGTGCAGCCCCCATACTGGGGAGTGTAGGGGGTGTAGACCTCACCTAGGTGGGTTTCAGATGGTACAGTGTGTTTTGTGCAGTTTTGGGAAAGTGCTTTCTTGCCCTGGGAAAAGTACATGGTTCAGAATTTTTAGTTTCATTATTTTCGTCTTGCAAAAATAACATTCATGATTATGGATTTTTGTTATATCAAAGCAGACCAGTGTGTGTGTGTGTGTGTGTGTGTGTGTGTGTGTGTGTGTGTGTATATATATATATATATATATATATATATATATATATATATATATATATATATATATATATATATATATATATATATACATTATGGCACTGTAGCATAGAGCCTTGGCCCTGACGACACCTAAGGGATCTGAGATATATTAGTGGCCTACCTCGTCACCGGCAGCACCAGCTGTGGAGGGAAGTTATGAGCAGAAGGTGGCTTACCCCCTTGAAAGAGGTGTTGGTTGGCAAAACTGCTTAGGTCTACTAGTCAAGACTGCAGTACTTGCTACAAGAAACTCCAGAGAGGGAGAGCTCATGAACTCTATTTGGAGTCAAAAGTATGTGGAATTGTGCATTCACAAATGGTCCAAGAATCAGGCATCGCAGTACAGTTGGTGGCCAATAGTTGGAGGTGTTAAGACCATACAAAGAATCTACAAAATCTTGATTGATGATAGCCAGACTCCCTGGTTAAACAGCCAGGGTCTCTGGTTACTGCTTCATCTGCTGCTGTCCTGAAATGGTAGGGATCAAAAGGAATAAATGGACCAACACAGAATATGATCTTAGTGGTTTGTGATTGGATGGGGGCATATAGACAGAGACAGATATAGATATAAATATAGATAGACACACATACACACAAATATGTGTGTGTATTTATTTATCCTTATTTTGAACTCTCCAAAAGAGGAAGAAATTAAAATGCATACCTAGTACAAAGTGTTAGTATTAAACCATATCTATAGGTTGACTGCAGCACACCATATATGCTAGAGATTGAAGTCCTCATCCTAATAGAAGCCACCAAACCATATCTACTTCACCATGTACTATAAGGGAACAAATTCAGTAAAAAACATAAAAGAAAAATATCCCATCTCTAAAATATAATTCAACTATGCAATATTTCAAACTATTAAATTTCACCATTTCACCACAAAACACAAATACAAACTAATATAATATAAACGTAAAACAAAAAAAAATCAGGTAATCTTTCCTATTCGCTTTAAGAACAAAATAGTGCATTAATCAAGAATACATAAATCAAAATATGCACTACTAACCAACCAGAATAGCAACACCATCTAAATCAAACTCAACACATATAAAAATGTTAAAAAGTTTAAATAAATAAGAAAAATCAAGAAAAATAATGCTTACCATTTGAAAAATTCAGTCAGTCAGAATGCAGGAAGATGAAGTGCATTAAAAAATCAAACATTATACTGATATTACAAAATACAGATAAAATATAGTATTGCTGAAACAAACATATCAGTAAATATAAAATAAAATTTGATATTCAGAAAAATTACCTCAGTACTCCGCTATCTTACATCTTCTGATCAATTATCACTTTCAGACTGAAAGTGAAACTTGACTTAACGATTATATGCACACTGAAAAAATCTGATTAGTTTATCTGTTTTGAAAATGAGTTCCTTCACAAGTTTCTGAAGTTGGTTGTATTTTTTTTTCAAATTAATTCCTCATTCTCAATTTTCTTTAAATGAAAATCTCTTCCTGAAAATGTCCTCCACAGCTGTAATATGCTCTGCCCTCACTGATACCTCTGTAGGAAGTTTTGCTTCCCTTTTCTGACATGCTGATGACATCACGTAGGGGTTGGAAGTGTCAATAATTTATTCAGTAAGAGGGAAAATATATATTTAGAGTGACTTTTCAGTATTGGGCAGTTTTGTTTGTGTTTTTTTTGTGTTATTTTTCATTTTGCGAGTGAGTTAAACATTGTCTGTTAATTCAGTCTTCAAACCCCCAAGTGGCAGAGTTTCTTATATGCAAAGAAATGTGAAAGCTGCTTCTAATACATGGTTGTGAAAGCCCAACACATGCAACAGAAATATATACCTTTCACGTCCCCATTTTGTTTGTTACTGAATCATTTATCTAGTTTTCCATGATCTTTGCAAAATGTCCCTGATTTTGCCTCAGTTTTTGCTTTATCCCTCGCTTGTAAAACTTTTGATTTTTGTGTGCGTGTGTGTGTGTGGGGGGGGGGTAATCACTAAAGATTACAGTGGATCCATAATGCCAGGCATTATTTTCATAGTTTTTATATTATTGTCCTGAAAATGCAAGTTGATGCAAAACCTGTTTTTCTGTTAACAAATTGATATACAGCATTAGATCATGTTCAGCATTGCTGTGATATTTACTTACTTTAAAAAAAAAAAAAAAAAACAGAAGAAAGAAAGACCTAGCACACTAGAACAGGAATGACCTGAATCTGCATTACCAAAGTGACCAGTGTGATGATGAGAAAACAGGAAGTACTGCACTAATAAGTCTCTGAAGAGCTGAAATTTGTGAGCAGGAAATTACAATAAAATTAAATAAAAGAATACATAATAAATTGAATTGCAGAGCAGGAAGACCTCTCAACCAATCAGGGACAAATTTCAACAGAATCAGGGACAAGTCAAGAAAAAATCAGGGACAATCAGGGACACTTTTAAAATATTAGTACTATTAACTTGAAACATTGACAGAATCAGAGTATATGAATTAATACACATTTTCTGAAGTAAAAGAAGTCTATAACTCTTAATTATTGTCATTATTCATTAAGTGTAATTCACCACCTTTCCTCCAAAAGTCACTAGCTTTAGGAGGGATTAAGAGGGACAGATCTAAAATTTGAGTTAAAATCAGGGACAGTTGAGAGGTATGAGCCAGGAAGCCATTCTGTCATCTCAGAAGAAAGACAAAATCCTGCAAGTAAGTACAAAAATGATTGCATATGATCTTTAAGCCACTTTGTTTCCTTATTTAGAAAACAAAACATCATTATTACAGATGTATACCTACCCCCAAAAAAGTCTTAAGCTGTAACCACTGGAATTAATGAAAGCAGCTCCTTTGTCTCCTGAAAATTTACTTGCTTGCTTGCCTGTTTACAGTTGTACTGCCCACATGGCCATCCTTTCAGTGCTAATGAGCTAGCTAGTAATTTGTATGATTTGCATATCATGTGTCATGCTATTATACTCAATACAGTTAAAGAAATCTCAGTTTGAATATACACTTCAGGGAGGACAGACCACATCAACAGTGTCTTTGTCTTATTCATTGGCCATGTAGATATTATAGATATCTCTACCTAGTAGTAGCAGTAACAGATCTGTAGCTGGCTCATCTGGCAGCCAATGGCAGTCTATTAAGTCCTGCCCTACCCCCTTAGCTCTTCCAATGAAGAGCAAAAAAAAAAAAAGAAAAAAAAATCATCTGCTGAATGTAGGAAGCCAACCTGTCCATTGGCTTCCCTACAGTCTTAAATATGCACCCCACAGAGGAAAAAACAAAACAGGCTGGGCTGGGTAGTGACTGTAGGAAGTTGATTGGTCCCCCTTAGCTCTTCAACAGATGAGAAAAAGAAGAACTGCTTTTGTACTTGCATTCCAGTACTCATGGCTGTGCCCTCTAACACTTTGTAATTGCCCCCTTCACCCCACCATTGCTACACTACTGATCAGTGATGTAACAATCAATGAGTCACAATATGTAAAATTGCTACTGCCTTTTCAGTAGCATGATTCCTATGCTGGGAGATGATTTTGCATGTTTAGGAAGTTAAATGACTTCAGTAAGAGATTTTCTATAAAAAGGTACTAATACAATGAATAAGTGCATATAACAGACTGCAATTTTTCATTTTTGCATATCACGCCTCTTTTAGAATTCTGAAAAAACATGAGTGCTCCTAAATTCTTGCATGCTGAACAAGTGGCCACTTAAGAATTAAGGTGTAGGGACCCTAGAGATATACGTAGCTTAACTTCTACAACCTGTATGCTTCCTACTATGTGACTGACTACATCTCAGAAATGATGAGGATATGTGAACTAACCTAGTACAGGAAAGAAAGATGCAGTGAGTGGGTGGGTAAAATGTCCAGGCAGCTCGGGCTTGGTTTTATGGGATTACAGTACTGAGATATCAGATTATTTATGACCTTCTTTGGAAACTAATGTTTGTTCAGGCTTCTTACTGTGGTGAATGACCCCAATTGTTTACCCATGGTGTCAAGAGTGCTGGCTAGTGGTGTTCGTTTAAGTGTATACTTCTTGAACTTTGAGAAACAGCAAGTAGTAATGGAGGACTTCTGTTATGTATAGGAGAACTGAAGTAGGCTGTGGACTGAAGAATGCTTACAATATCTAGCTTGGCTTCGAAAGGGAGATTCCAGGTAGAACTGCATAGCAGATTATAGGGACTTTCAGTGGCACTATGACTTTCATGGGAGCTATGTCTTTCTCTCTGGTGTTTTTAAGGGGTATTATAGCCAATAGCTCATCAAGACGTCCCTGAGATGGGTCATATAAAAGTTGTATCACAGGCTGCATTGGCCCTAGGGGCAACTATACCCTTGTTGGGGAGCTGTGTCCTTTTTTGTAGTGATCTTCTGGGGTGCTGCATCTCGCAATTCTTTTCATATCTGTACCCCATGTATAACACCTTTTATTTTTAAAGCCATCTTATGGACCCTATACATCTGGTCCTATTTTAGGAGACTGAGTAGGTATCATAAGGAGAGGTCACAGATGAACTGCACAGCAAGTAGTAGTGATATTGTAGGATACTCTGCCATTCTAAGGAGTTATGCCCATTCCTCCATACCACCTTGCATTCCAGATTATTCCCTATATAAAGAATTAGATACAGACTTCTGAGGAGCTACTACATGACATAGTGCTTTATATGGCATCAATGTTAGTGTGCTTTGCACAGTCTTCCTGTAATGTAGTTTATAGCTAAGGTCTTTATCCCAGCTTATTGTGGAGACTTTATTTAAGTACTAGCCCTTTGTTCCTTTATTTTAACAAGACAGTCACTATAAGCCTCTTTATTAAGTGTGAGGGAAGGTTATCATGAAGGTCTGCTGACAACATATATAGAATCCCATTCCTTGAAGTAAAGTGCAAAGTACACAGCAGAGAACAACCATTTTATGAGCTTCCAAAATGTTTAGAGGGAAAGAGTATAATGAAACTGTTTTGTTTTGAAACAAAATTGTTGATTCATAACTGGCAAGTGTATGATACAGCAGCTTGAAATGCACTGAACATTGCCAGCATTTTTAAATAATTTCATTTTTTTAATTTGATGCTTTCACTGTGAAAACAATTATTTCCTGCAAGTAAAATTTGGCATTGGTATCAGTCATGCATATAAAGAATTGTCAGAATATTTGCATATTGGCAGGAATTGTGGGCATTTGTTGATAATGTTGTTCACAGCATTTGTGTGCAGTATGTGTTTATTGAAGTATATCTTAATAAAAGATCAGGTATGCTCAGTTACCCACTCTTCAAACATATCAGCTGACTTTGTATTCACATTTCTGAACTGTGATTACTAAGCTAATGGCAACCTGTTTTACCATGCTTCAGTAAAGTTAGTACATTTATATAAAGCTTATTTATTTTTGACAGCTCAGTCAAGCATGCTCTATCTGTAATCATGTTAGCACAATTTATGGTGAAATGCTGAAAGCAGCTAAACATAAGACTGCAGTGAACAGCATACTGAAGCATGTTATTCTGAAAATGATATAAAAGCTGTACAGAACAATAATGCCTACTTACAGGCATAATGTAATTATAAAAGGGTCCCTATTAAATAAATGAAAAGTGGAAATGTCGAATGGCCAAATAAACGAAAAGGCTATTCCTCGATATCACTAGTGTAAGATCGCGGTACAGTGAAGGCTTGAAATTTTGCCCTTTCAACTGTATACATAAAAGATGATGTTAAAAACGGCTAGTTAGAAAAGAAAGTTGCTTTATTTTGAATTATCATACTTTCCAGCAAAGTAGCTTAAATATTGACATTAGCTGGAATGTTTTTTGTGATTTATATGCTTTATGTGATGTGTATAATAGATGGGATTGTTTAATTACTGAATGTTCAGCTTGTGTATTTAAATGTTGAGATTTCATTTTAACTTTGTTTGATTTCTCAGAAAGCTATATAAACCAACGTGCCAAAGGCTTTTGATGTAATGAAATAAAGGATGAATTTTAATTTTATAATGGACTACAGACACTTGTGTTTTATATTACCTTTTCGTCTTATCATTAAGATTTATGTCTACTCTGAATTTTCACTCTACTATTTTGACATGGTTTGTATTATACCTCTGCTTGAATTTATTTATGTACATATGTATGTATTTATTTATTTATTTTGAATGAACCCATTGTGATACACTGCACATGCCTGTATGTAAACAGTCCAATCCCTGCTTTTCCTTAGGTTTGTATAAACATCTTTATAGTTCTATACTTTGTGTTCATGCTATGAGTCCCACTGTAATCCGCTTGCTTACCACCTCTCCACTCTGTACTGCACTGGATGATTATCAGTGCTGGGTGGTAACTGGTGTACGAATGGCTGTTTTGCCAGTTTGCTCCTACTGCACTGTGAGAGTTTTGTAGAACCTGTTGTATGAGGTTGTGACCCTTGGCAAAGCTGGTGAGCACTGCCAATTTTAAAGTATTTAATATTATTATATACCTACTGCATTTTTACAAAATCATAAATGTAATAATACAAAGAAATGAAAGGACAAAGCAAAATCCTGGCTAGTTACACCCAAAAAAAATGGAAAAAAACCAAGAATACTTATGGTAATTTGTGTTTTATTGCCCAGTAGTACATTATTAGTATTTATTAGTATTTTCCACTCTGCAGGTAAATGCCATTTTCTTACTCATTTACTATTAATAGAGGATGGAGTAGAAATAATAAATAGAAATACTCATGCATGAAACAAGATATGATTTTACAGACTGGTGATGTATAGACATTTATACTGTAGCCGTAACACTGGCAGTACACAGTATAAGCACCATCAGGAAACATAGATAGGTAAATACTAGGCTAGCAGCCCTTGTAGGCCATTTTAAGCCTATCCAGTTTCCTTTAGTGAGGCTCAATCTTTATATCTCTCTTATCTTGGGGGTAAAAATCTTAATCAGTATACGAATCCCAACCCTAAAATAATGAGCATCATATGAAATACAATTTCACATTTTGTACATTCACTTATTGATGTGTCACTGCCAATACTGCACATGCACATGAGGAGTATGGTATACAAACTAGAAGAACTGAGATTCAAACCTAGTACTTTTACTATGTTTGCAGTACAATCCTAACAACTACCTATATAGCTAATCCATCTTGGCTGAATACAGATGAGATTTTTCCATTAGATTGTTCATAGGTAAGTACTAGGCTAGCTGTTCTTGTGGGCCATTTTTAAGTTTAGTCAATTTCCCTTTCAAAGGTGAGAATCAAAGCCTTTACCTTGTGTCTGTGAGGTAAACATTGTAGCCATTATACCAACCCACAATATACAATAGTCTGTAATAACGATAGTATAGTATATAGTAATAGACTATATACAATAGTCATATTAGTGATTAGACTCTCAGCGTGGATTATCTCTATCTTCTAAAGCTGCTGGCATTGGTCCCTTAAAGTCTACCAGCAGTTTAGTAAGCCATATGCCCAATGCAGTACCAAAACTTGGGACATTTCTTTCAGTGTTGCTAGCTGGACCCTAATGTTTTGGCTCTTTGTTGAAACTGAAAGTAGAGATTGGTTAAATAAGATTCTGATATTATAGATGCAATCCACTCCTGTTACCAATTGCTTATGTTCATACTTTGTAAAATATTAACATTACTTAAATTGTTAGTGAAGAAGTCTCAAATAACAAGCTCTCGTGCATTTTGAAGTATGTCTAAATGACAACTATTTTTCAAAGGCAGTCTGTGTGTTATCTAATACTTGCCAAATGGGCCACATATGCATGGCAAACATCTGGCATGAATACAGTGCATAATGTTCATAGTGCAGCATTCATAACACTGTCAACACATTGAACCTCAATTTCATCCTAGTTAACTCAGCAGGGAAATGGCATTGCAAATGTACCTGTCCAAAATGATGTTATTTTTCTGCTGCCTGACAATTTACTGTTAAGGATTAAGGGCATAAACTCCTAAATTATAAAGTTTGATTTCATCGCTGTCCATGTATCTCTACTGATGGCTGAACAAGTTACTAACCAGACAAGGTTTATGGTTACCACTGAAGACAGAGACTTGTGCTTGATAGATTTAATCACTTAACATGATTTAATCACTCAACAAGTAAATAAAAACAACAAGCACAATTGCTTTATATTCTCTGCTGTGCTGTATGTTAATCCAAGTAATGTCTGTATGAAGCAGATGCAAAAATAACATTTATATGAAACAGGGGCAAAAGAAGTTCAAAGAGTAATGACATACTTCCCAACTTCATTGCTTAAAAATTCTGATTAAAGTCAAAAATAATGTTGGGAGGGAGCACAACGGACAAATGCCCTAACTCATGAACAATGTTTAAATATTACTCGAATTTAACTTATATCTTCTTAACAATAAAAAGTATAAAACTCTAATTTCTGGCATAAATAAAATTGAGGGACCATGACAAAAATATGAGGCAAAATCATGGATGTTCTGTAAAACTCTGGCCAATTGAGCAGTGTGAGTTATAAGTATATAATAGTTATTTTGTGCCTGCATTCTGGAGTGAGAGACTCAAGTTGGGGCTCCTGAAAAAAAAAATACCACATCCTGTTAAGAGGTTGTGCAGAGCACTGTTACACGGTGCTCCTGACCCAGTAAGCTGCTTGATTATGATGGTGCCATCCCCCTCCAAACTACCCTCAACTTGAAAGGCTCACAACATAGGAGGAAATTCACCCTGCTGAATTGTAACACAGAGTATTAAGCTGTTCTCCCCCCAGCAACCTATTTCAACAAGGTCAATATTGTAAAATACTGGTCTGAATGTATTTAAGACCCTGGGTCTAAAGCAATAGAGTTGTCCCTAGTAGCTTGTTAGTGTAATCCCCATATTTAAACCTGAATTAAATTTACCTAAGAGCTTAACCAGGCATTCTAAGAATAATTTGGGGCATTTAAAAGAAAAACATTTAAATTTGGTGCATTTAAAAAGAAAAAAAAAATCAAATCTTTTCACTCCCTCACTTCTCAGAACCAATCAACAAAGTCCTAATTCTAAAGTGGCACATACTTAATTATACACCCAACTTACAAACTATAAACTACCCCCATTTATCACCCTGTATTCTAGCCAGAGTATAAGACTCCTAAGATGCCACCACTACCTACTTCAATACATCTGAGGCTGCTACTGCTAGTTTCCCTCATACCTCTTTTGACTATAGTATAGTATATCTTCTCACCACCTATGAACATCAGAACTATCTAGGCTTTCACTACCCTAGAGGGCAAACCTCTACTCCAATCAGGCCACATTTTCAAAACCTAGTAAACAAACCTTGCTCACCTAGCCACTTATTTCCAAATTATCACTGAATCATTCAAATCAGATACAGTAACCCAAAAACCAGGAAATACCAGAACCTAATATACAAACTCCTGAAACTTATATTTAGGATACAGTATAACCTCTTAATAGATGGAGACATACACCCGAACCCTGGCCTGACCGCTATTAATAACCCAAGCCTTCACACTGCTATTCCCACTAATATACAAACCCTAAATAGACCTCCCAACTCACTCCTGATTGGCCACCTGAACATTAGAAGTATAAATAATAAGGTTCCCTACCTGCATACCCTCTTAGAGGTCCATTCGCTTAACATTCTATGTCTTACCAAAACATGGCTAAAACCATCAACCCAAGACAATGAATTTATACCACCTGGTTATAATATCATAAGACTTGATCAAAAAGCTAGGAAGGGTGGGGGGGTGTAGCTGTCCTATATAAATCTGGACTACAGGTGACCACAGAAGCCTCCCAACCACCACGAAAAAGTAATGCTGAAATTCTTACTACTAAGATACAAATCAATAAATGTAAATCCATTTATATCATCTGTGTCTATAATCCCCCAGTTAATAACATTAATACCCTTGAAGACATCTTATGTTGGTTGTCAGCTAACCATCTCCAAGAAACCATAGTCCTTGTCGACTTTAATATCAACTGGAAGAACTGTTCCTCTGAGAACCCTACTATCCATATTAACCTATATGGCTTTACTCAGACCATTACCTCCCCCACAAGGATCAGCATACCCAACAACAAAGAAAGTACCTAGACTGGATTCTCATTAATAGTCATCCCCAAATATACAAGGTAGGGACCCTCCCTGATGACATAAGTGACCACTTCCTCACCTTCATAATTAGGCACAAAACTGACATTCTTAACCAATCCACCTATAAGACAATAAGAAACAATAAAAACTTTAACCCCGATATCTTCCAAAATTAACTAAGTTCATGTGATTGGTCAGTCCTAAAACACCTATCACGAGAGGAATCAGTAACATACTTTAATACTAAAATGTTAACCATTCTAGACCACCATGCGCCAACATGTTCTATTAGAACTAAAACTAAAACTGCCCCATGGATCAGAAAAGAAACTAGACAAAAATACTACTTAGAAATAAAGTTTGGACCAAATGGCGTACCACAAAAAACCCTGAAGATCAAATAAAATATAGACAACTAAGAAACAACACAAAAAAATCCATTTTGTTAGATAAAAAAAAACTTCTATGACCAATTGCAGCAAACCCACCAAAACAAGCCTCAAAAGCTCTGGGCAGGCATCAATAAACTCTTACACCCAGGACAATCCACGACTCCAACCCCCTCAGACACTAACCACAATAGTCCTGAAGACATTGCTGATATCTTTAACAGTTTCTTTAATGAGACCATCCAATCTCTAGCCAACCAGCTATCTCCTGATGGCTTAAGTCCTAATACTTCTATACATAGCTCTCAACCTTCTTTTCACCTTCAACCTGTTCCCACATCCCTTGTTTGTACCCTTATTAAGAAACTCAAACCTACCACCCTCTCAGCTGATCTCTTACCTGCTGAAAATCTGCAAAAAGCTGCAGATACCATAGCCTATCCCATCTCCATCCTGATTAATAGAACTATAACTGAAGGCTCCATCCTCTCTATATGGAAGATATCTCATATTATCCCTCTGTATAAAGGTGGCAACTCCAATGAATTATCAAATTATAGACCCATATTCATATTATCACCCCTGATGAAAATAATGGAGAAATGTGTACATAGACAACTGATAAACTATCTTATCCAAGACAAATTTCTAGCCAACTCTCAACATGGTTTTAGATCATTTCACAGCACCACCTCTGCCCGCCTATCTTTTTCTGGTGCCATTAACAAACATCGTAATAATAACATTCTTTCCTCAGCCCTCTTTATTGATCTCTCTAAAGCCTTTGACATGATAAATCATCATCTACTCATAAATATACTCAGATTCTTTTCTCTAGATAACCTGTCCATACAATAGTTCCACTCTTACCTAAATGATAGACAGCAGGCTGTACTATGGCAAAACAACTTATCTACCCATCTTCTCATTACCCTTGGTGTTCCACAAGGTTCCATATTAAGACCTCTCCTATTTTATATTTCTATTAATGACCTGCACTCAGTCATTCCACAAGCCACCTATATTCAATTTGCAGATGATTCCACACTAATATGCTCAGCCACTGCCCCCTCTGAGGTACAGATTCTAACCCAAAATGTGTTTAACATGGTTGAAAATTGGCTCCCTAACCTCCGACTCATATTGAATCCTATGAAAACAAAACTATTACTATTCTCTCCAACCCGTAGGTCTTCCCTACTTACCTTTACTGTTAAATCAAACAACGGCACCATCATATCTCCTGATCCTTCTACCAAACTACTAGGGGTATCAATTGATATCATCCTTAAGTTTGATGTGCCTATTAACAATACTATAAAAATAGTCACTAAAAACTCGGCTCCCTATATAGGATTAAACCCTTCCTTACCCCATTAGCTAGGACTATTATTGCCCGTACCCACTTACTCTCTACCCTCCTTTACACCTCCCCCATATTTACAAACTTGAGTAAAAATGACCTCAACAAATTGGAAAACTCCTATAATAACATTGCTAGATTTGCCACTAGAGCTGCATACAGAACCCGCCACTGTAATAACTTGGCTCAATTAGGATGGTTAGAATTACCTAACCAACTCCTATATAACCAAATTATAATTGCACATAAGATTCCTTATCAGCCTGATAATACTCCCATACTCACTAACCTTATTACCCCATACAATAACCTTAAGACCTTCCACTCATCCAACAGACCACTAGTACAAATAGTTAAAACCTACAACACAGCCGGTGACTCCTTGTTCTTTTAACTCCGTTGGCAAAACCTGGAACTTGCTGCCTACTGATCTTACTTTGGTTTCCTCAATAACCCTTTTCAAAAACAAACTTAAACAATACCCCAATACACGTTGACTATGCCCCTGTACTTACCCTGACTAACTCGTTCCTTTATCTCTAGGTCAAATGACACTTTTTACTATACTAAGTTTGTATGTCACTGTTAGCCCATGAACTGAGTGTCCATCAACATGTCAGACTTATGTCTTTGTATATGATTTCTCTGTTGTATTATTCAAATGAATTCTCTATCTGCATCTGCATGTATATATATATATATATATATATATATATATATATATATTTATATTGTAAAGAAATGTAATGAACTATTATGTACTTTCATGATTAAATTTAATGAAATGTAATTAGATGTCATGTTCATTGCTGGAGCTTTTCTCCCTGAGCCTCTCCTGAAAATGGATATATATCCAGTCGCACTAGCCCAGTCAACAAATGTAAAATAAAATACATAAACAAATAAATAAATAATTAAAAGTTACCCTCTCAAGCAAGTGTTTCCCATGACATGTTTTCAAGTAAGGTGAGCAATGTATTTGTGTATGTTCAATAGTGCTACACAGTTTGATGCAGAGATTTTGACAATCAGTTTTAGCCTTACTGAAAAAAATGCAGGTGAGGTGGACAAAATAAAATTATAAACTGGATATATGACTTTGTCTCGGTTGATAATGTTTCTGCTTTATAAGTGACCTAGTAGAGTTAAGTTGTTCTTCCATTTTCAGCATTCCTTTTCTCAAGTCATTCTAGTTTCCTCCACTTCCAGAAACATATGGTATGATTTAGACATTTGTGTCTCAAATATAAATGTGCGTGTGTATCTGTGTGTGTGTTTAAAAAAATGGTATAGCTAGGATGATTTTAAAATAATAAAAATGGAGTTAGTAGATATTTTCATTATAAGTGAATTCTGCAATGATACATAACATGAAAATAAAGCAAAATTAAATAGTTATGTGCATCAAAATGCCTAATTGTTTTTAGTCAGATAGAAATATCAAATCTATGATGTTAAAATAAGCTTGAATGCAGTGCCTTATGGAAAAAAAACGTGCAACACATACACATCTTCCGCCTCAGTTACATATTACCACAATACAGTGTTGATTAAATGCATACCTGTGTGAGTTGGTGATAACCTATGCAGATGTAAAAGATCCAATGGTATTTATCAAAAAGAGTAGGAGGGCTATTTATATTATATGTAGCATACTTACATATGTACATCAGAGTATTTACATGCATAAAAGATAAACACATTTAGATTTAAACCAAATACTCATATACAAATAAACACACTGACCTTGAGTGTAATCCATCACCCCATCTCCTCACCTAAAATCAACATGCAATAGCCTTTTTATGTCTAGTATGCCTTGTTTTATACAAAAAAAATCACTGCTTTCTTGCTTTTCAAAGAAATCAGAGATAAAATCTTTTTGTCTAATAAATCTACATCTTAACTTTTTGTGTTACCTTAATCTCCATACAAAATCATACTTATTCCAAGTTTTACAATATCTTCATGTTTCTATAAACTCCCAGCCTTTCCCAGAGTTATTTAGCTCTTTCACATTTTAAAAAGAAATGTCTAATGATGCCTTCTCCCTTCATTTATTACATACATTTTTTCTCTGTTTATATTTTGTTGATGCTTTTACCAGTAGTTTCTTCAATAATAATCTCAAGAGGAAATCCTGACATTCTTCTGTCATAAAAAGCCTTTACTTTCTCTTTAATATAGCATTTCTAGTAAACTCCTACAAACTTTTCAAGGGCTAGCAGGCACATTTCTATATTATAACTTTATGCCATTCTTTTATTTTACTGCTTTTTGAGTCTCACAAGGGATAAATGACTAGGCTTAAAATGGCTCGCAAGGGCAGTTAGCTTAGTATTAACCTATGAACCTATGCATGTTGTCTTTACCCACAATGTTCAGACTTTCAGTTTCTTATAATATCCATTCATATTTCATATACTAGGTAAAGCTATTTTCTTTTTAGTACCACTCATCCTGAAAAGTTCTGCATGTCAAAGTTTCATCATCAGTTTTAGAAAATTACTTTCTTCATATTTTATAACTTGTAGTACTCAATATAAATGAAGTGAGGACAAAAACAACAGTGGGTTTATTAGTCCACATCCTCTGTCTAGGATATTATAAAGTATTCCTATTTTAATTAGCCTCTGTCTTGAACCCCCCCCCCAAATTATACTGAGCATCATTTCCAACAATTCTCTTTCTGAGTGACTTGGAAACATGAAAAAAAAAACTTACACATAACTTGTCTTTCTTAAAATTACAGACTCTGTTAAATATCTGTTTCTGAAAGGCAATGTATGCTGCTTCCACATATTACTTATTACCATTACATTGTGCACTAGAAGCTTCTATTGGACTTGCATTCTTTCTTTGCTACCATATGTAACTCCCAAAACTTCAGTTTTAGTCACCATAAAAAGTGGTATCCCCTATCATTTTAAAATCCTGAAAATCATTGCTTATATATTTACTCAAGGACAATCCAGTCTTCTGAATGTGTCAGTTAATTCAGTCAAGATGTCTATCAACACTTTGCTTACTAAAATCACTAAATCATCCATATAGCTTAACAGTACCAGCAAAGTCACAGTACCATGAAATTTAATATCTTCATCTTGAATCAAATCTGCAAGCTTTTGATTGCTGAATTCAGAAATAAAGATGACAGTATGATACTCATGGGGCAGTCTTTTTAATACCTTTTTACAATACAGCCTTCTCACTCAATCAGCCATTGACTAGTGTTCTAACCTAAATGGTGTCATATACAGCTTTGGAAGAATAAATAATGTTTTCACTTATATCATATCTGCTCCAAGATAGACCACAATTATCCCCAACATACCTTATTATATGCTTTCATGATATCAGATACTATCAGTTTCCACTTCACATTATTTTGCTTTTATGCCATGTGCAATTGTTTTTAATGTCAATGAGCACTTCCTTAATATTTTGTCCTCTGGCACCATACTCTCAGTCTTTTACTGCCTCCCATATCACCTCTCAAGCATCCTTCTTATTTAACATTGCATAATGTAACTGGTCTCCAATTGCTTGAATTAGTTTTAATTCCCTTTTTGCAAATGCATTTTATTAATCACCATCATCTTCAATCCCCTTTTTCCCATCTTTACTTGGGGTCAGAGAGTAACATCATCTGCCACCATCATGCATGATTTAGTACTACCTTCTTAAACAGTCATACTGACTTGTCTCAGTCTTATCTCACAGAATCCATCCAGCTCTTTTATGGATATCCTTCTCTCCTTTTCCCTTCTTCCTGTTCCTCCCAAATTTATTTTACCAAGTCATATTTTGCTTTCCTGCAAATATGACCGAGGCACATAATCTGCTGTTCATGATCATCTCTGTAACTGGGGCTACTTTGGCTTCTGCTGTCACATCCTTCATCTGTCCCACATTGTGCATCCTACCAACCATCACATGCATATCTTTATGAACTGAAGTTTCCTCAGCTGTCCTGCCTTCATTATCCAGACTTCTGTGCTTTACATAACCACTGATCACGCCAAAGTTTTGTACTCCGTGCTCTTCAATCTCTTTGGTATTCTGCTACTACACAGCACCAGTGACACTTTGTGCCACTGGACTGCAGTACCTCTTGTTCTAGCTTTGATACCCTTATTCAGAATTCCCTTCTCCTCAGCCAGAACTTCCAAATAGTTGAAGCTGTTATCCCATCCCACTGTTTTCCCTTTTATCTCAGTGTTGAGCTTCTTCTGATTTCTTGACCACTCTCTTATCTGCACGCAGTTTATATCATGTATCTTCAATTTTGCATTCCAGTCTTCAGTCATTTGTTAAAGGTTTTGTTCAGATCCTGCTTGTGGTGTCACATCATTTACATAAAGCAGATTTGTTGATCCATTCCCTATGACATATTTGCTGATATAATCCATCACCTGCATGAACGGGGGTGGGCTTTGAGTTGAGCAATGATACGCAATCACTTAAAGTGGGAACCCCTCTTTGGTATTGTTTTTATATTATCATGTTCTATTGTTTGTGTTTTTGCCGTTGGGTTCCTGTATATACTCTGCACTAATTCAACTGGCATTTCCAGTGGTTTGATCCATCACAGAATTGCTCACATTCACTTCCTTGGATCTTATTATGTGGTTTTTCCACATCTAGGAATGCTCATTCAGAAATTTTCCTCATCTCAAAAGTCTTTTCCACTATCTGTCTCATTGTAAACATTGAATGAGTTTTAGTGCATCTTGCTCTGACTCCAAACTACTCACCACCCATCTTACTTTATGCTACTTTACTTATTTGTTTATCAATTACCTTATCCAACACTTTCATGCAGTGTGACAGGAATCTGATATCTGTTTACTGCCCACAGTTGTGAATATGTCCTTTGGTCCTGTACACTGAAAGTAAAATGTTTATACTCCAGCTGTCTGGAATACTCCCCTCTATCTCCCCATACCATCATGAGTATTCCCAGCAGTCATTTATTCACTAATGCACCTAACATCTTAATCAAATCTGCAGAGACTTCATCTGATCCTAACACTTTCCATAACTTCATCTTCCTTTGTGCAGTTCATACTTTTTTAGGGTGGGCTTTGCTTTCTCTTTCATTGCAGGCTGTGCATACAGCAATACAGCTTCTGTAACTTTTTTTCATTCACAAGCTTCTTGAAGAACTCTTTCAATCTGCCTTTGACATTCTCTGGAGTGGTGACCAGATTTTTCAGGCATCCTGTATGAATGATATTTGTCAGCTATCTTCTTGTCATTGCTTCGCAACCCATTTGAGCTTATTGATGACATCAGCTGAGTGGCTTTCCAGCAATTAGCAGAGCTTCTCCTTAAACAATGAAAAATAAATAAACACTATATTAGGGTTGCCTGAAGGAAGACACTCACTCGCACCGGCAATAATACAACCTGTTTAATGCTTAAAAAATGACATAAAATAAAGAATACGGATCTAGCGCTTTCATCCACTACAATGTGGACTTCATCAGAATCAATTATTCAATCATCAAGCTGTTGATTTATACAGTTTTTGGCGACAAACTAATACATCAAAATTAAAGAAATATCCTGCATTATTATTACAATCTGAATAATCAATGTGACAAATAAATCATATTGTCACTATTGTATATACAGCTTCTCCTTACTCTTTGCCATTGTGACTGCTATTTTTGCCTCTTTGTTAGCCAACCAGTATTCCCTCTTTGACTCAGTCATCTTTTCTATCTCCCAGTTGTTATTGCATGCTTTTTTTTTTTTTACTTCCTGGACTGCTGCATTCCACAGCCATCTTTGTTTAGCTTATTTCCATACCTGGCTCTGCCATATACCTGTTCTTTTGTCTTCACAAGTGATGTTTTGAGATGCTGCCATTTCTTATAAATTCCATATAAATTTCATCATTCCCATACTAATTTTCACATCTTCTAAGCCTTCTTTTAGCTCTTGTAAAACTTATTGTTTCATTATCTGCCATTTTTTATAAAAATCTTATCATATACCAATATTCCTGGCATTGTGTTTATATTATCATATTCTATTGCTTGCAAAGCTATGTCTTTTTGTAACATCTCACTTGTATACAAGTTAATTTGTTGTACACCCCATGTAACTTTTCATCGTTTTACTTTCCATGTATATATATATATATATATAAAATATTTTTTTTCTTAAATAATTTTCAATCACTGCCATTATTTTTTACTCCTGTCATACTACTATAGCCTCCTCATTTTCAATTTCAAACTTCATATTTTCATTATTCTTAACCTTTCTATCTAAAAAAAGGCATCCCTTCCTCTGTTTTACCTATAAGCAAAATATTTTGACACTATAAGTCCCTGATTTTCCTTTTATTCAACTTTAATATATATATATATATATATATATATATATGTGTGTGTGTGTGTGTGTGTGTGTGTGTGTGTGTGTGTGTGTGTGTGATATAGATATGTAGATATATTAGATATATAGATATAAATAGATATTGCTTATTTTCACAATCTGGAAGCTGACAATCTTGAAAAATCATAATGCCAAGACCATAATATTGAATGAAACACTGAAGACCAAAATGTCTAAATGTCTTGAATACTGAATGTCCTTATTAATGTGAACCCAGGAACGAGTACTAACATGGGTACAGCAGGGATGGGGACCAATGAACAGCTATTAACATGGGTCCTGCATACTGTTCTTTCTTGGTTACCATATAAATGGTTTTGTCCAATTCACATAAAAGTCTCTGATATATCTGTGCTCTAAAAACAAACATACTGCCTTTCACCTTGTAACATTTTAACTATGAACATCAGGCCTTTTAACACTTAAGTCCCTTGCCTTCTAAAATATTTTTCCTGTACGCCAAGCATAAACCACATGGGCTGTATGATGTGAAAACTCCTCAAAACTGACCTCTTATCTATTTCATTCATTATACTTGTCAATAAGGTAAAACTCAGTCTATATTGTTGGATTTCCTTTCCTGTGTATATACAGGTAAAATCAGTCCTCATTGTAAGGTTTCCTTTCCTGTCTATATACTTTTGTTCTTGGCATACTTTGCAATTGAAATTATGTCTTATTTTTCTACAAAAGTCAGCATCACTTCCTATTTTGTTTTGTTTTTTTGTATACTCGTAAGTCACAATTACAATTTCTTATTACCAGAACTGACATGAACACTTGAAATCTTTTTAAGTTGTTCAGACCTCTTCCCTCTATCTGAAACACTGATGTGCATAAACAAGCATTATTCTAATAACCAATTCTATTATAGAACAATCAACTACTGGGTTCAACTATTATTACATCTAACATGTTCCCCCATGGAGATATTAACTAACACTGTTAAAACTGAGAATCTTTTCTCATGATCCCAATTCTCTCTGTCACAATCTTAGTTAAAATGTTTTTATTCATTTGTTAAAAGTCTTATATCTAAAAGCCAGTCCCTGGGATTCAGAACCACTGCAGCCATGATCATGTCCACCCCTGTGCTATTTATTGTGCATATGCAATGAGCCCTATGTCCACCCCTGTTCTGATTACTGTGTATATGCGATGAGCCCCAATGCACATTAACAACCCATGTGGGCAAGAAGGTATGTGGGAAGAGTAATTCATTAAATATCTTGGGTATGGCTGCAGCAGGGACTTTCGGAAGAGTTTGTAGGAGTCTACTGTGAGTGTAAGGCAGTATGAATAGCAGTGGTGCATCAAACATAAGCCTTGAGTGTGCTTAATGTGACCTTATGTGCACAGTCACAGTAAGTGAAAGCAAGGAATGAGACAGCCCTGCAGAGTCACAAGTAGAGTTGCCACCTTTTCAGCGGGCCAAATTGGGGCATGGGGTGTGGCCAATATGACACTGGCCACACCCTCTACCATGACATCACCACAGGAGCGGTGAAGGAGATGCTGTTATGGGTACGACGGGTGGCTGCTGGAGTGGCTAGCTAGCTGGCTAGCTGGCTGCTGGAGTGGCTGGTTGGCTGGCTGCTGAAGTGGCTCGCTGGCCGGCTGCTGGAGTGGCTAGCTGACTGGCTGGCTGGTTGCTGAAGTGGCTAGCTGGTTGGTGGGAGTAGCAGCTGGATGGATGAATGACTGGATGGATGGCTGGCTGGATGAATGGATAGATGGCTGGATGAATGGATAGATGGCTGGATGGATGGATGGATGGATGGATGGATGGATGGATGGATGGATGGATGGATGGATGGATGGCTGCATGAATGGATGGCTGGCTGGCTGGCTGGCTGGAAGAATGGCTGGCTGGCTGGCTGGAAGAATGGCTGGCTGCATGAAGGGATGCATGGCTGACTGGCTGGCTGCATGAATGGATGGCTGGCTGGCTAGTTGGAAGAATGGCTGGCTGGCTGGCTGAATGGATGGGTGGCTGACTGGTTGGCTGCATGAATGGTTGGCTGGTTGAATGAATGGATGGCTGGCTGGTTGAATGAATGGATGGATGGCTGGTTGGATGAATAGATGGATGGCTGGCTGGGCATGAAGGGATGCATGGCTGACTGGCTGGCTGCATGAATGGCTGGCTGGCTGGCTGGTTGTAAGAATGGCTGGCTGGCTGAATGCATGGGTGGCTGACTGGTTGGCTGCATGAATGGTTGGCTGGTTGAATGAATGGATGGCTGGCTGGATGAATAGATGGATGGCTGGCTGGTTGGAAGAATGGATGAATGGCTGTCTGACTGGCTCGTTAGAAAAAAAAAAATCTCATTGTTTTTTTTAGTGGCTGTAGAATCACTTAAAACAAAGCGCTCCTACAGCCACGATCTTTGCAGGGCTCTTCCTGCCCCAATCCCCACCCCTTTCATGAGTTGCAGCCAATTGCTGCATGAATTGCAGCACCTGGACCTAACAGGCAGAAGCTTTGCCTGCAGGTCCAGGTTGGTGACGTAACTGAATTGTCGTGGAAAAGCCAGAAGTAATTGTGGCTTTTCCATGGCAATTCAGTGCGATTGAAAAGCGGGACTTTTCATGACCCACTACTTTCCACAGCGGGCAACGGGATGAGGCAGCTCAACCCGTGAGTGTCCCGCTGACAACGGGACGGGTGGCAACCTTAGTCACAAGGCGTGTGTGCTGATTTATTTCTGAAACAATTTAATATATATATAGACTTACTATGAGAATGTCGAAGTGCACAAAAAATCCATTCACATCTGCAAATCAAATGTGCAAAGTGCAGCATATCAGTTAGGACAGAATGTCGAAGTGCACATACCAAAACATTTGAATTCACACTTTCAACATTCTGTGAAGCAAATCACTACTGCATACCACGTAATGTCATCTTTTGCAGGGGGCTACACCCACCCTGCACCCCTCACACCCCTGCAAATAATATTTTCAAATCCGAGATTGCACTAAAGTGGGTAAAATGGTAATTTCCTGATGCCCACTGTACTGCGATCTGTAGTCATAATTCCGTTGACATTTGTGCGCACTCGCAATAGTGCAGGTCGGCAAAAATGGGAATCAACCAAATTTGGTTCGACATTCCCATTTTCATCAAAGCTGTACTCATAAATGTCATAGTAAACATATATATATATATATATATATATATATATATATATATATATATATATATATATATATATATAAATGTCATATATATATATATATATATATATATATATATATATATATACACACACACACACACACACACACACACACACACACACACACACACATACATATATGGTTTACTATCATTTTTTTGAATGACAATCGGATGTCTGTTACAATTTTGAACATCAGATTGTCGTTCACTAAATGTAGAATGAATTGTAACATCGAACACACTTATGCGAATGCAATAGTGCATAAGGCTTTAAGAGTTCAACAAAATGTACTGAGACTGTGGTACAGTGAGGTTTGGAAATTCATCCGTATCCCCACTGTAGTGCGATCTCGGAAATGGAATATATTGTTAGCAGGAGGTGTGGCGGGTGCAGCCCACCCCCCCCATGGGGGAGGTCTGGGGTGCAGTGGGGACTTGTTCCCCTGCAAAAACGTGATATGTTGTAGGGGGGTTTCATTTACATGAGCGCCTATATGGATATCATGTGATGTTTTGAAGACAATGTTGAATCTGCTGCATCGATCAGCTGATTCAACATTATAATGCATTTGTGATTCTGTTTTCGGTTTTACTTCGAAATTGTGAACGGAAAATATTTTGCCTTTCACAATTTTGGTAGTAAATATATATATATATATATATATATATATATATATATATATATATTTGCATAATATATAAATTATATAAAGCTAGACAGATAAGAAGAGATATATATAGAGATATTTTATGCAAAGAATATAAGTTGTGGAAGGTAGTAAGTGAAGTAAGATGAAGATGAGTGTACAATAAATAGTAGGGCCATACAGACATATTATAAGGATAAAATGTGAAGGAAGTGGTGATATAATCAGGTGTATTGAATGCAGTGGAAGTGGGGATATTACATACACAGACACAGATGTCCACTAAATGGAGATAAAAAGAACCCTTCCTATTCATACTACGCAAAGCACTTCTTTTGCAGGCTGACCTTCAGAAACAATGAATCAAAAGACATCAGTGAAGCACATAGAAGTTGGGTGTTAGACATGGATTCATGTCATGTCACCAAAATGGAAACCAGTTTGCCAAGACTACCTTTGGTAAACTTTAGAACAACTTCATTTTGCAGGGGGGAAGGCCCACCCTGTACCCCCTCCCACCCCTCACCCTCGAACTTATATATACCAACTCTGACACCGCACAGCAGTGGAGAAAAAGGCAAACTCCACTGTCATTGAAACTACTTTTGTTGACAGGCTCCCATCAACTTTGAGGGGACTTAAACTCACAGCCTTCCTTAATTGTAGCACATAAAGCAGTTTATTTACTGACTGAGATACAGAAACATTGGAACAAAACATTTTAGGGAAGCACACAGCAGTTCATTGTTGCACACTTGCAGAATTAAAGAATAACAGCAACTCATCAGGACACCACTTTTGCAGTCTAATCTAACTTCTAGAGGCATAGTTGGCATTGTAAGTCTTTGCAAGAGGAACTACTCAAATGCTCACAATTTTACTGTAGGCTGTATGTGCAAAATGCTGTACTACAACACCAGCCTCATTTGTGTGGCCGATGCCAGCTGAGGCCAATATAAGTTGTACATGACAGTGGCTATACTTAATAGTTGGTCATGTGGAATATGGCAGCCTGCCTTTTGGTAGTGAGCAGTGCCAGTTCTCATTGTTTGTACCTAGGCAATGCTGATGTTCTTTGTGACCTCTCATTCACAATACCTTCACACCTTCACAAAAGATAAATGATTTAAAATCTCTAGATGGGCATGAGGAAGGTGTGTTTCTATATTTTTTACCAGATTAAAGGATGGAATGGGAGTATAAGAAAGAGATGAAAATGGGAAGCAAACAGAGAGTAAAACAGAAGGTGGGCAACTAATGAATGAGCAGGACTGAGGTGGGGAAAGTGGGGTCAATAATTTTTGTTGGACGAGTGCCCATTTTGCAGTCATAAAAATAAGTTTATTGGGGAATGAAGTAAAGGATGAAGGGAAAAGGTAAGACGGTTAGTAGTGGAAGACAGACATGACTGGCTGGGTGTGCGATGATACAATGAGGGAGGGGAAACTCAGTAGGGAAACATGAGTCAGAGAAAAGACAATGTTAAGAGGAAGATTAAATAATCAACAGGGGTGGACACAGGTAAAAAAGAAAGGGAAAACACCAGGATGGGTGATAGGATGGGGGTGGTTTGTAGCTGCAGTCTCTGCCAGCTGCATCTCAGTGGGAGATTACTCTCCATTATGGGTACCATCACCACTGGACCCTTTCTTATATGATGGAGACTATGCTGGATAGAGACATGAATCAAGGAGTCACTGCAGGAGTTTCTCCATAAGATCATTTCAGGCATCCATTCTCCTGTCAGTAATCTCCCCCATTATGTCTGACACCTGTGATAGGCGACAAAGAGCACTGGCACTGCCATTGACAGTACAACTCTCCAAACATCCACTGCAGGGCTACCTTAAGCAGGTGGTGTAGGTAGTGCAGGGAGTGTGGCAGTAAATGGGACAAGCTAGGACCCAGATGTGCTGGGTGCTTCTGGTGGTGGTGGTGGTGGCACAGTTGGTGCCACCTGTGGGGGCTGACAAGCCTTGCCAGAGGGATGGGTGCAGGTCTAGATGCTACTGCAAATAATAGTATAATAATAGAGAGAAACAAAATAAACAAAATAAATGTACGTAATAGAGAGGATAGTGAAAAAGAGGTTGGGAGAGAGAGAGAGAAGTACAAATGCAAGGAAAACTGACACTGATGCATATTTTGACTATGATAAAGTTAAGTCCAATACACTTGAAGGACAAATAAACACTTCACAATTTAACAAGACAGTTAGCATATACCACTGAGGGGGGGGGGGGGGGGGAACTGAACCAACAGCCATAATCATCTGCATTCTGACAGAAATAAAATTAACATGATAAGCTATTTGAACAAACTGGCAGGAATCTCTAGTCTGAAACATAGTAATGATGCCTGAGACAGATATACAGATACAAAAAAATTGTGCTGCCCAGACATACATTTGAATCATAGGTTATAAGCAAAGGAAACAACTACATTGAAAACAATTGTCAAAGACACAAATGTCCACCCACCCAAAAATGTTGCTCATACATATTTTCTCCGTCTAATGAGTTAGCTAATATAATGATAGAGAAACCTCAAATTAAATATTTTATGATAACCTAAAGGGGAATTGAACCCACAAGTGTCCTCTAAATGTGAAAGCATAGCCTTAACATCCTGACATATTTGTCTATGTATATGACAGGATGCATGCACAAACACACAAATAACATTCAACAATCATACTGTTACCTTTGACCTATGTCAGTTAACACAGAACTAGCAATAGTATATGAAAGGGATACTGTTCGGTAATGAATCCCTATTGCTGTTAATATTAAAAATTAACAAGTCTGAAAGCAAGTATACATACCCTGGTGCTCTCTTAGTTGCTCCAATCTTCTCTCTTGTGAAACTAACTATTCATTTATATTTCTTCAGGGGCTATAGAGACAAAAAAAGCACTGTGAATTATAAGAGGATGGCACACAGTGGCAAATTATATGTATAGCTAAGTTAAATTATACTTACAGTACATATGTGATGATCCCGTCTAAATTCATCCTCCCATTGGTGTAGGAAGTCAGGATTGTGTCACTGTAATTGTGTCAACTTTGTTTCCACTGCACTTGGGAGCCCAGTAACACAGGTGGCAGCACAGGCTAAACTATTCCAGGCTACAGTCTTATACTGATGTCCTTTATAGCCCTCCTACAGGAAGCTCTGGCTGTAATCCTTATGGAGGATGTCCAGAAATATGTGGACCACCTCCTCACACCACCTCTGTGCTCTAAAAGGAGAACTACTGTCTCCTTCTCCACCCATGATATTTCAACATTGAGGTATCTCAGCGAAAAATGACAAAAAATTGGTGTCCAAAGCAGGTCTCATAAGTCCCATCTGTTGAGCAATGAGAGGCATCTATGCAACCTTATTTACGAGATGCATGGATGGCTCAGAAAATATAGGTACTGTATCAACATGACTCATAATGGCTCTTTAAGGTGTGAAGCATGGCAGTCCTGTATGCGTGTGTATGCCATTAAGAAATCAGGCATTACATCAGCTCCATTTACAGATCCATGGCCTGGACCTCACATGCATAATACTACCTGCAGCAACCCAGGTGTATACATGGCATTAAATAAAACTGAGTGTGATGGTTAGCAGGTGTTCTTATCTTACAAACTGAGCTATTCAGAAACAGTAATGAGTTGAACCCTAATTTTCATACTCATTGCACCCTACCCAGTAGAAGAAACTGTAGAGCACAGAGTTTGGAACCTGCTAAAGGTGTATTTCAGAAGATTCATTTAGGAAAAATACCTCTGATTGTACAAAGATAAATGCTACCTTTTACAATTTCCCTGTTCCCTTTCCCACCTGTGCAAGTGATGATAATTGTGTCCTGCCTTTTCTATACTGTTACTTGTGATGCTTATGTCTTATTCAAAGTGTAGCTAGCCTGTGCTTGAGTATGCACAGCCTCATGTTGGTTTTGCATGAATCACTTTTACTGGACAGTATCCGCCTTTCTCTTGAGTACTGTCATCTGAAGCTATGAGCAAACTGCTACCTCTTTGCCAGTGCCATGGTACATCACATCCGCTTCTATCTGGTTGATCATCTCCTGCTGCTGACAACTGCACTGAATGCATGCCTGACTCATCCCCCAGACTTGGGTGTGCTGAAGACTGTTGCTTTTGCAAGAGTCCTCCCTGCTGCAACTGCTTCCTAATTATGATACTATGTAACACTACACACAGTGACACTATTTTTGCAGATGTCTCATGGTCATATTGCAGGGCACCTCTAGATGAGTTCAGACAGCAAAACTGCGCCTTCAGCAGCCAAACACATGCTCAGTAATGTTTCTTGTTTGTGATTGGGCATACATACATACATACATACAAATGTTTCAAGCACGGGCATTAAAGCCCTTCTAGCTTGCTAATATGCCAAAACACTTGTTCCCATAATAAATGTCCAGGCTGTTATTAAAAATATCTAAACTAGTACTTGCTTTAATGTAACTTGGTAGTCTGTTCCAAGCATCAGCTACTCTGTCAGAGAACCAATTAGTACACTTCTCAGTCCTATAGAATCTTCTACATAGGTTACCTGACAATTCTCTAGTACTTTTTGATAACCCCAAACATTCCCAGAGGTAGTTGTCCCTTAATGCCCTATATACCTGAATAAGATCTCCTCTTAAATATCTGTAAGAGACACTGTACAAGTTCAGATATTTTAGTCTTTCATAATAACTTAAGATTTTAACATCCATGCAGATGCCCTTAGTATATTTCTGCTGTACTCTTTCCAGTTTATTCATGCTTGTTTTCCTATAGGGTTTCCATATTGCTATTCCATACTCAAGTTTGGGTCTAATGTAACTAACAAACAATGACTTCATTATGTTAGATTTCCTAGACTTTATAAATCTTTTTATACAACCTATAGTTCTATAACTATCATTAGCCAATTGGTTAAACTGGTAAATTGGGCATGGTTGTAACTGTGGTCTGTTTCTGTTTGATTTTGTGGATTTCTTATGTATGCTGTGAGCCAGGAATTCCAGGGCATATCCAGCATTACCCAGAGGATGTCCCCATATGAAGTCATCCCTTGCAAACCATTGATATAGGTCACAGGTGTACCATATGTAGGAGTTAAGATAGCTACCTCGGTAGCCTGCATGCACATTGTAGATAATACCCTGCACATTGCAAACCACCTGGGAGTTTTCTGTGTGATAACATTTGCTATTCATGTACCTCCTTTTAAGTTAACAGGTGGGACCTTTATTTCAATGTCTTTACAGTCTATGGCTCAAGTGCCTCAGGAAAATAGGCTATATCATAGAATCACCATATGGTGTTAACTCTCTGTTCTGGAGTATGTTGGAACTACAAATACTTCCATACATTCTGAAGCATGTAATTGAGAAACTGATTGGGGTATTCTCAAGACAGATGTCTGAGATATACATACTGTGTCCCCAGTAGGTCACCGAAAGGTCCTTGTAACTAAAATAAGTAAAACCACACATACTTTAGTGTCCGCCAGAACAGATATTCCACAAATCCCATAGGGATACAGAGGGCGCTAAAACATGCCCACAGTGTCTTGTGTGGTGTTCCTATTCACAGTATCTGTAAACAATGTCAGTATCATGGAGTCCATGAAATGTTAAATGCAATCAGATGGGATGTATCCCCCCAGGGGAAGCAGCACACAGCATGGGACATAGCAGCAACTAAAAGAGATTATGTAATTTCACTTTTACTAAAGCTGCAATAACCTTTAACATTACTTACTGATCCCATCAGTCTGAACATGTGAATTTGGCTGGGTTTAAATATACAGCAGGCAAATCGCCTTTGCATGGAATTTATGCTTTTCTAAATCGCTCCACTCTCGCATTTTGTCTTATCAGCACGCATGGACAGGTTCATTTTAATAATGTTGCTACAGTATCACACTAACACTTACTCACTGAACTCTCTTCTATAGGTTTCTCTTAATCCTCCCTGACATGGTTCTTTAGTTGATATAGCTGAAAGACAACAAGCAGTGAAATGGCATCAGGACCTCTACTCCTCCCTTCCAGTTACCATGGGTGTCCCTCAGGGCTCTACATTAGGACGCCTTCTCTTTAATGTTTATAAACAAGTTTCACACTGCTATAAACCAAGCAGATATTGTATAATATGTAGATGATTTCACTTAATATTTAAAGCCCCCCCCCCCCCCCCCCCATATCCAGACTCCAAGAAATCACTCAAATTTCTTTCTCTGAAGTGGGGATCTACTTTTCTTTTTCAAACAAGTGTATTTTCAATGAAGAAAAGTAGATCCATATATATGTGTTTGTGTGTGTGTGTGTGTGTGTGTGTGTGTGTGTGTGTGTGTGTGTGTGTGTGTGTGTGTGTGTGTGTGTGTGTGTATATATATATATATATAAGCAATTAAGGAGAGATCTATTTGCATATGGAATCTAGAAAGTGTTGTGCATATTTATTAGCAGTAGTACAGGTTTCCTGGTTTATAGTTAGACAACTGCAATTAGGGATAATGGTATTTGGATCTGTAGAAGGGCCTCTTCATTGCTTAAATATGCCTGATGGGTAGTGGGTATCTTTAGTCAGGATATGGCATGGCATCTTATTGATAGTTACTAGGATGTGGAGGAGTTCCAGGGTATTATCTTGTCTTAGAGAATGGGCAAACTGTACATCAGCACCCTGACTGGAGCACAAACGTTCTCCAGCAGGGTATTAACATACAAGTAGTGCCTGCTGAAAAACAGTCCACCACTTTATGGCAGCATATCAAGCTGCTGTGGAGCTTGGACTGAGAAAACTGCATAGTTACCATTATTTTGCACTCACTAAGCAGGGCTTTAGCTGTTTAGAGAGTGTAAAAAAAATAAACAGAAAGAAGTGTATATGTGTGTGTGTATGTATGTGTATGAGTGTGTTTATGTTTCTGTCTGCATGTGTGAGTGAATGTGTGTATGAAAGCAGAAGAGACTGTGTGTGTGAGAGAGAGACTGAGAGAGAGTGAGAGTGATCTTGTGAGTGAATGTGTGTATGAAATCAGATTAGACTGTGTGTGACAGTTCGAGAGAGAGATTGAGAGCGATCTTCTGTGCATAGCTCTCAACTGTCAAAATGTTTGCAGAATGTCTAGATTTTTGCCTCGTATTTTTTTTTGTCTGTTCCTCATAACATTTGTGGTTTTCTGAAGTTTTGTGGCAAATCAGAGAGGAGTGAATTCACTAAATAATGACAGACATTTGAGTTTCAGACTTTATATCTTTCAGAAAATGCATTAGAATATAAGACCATTTATTCTAGCAGCTTTCTAAGTTTATAAAAGCAATATTTAAAATGTGTGCCTATTTTTGGGGCATAGTCTTCCATTAGTTTTGGTTTTGTCCAGATTTTTTGTGCTAAGTGGTTGAGAGTTATGCTTGTATGAGGGAATGGGAGTATGAAATCAGAGGAGACTGTGTGGGTATATGTATGTGTGTGTGAAAGCAGTAGAGACTGTGTATGAGACAGCGAGACAGAGGGAGAGAGAGAATGGGTTCTCTGTAAAATTGATATGTTTTACTTATTTATTTGTTTTTAAGTACTATATTATTTTTATATATTTCTTTATGTAAAATGCTTCCTCCATCACCATTAACATATACTACAGAAAGTCTGAAACATTTAAAAGAGGAACTATTTTATATAAAAAAATATATATATATATAGCTATAAAAAATAATTTAGTACTTAAAAAAATAAGTAAGTAAAACACAACAATTTTACAGAGAACCCATTCTCTAAGAACAAGAATGCCCTCCAGGATGTGTGTTAATGTGTGATTAATGCCCTTGCAGGTGTGCAGATGCCCACCACCTGTGGCATCGAGTCTCATAACACCCCTGGGTGGGCATTAATTACACATTAACACACACCCTGTCAGGCATTATTGCTTACGTATAAGTCTATATGCACACATCACCATCTACAGCAGCGGTACTCTCAGTGTCAGGTCTGAAAGAGTGGTAGGCATTGAATCCTAGTAGGGAGGCTGTGTTATTAAAGCAAAGCAATGAAACCAAGTTTTAGGGATAATGCAAATGTCAACATTTTCTAGGACAGAAAGACATAGTGGGGGTAGTTTCTTATTGAAGCTTTGAGCACTGAGCAGTGTTACTTTTAGATCATCCAGGTTTGGCTTACTTAGGCTGGTATATACAGAAGACTGGCACTGCCCATAAAAATGTACAATGGAGTGAAGACAATGTTTGTCAATATAAGAAAACTCAAAGGGGAGAGATGCAAGTCATCCTTTGCAAAACAGTTAAGATTGTCAACTATCAAATTTGGCTATGTTTCTTTTTCTGTCTTTTTTTCTTTTTTAATACAAGCTGAGATATTTAATTGCTATAACAAAACAGTTTCCCATATAATAACAATGTTGTCAAAGAAGTTATGGATTTATTTACAACTGAGCTGATAAAGACTCTTGACTGGCTAATTTTCCATCTGAAATAGCGCATTTGTTTGTTTGGGCCAAGTATACTCAACAGCCACAGTTAAGGGATTATGTCGGGTTCCCACCCCTTCTTCCTGTCACTTACAGGAGATCCGTACTTAAATGCCCATAACTAACTGACAGAAACCTATCCTTTTTATTATTCTTTACTTTTTCTGCTGCTAAGAGTATTCAGCTATCCTGTATCTTGTTGAATTGTATAGACTCTTCTGAGTGCTCCTCAGCTCAACAACCAATCATAAAGACAAAAATGCTTTTTTTCCACATTTGTAATTGATACAATATTCACTAGACTCTTTCTTTTACTTACGCCATACAAATGGAACCACATTCTAAGCTTTGATTTCAGGATTCTGGTGACAAATTAAAAGTGAAATAACCTCCTTTCAGGTGTGTAGTAAGTATCTGTAACAAGCATACATAAATACAGAAGTTTTGCTCTTCACTAAAGTCAAAAAATGAGCAACATGATACTTTTCTTTATTGCTACCAGCCTAACAAATCAGTTTGTAATGCATAAAATGTTTGTTGTGCAGATGTCCATATGATGTTTATTATATAGTTCTTTCTTTCTTCAGACCATCTCATATGCAGCCTTGTGTCCAACTTTTAAAGATGCCTGTTTTATTTTACACTAAATAATTAAAAAATAGAATGTCCCAATGTACCAAACTAATATTACTATCAACATATTAATTTGTCAGATCTGTGGGGCTGTTTTTATACATATCATTTAATCTGAGCCATTAGGGAATTTGTTTTGTACAAAGTGTTCTGTTATTTTATAAAGAGAATTGAAAGCATGGATACATAGTTAAGGCTGCCAGAAGCTTTTAAGTATCATAATAAGCAAAATCAGATGCCATTTAAATGTTCTACTTTTTCAGGACATATGAAAACAGCCTGAGTTTTCTATAATGTTTGGTGAACAGTTAAAAGAATGTAACCTTATCTAAGACAGACTTTGTCACTTGTTTCCAAAGGTCTTCTAGATATGGGCATACAGCAGTGATAAGGATACACTAATTATTTACAGCATTTTCATCTGCACATTGGACTACAAGCATTGCCTCCCGTCATTCTTTGAAGACTACCTTAAAAGTATAGTAAACTTCATTGCGTAATAAGATACCAAATGTAGTAAAAAACTGAAGACACTTGAACCAAACCCAAAAACAAATCCTGAGGCAGCCAAGATGAAAGCAGGAAACACACCAGCAAAGGTTCCACTGTTTTAATAAGACCAGATATCAAACAAGACGTTGTTAAAAAGCCCAGATTAACGCTCTTAGAAGACAAATTGCATTTCATACTGCTGCCCTGAACATTTCAAATAATTTTTGTTGGATTGCATTACCATGTCTTTGTGCTGACTAATTCAGTGACCATTGTTAAGCATGACCGTAAGAACCAATGGTCAAAGTAGGGCTTACAAACATAGATACAATTTAAAATTATATATGTATATATATATATATATATATATATATATATATATATATATGTATATATATATATATATATATATATATATATATATATATATACACAGATTGATATAGACAGACACACACACACACACACACACACACACACACATGCACACATATACACATACATATACACATATATACATGTACATATACATATACACATACATATACATATTTGTGTGTTTGGAAGAAGCTATACTGGTATAAAGAATAAATATGAGATCACAGGATCATATGAAATACAAGGCAATCATACAATAGGCCATATGCTCCTTTCCAATAAACACCTTCAGGCTAAGGGAGGGGGGAGTGAAGTAAATTTTGTACACTGAAAAGTTAAAGTAGGAATCAAATATTCATGTAGGTAGTTCCCCATTTCCAAGGGAAAAAAAAGAGGAGTCTCCATTGGCAACTCTGTACATAGGAAAAGTTTTGAGGTACAAGTTTCTAGGCTACTAGGAGGGTCTATATTAGATACTCGAAGAGGCATTTCATCAAACGCCTCTTCATCGACCAGTAAATCACAAAAACACAAAACAGCAAACATACATATAAGCGATTTCTTTCCCTGGGAAAGAAATCGCTTACCCTAAAAAAAACCACATCACTACAAACAATACAAAGTGGGGAGCTTCACCCCCCACACCCCCAATGTGGGGGGCTGTGCCCCCACATCCCCTAACTAAATATACCAACTCCAAGATCGCACTACAGTGGGGAAAATGGCAAAGTAACAGAAGTGGTCAAGAGATTTCTTTCCCAGGGAAAGAAATCGCTTATATCACCGGTCACTGTTTTGTGTTTTCATTATTTAACGATCGATGAAGAGGCGTTTGATAAAATGCCTCTTCGAGTATATAATAGGAACCCTACCAGGGCTCTAACCCCAAGACAGGTTAATGAGGTGGAGCAGCGAGCTACTCTTATTCTGGACGTTGTTGGGTATGATGGAAACAAGGGTAAACTTAAAGTACTGGGAGGTATTATGATAATTACAGTTTGATCACTTAGCACAATGAACTACAGTGACAGGTTATCGGCTTGCATGTTGTATTGAGAGGGAGGATGATATTATCTAAGATTCAGTTCTGAAAACGTCTTATAAAAACAAACTGTTCCATTCAATAAAACAGTGAAACTAGCTGATAATATGAAATTTGCAGTATAAAGTGGAATACACTATATCAAAATCTCTACATGAGCTAGACTATCAGTGCACAATGGGAATAGGAGGAGTCTTAGAATTAAGCTTTTGGAGACACTGATGGAAACAATAAAGGAATCAGATAAGCAAATTTTTATTGTACATGTAATTTTTGAATGCAATAGTTGAACAGGATGGTGTTATGCTTATAGTGAAGTAACTCAAGTTTGGTCAGATTGCAGGTCTCTGTGAAATCAACAAAAGTTATACCTTCAATACTACTGATTCATTTGCAAATTCTCTGCTGATTCACAAATTCTCTGCAGAGCAGGAATCAAAGCATGACATCAAATAAGATAAAAAAGTTACCTGACTGGTGACAAGAAACTCCAAGAGCTTACCTATAAAATTCCCTAAAACAAATAGAAAGGCAATAGAGCTCTAGAGAATGTCATTTCTGTCTCCCTCTTGATGACAGAAGTGATAAAATAGTCATACATCAAACTGGGATTTTTCCTTGCAAGAAAGTAGAAGATGTAGATGAATGTCAAACAGGAAGCAAAGATTGTATCTCCAAGATTAGAAAATGAATTGATATGGAAGTCTGACACAATTAAGATATTGTCACTTATTTTCCCTTTTTGTGCTTCAGGTACAAAGTATGGCATGTAGTTATGAAACTCCACAACATGAAAGTGAAGACAAGGGCAAGTTTGTGTGCGAATATTTAATTGTTTTAATATTGAAAACGCATATAGGAAGATGTTTGTAATGGTCTATACATTAAGTACCAAACACAACAACTTTTAAAAATGAAAAATAAAAGTTCAATCATCATGATATATAATATATTTTATTTTATATTTAAGAAGAATTTTTATATTTTTACAATTCAGGTTGCAATGAAAAGGTTTTAACATTTACATGTATACATGTTTTTATATATACATGTGTGTGTGTGTATATATTTATACAAATATATATTGTTCCATGTGTAGTTGGTTGGTTGAGAGGGTTTTTTTAAGGCTTAATTAGGATTACTCAGCTTGATCATGTGGGTTTACTGAAATGTATTAAAAGGTGTACGTGTGCATAAACTTTTGTTCTGAAGAAGTCAAATATACCATTGATGAAAGAGCTTAAAGTAGAAATAAAGTGGTTACTTTAGACATTTCTATCCTTTCCTTCATTTTTCAGTTTAAAAAAATAGTCTAGACATTACAACACTGGGAATACTGAGCTATCACTAGGGAGAAACTGAGGACTGGATCATATAAATGCATAATGTGGACTCAAAGCTGTGGGATCAGCTAGGAATTGTATTAGTAGAAGTTGTTAGCTTGCCTGCTGTCATTTGTTTGAACGACTTACACCTGGATATTAATTGTTTAGTTTATATTTTGCTCAGCCTGTGTCATAAATAATTCATAAGAAGGTGGCTGGGAGAGAGAAAGAAAGAAAAAGAGAATTTGAGAAAGAGAAAGAAACAGATGATATCCATTGATTAATGTTGTCTGGGAACTGAAGTCTGTATGATTACTGCAGCATCAAGAGACTCTAAAGATAGAAACCTGAACTTTACAGAAGGCAACTTACTCAGTATTTTATTTAAACACAGTGCTGCTTCTAGTGGTTACATGGTCACATGAGCAGTATAGATGCCAAGAGATTTTAGGTTAGGAAAAGAGAAATGTAGGAGAAGATACGTATGCATTCTATCAGGAGGTGTTAGAGATGTTAAAAAGAAAGGTTCATGCAGCACTGTTGTTATATCAAGTTTGTGAATATCCAAACTATGAATTTAACAGGGTTACTTGAATAGGTTTCTGATGTATAGCTTAAATTTCTTCATTAATGTGGTAATGTAGCAACACAGGGTCATAGCCAGTATACATATACCTGCATTAAAAATATATTGCTATAAATGTTACTGAAACTGCACATATATAGCTTAAGTGATAATTATATAATTAAATATATAATTAATCTGTACAATTTTTATACAACCAATTTTCACTGATATATAGACAGTAATAGTTTATTCCTAAGTTGTTCCTGTTTCTGAATTATACAGTACTGCTTTATATTATTTCTATTTCACATGGCTAGCAGTCAACCAAATTGCAGGAACAATATGTTAGGAGTATGCAGTTTGAACTGAGATGCATTAATGTATCACGTCTGCATTTTTAATATTAGTACATCTATGCAAATTACACAGTTGAAATTGTAGTTTTGCTTACACTATTAGATTTCCTCTGTGTTAAGCTTCAATGCTTTGTACTCAGTGTACACTTGACTGCAAGATATTAGAACCTTGGACAAATACAGGATTCAAGTTCTCTGAAACCCAGAAAAGACTTTTATAGTAATTCATTTGGCCATCCCAAATATCTGAATGTAACTCCAAGAGATACTCAGCAACAATAACAGGGGGAACAAAGGCTTCAGTGATCCATGCTTGCCAAGGAGAACCAAGAAAGCATATGAACAAAAATACAAGATAATATTGGGTATCTTTACTATATCATATTATGCATATCCTAACTTAAAAAGGAAGTTGTCCCGGGGAACAGTGAAGTCAGCAATAAGGAGAACCAGCAAATAGTGTGGGAAGAAATAGCCAGGGAATTGTTATGGCTAGGCGTGTATAGGCCCTAGGGACGATAGCCTAGAACCAACCTATGAACCAATGAACCTAAAAGCATTTCTACATAGGTAGAGTTAGTCATGCACCACAGACAAAATTATACTACCTGAATAATATGAAGGAATCACACTAAAGTAATAAATAACAGGGTATATATATATATATATATATATATATATATATATATATATATATATATATATATATAAATATATATATATATATATATATATATATATATGTATATATATATATACATATATATATGTGTGTGTGTGTGTTCATGTTTTCCCCCATTCTTCCACTCTCAATAATTCACTCCACTGGCTACCCTATTGATCAGTTCATTACCTCTATGCTCTACAGGGAGCAGGGGAAAGATCAGGTGAACATGGAATAGGGTCATAACTCTTGCTGAGGAATAGAGTTTTCCACTTAAGTCCTGCCAACACACCATGCATGCCTTTTGGAATCCAATAGGTTGGTGTGCAATGCATGCCCACACATGCATATGTGATGTGATAAAATGATTCCCAGTCTATATCAGCGACTCTGCAACAGACAATGTGCCTCAAGCACATGTCTCCTCACTCCCCTCCTCCCAGAGAAGCAAGCAGGTAAAGCCTGTTCATTCCCTAGAAAGACCCTAAAAAATTCTGGAACTCCATTAATCATATACTTCAACCTGGCAACCCAACTACACCCCAACCCCTGTCCAAATAATACTCCCTAAGAAACAGCATTCATATTCAACTCCTACTTTATAGACACTATTAGTAAACTTCTGCCATCTTCCAACTCAGCTGCCCCTCCTGACCCTCCCACCCCCTCAGAGCAACACAATTCTTTTTCACTCAAACCAGTCCAAACAAGCTACATAAAACATCTTCCTGAATAAATTGAAGCCTTACTCTACCTAAACTGATAACTTGCCACCTATATTTCTAAAGATAGCTGCTAACTCACTTGCCTGTCCTATTTCCATCATTATAAATCACTTCATAACTGAATCCAAAGTACCCACTATCTGGAAAAAATCTATACTTTACCTATACATAAAGGAGGTACCTCCACAGAACTTGCCAACTATAGGCCAATAGCAATCCTGTACTCTCTGTCCAAAATCCTAGAGAAATATGTGCACAAACAAATCATGGAATATCTATACCAGGAAAATCTAGTAACCTCTACACAGCATGGCTTCCGTCCAAACCACAGTACTTCTACTGTCCTCATTCCCTTTACCAACATAATCTCACATGCCAAAGGCAACAACAAACTGGTCTCCAGTATCTTCCTTGACCTATCAAAAGCTTTCAACACTATCTCTCACTCCTTGCTCCTTGCTAAACTTTCTAAACTAAATCTCTCTAGTTCCACTATCTTCTGGTTTGCAAGCTACCTTACAGACAAATAATAATCTGTCAAATGGCTTACCGCTCTATCCCCATCTCTTCCCATTAAAATGGGAGTCCCACAAGGACCGATATTAGGTCCTTTACTGTTCAGTATTTTCACCAACCACCTGTACACCTCCTGTCTACTATCTTCTCTTCTACAATATGTTGATGACTCTACAGTCATCATTAGCTCTGATAATCTCACAGATCTGAACTCTCTCACACAAAAGTCCTTCACATCCATTGAAAACTGGCTCTCTAAAATTAGCTAATACTAAACATTAAGAAAACTAAGCTCCCACTATTCCTTCCTAAATCTCTCTTTTACCTTAAACCCTCCTTCTCCATCACACTCAACAACACATCTATCCAAGATGAGACACACACTAAGCTCCTGGGCTGCATCATTGATGACCAGCTCAAATTCAACCTTCATGTACACAATTGCATTAAAAAACTCATCAAAAACTTGGGTTACTATATCAAAATAAAAAAATCCTAAGCAACAAATCCCGACTCACTGTTACACAAGCCTACCTTCACCCTAGTTTCTTCTACAAATCCTTACCAACTTGCAGACTACCCTCTATCCAAACTTGAAACCACCTACCACAAAGTTGCTAGATTTGCTGCCAACCAAACCTTCATATCCCATCACTGTCTCTCACTCAAGACCTTAAACTGGTTAGAATTTCTCAAACAGCATCTTTTTCACAACTACTTATCATACATTCTGTCCTATTCAAACCTTCCTTCTGCTCAGCAGTCTCCTCAATCATCTCCCCCTACATCCCAAATAGGACACTCAGAAGCTCTGAAAAAAATCTATTAGCAATTCACAAACCTAAAAGATCAATAGGACAAAACCTTTACAGCTACTTTCCAGCACTCGCCTGGAACAAACTCCTTCAAGCCATTCAAAACATAAGCAACCTACCAAAATTCAAAATGGCTCTTAAAAACCTTCTCACTAATGCCTGGACATGCCACTATAAACAGCCTTCCTAAATCCCTACCTACTTTATTCTACCTGAATACTAACTACTGTCAATTCATTCCCTGTATCCATCTATCTTTTGATGGTAAAAGTTAACACTCTCACAATCTGCTTTTCTCCTTACTAAACAAATATCTGTCTGACAAGTTACATTCTACTTGATGCTCATTTCACTCAAGAACTAATTGCTTTTTCTCTTCCTTGTCTTAACTAACCTTTTAAAAGAAAAGCTTGATCTATTACTATGTATAACCTGTACTAGGCAGCACTTGGAAACAACTACAGAATTTAACCCTTGTATCTTTTTCTTATGTATCAATTGTTCTACTACATACGTATTATTTTACTATTGTATAATTTACTACTTTAAATGTACAATGTCAAAAATTGCATTTCTCCTTTCCTTATTATTTAATTGAGGAGTTTTCTCCCTGGGTATCCACTAAAAAAGGATACTAGCTCAAATTGGACTAACCCAGTCAACAGATGTCAAATAAATAAAAATAAATGAATAAATTCCTGCCATCCCCTCATTCCATCTCCAGCAGGTGCCCAAGCCACTATCAAACTCAGGTCATCTGAGACACAGTCAGGGATTTTTCCATCCATGATGATGGTCCTTAAAATAAAATAAAAAATAAAAAACTGCCATATTGGTTTGCTGGTATCTCCATATGGTACACCATGCATCCTTTTTCACTTTATTCCCAGAGCATCAGCACACTAGCCAAGCAACATAGATAGCACATATAGGCTATTCAACAAATATCCATCCTTCTACCATAGGAAAGGGCTTGAGAAAATATTTAAGTACTATCTTGAGTTCAGTAATTTAACAGACGTGGACAAGGTTTGTCTTGTATGAATATATTTGTACCACTGTGACTGTATGTCTGCTCATAAACATTCTTTTCATGCTTTCACAGACTACTTGATCTGACTCAAGAATCATTTTTCATCCATAGAATTCTCCTGGGTAGAAAACATGGAACTGCTACTAATCCACAAAAAAGAAAATCTGTTCCTTCTCACTTCAGAATTATACTCACATAGGATGAGTTTAGCATTATCTCAGCTAGCATTACAAAATTCAACTCCTATGAGTACGAGTCATAATAGATGATAACATGAAATTTGATCTCTACTTCCAAACAGCAGCTATCAAAGACTTGGAGTGCTGTATAGAGCAAATACATTCCTCACAGATAAATCTAGAAACAATTGTTAAAAACTAACCCCCCAACACTATTATATGCCTCACAAATTGTTACAAAGTCACCAGTACTCCACAGAAGTAAACCTGAGCAATGTTACAACAAAATTGCAACATTTACAGCAAACCACACTTACCAATCTAACCACTTCAAAGCCCTTAAACTACTAAACTGAACAGAATTCCTTCACTGCCTTCATCTATCTCAGCTTTCAGTCATACACAGTGTACTATACAATCCAGGTAGATGCATTGCCCTGAGTATGCCTTGCCCAAACAGAACTCTGTGTTTCCAAAACAAAATGCTGCTTGTCATAAATAAATTATAAATCTCAGCTGAAGATGCTCTGTACTTCAAATAAGTCTCCAAAATTTGGAACCCCATCTCTCTCCCTCTCCCAAGCAGGTTAATGTGTGCCAAACTTTTAAATCAAGTTTTGAGGAGATTTCAGACAATTCTAACACTGCTTGTGCTCTGTCCCCCATATTAGTTCTTGCAGGGACTTTTTATAATCTTCCAACATAGGTGTGTAGGAATGATGATCAAGTTATGTTATAAAACATCTGCTTATACTCATTAATATTCCTTATCTGTGGTGGTCTTCTTCACTGTATGTAATCATTGTAACTTCTTACATCCATCTACTGTTTAAGTCCTTAAATTGTTAATATTACTTTGTAATGCAGTGCTTTGTGTAATATGAATACCTGTCTAATATAAATACATATGCAATATTGTAATGTTTACTATTTTAACCACTATTGCACATTTGTTACTATATTGAGAAGCTTTTCTTCCTAGGCCTCCAGTGAAAATGGGTTCTCAAGCCCAGTAGGACTATCCCAGTTAAGAATAGAAACATAAAAATAAAACAAATAAATTACAGCAACATCATATAAACATGCCTGAGTTGCTTGCTTTAGAAGGTGGTTTGAGATGTTTGAATTCTTTCTGTCATATACGTTTCTTGTAGTCTAGAAGGGAGGACATTTTGTTTTAAACCATTGGTGTAACTAGAATTTTCTAATATAGGAAGACCTCTCCCCTAACAGTTATAATGTATCATCACAATTATGCTTCTTTGTACAGACATTTGGAATCAAGCACATACTTATCTTTTACTTAATTCTCATGATGTAGTACTGGTTTGAACAATTTTATCTTCTAAACCAGAAATCATTATTTTCCAAATTCTTCAACTTTGAGTGTAAACTGTGGAGCTGTGTTTTTATGTCAGTAGACCACAGCAGAAGTGTGTTTAATGAAGTGTTGATTAGGAGCAACACTCGATCTTTTCTTGTATATTTTTCTAGACATGTTTGATTAGATGTTTATTAGATGTTTCCATGCTCATAGTTGTAGATTCCTTATTTCTTGGGATTAAATTAGAATAGTTTAATACTGGTTAATCACTTGATAGACACAAACCACTGACTTTTCTTTTTTTTCCTTTGGGTTTCTTTGATGACCAAATACAAGAACATTGTAGCAGTATGACTACAACAGACGTTCAATGTTTAAAGTTCTTCATGATTTTAAATCTTATCTTAAAAAAATATTGTTTTCACTCTCAGTTTGTTTGGGCGGGTATATTAGATGAAACTGAAATGTTGTTATCTAGGTGTTGTTACTCCAGATTAAATAATTTGTTAAACTAATTAGAAGCATTAGGAGACCAACTTGTATCTCAAATGCTGTCTTGGAATTCAGACTTCTGAAAGTATTACTGTCAGAAACATGAGTCAATACAAGGGTAGCACAGTGGCCCAGTGGATAGCATTGTTGCCTCGTGGCAAGAGGTTCTCCAGTGTGAGTCACAGCTGAGGTGCCTTCTCTGTGGAGTCTGCCTGTCCACCCCATGTTTGTGTGGGTTTCCTCCCACATTCCAAACACATGCAGTAGGTAGACTGGGCACTCTAAATTAGCTAGGGTGTGAGTGTGTGTGCAAGTGTGTGATGTGGATGAACTACCATGGTAGGGCTAGCCACCAGGCAGTGTATACCTTGGCTCTAGATGATTCTCACTGCTGAAGTGACACCTCAACCCCATGTGCAAAAATGGGAAAAAGGGATTATGGATGGACATGAGCCAATACATATAGTATGGCAATACATTTTTTCAGTGGTATTCAAATATTTTACATTACTAACTCCGGGTGAGATTCACTGATAGGGCACACATGCAGAGGAGTAATCCACAGAGTATTACATGGTGGGGGCCTGCATGTGATTCACAAACAGGGAATATGAAGTGTGCCATAGGCAATATGTTACTGAGCAGAGGAGAAAGGCACATGTTGAGTGGGCACCACTATAAATGCATGTTCAAAATCACATAGCTTATTTAAAATCATCCCATATGAAGGTCGAGGGTGTTTTCCTGGCACATAACTTCAGTACACAGGGTGCACTTTTTTATTCCGTGTACAATGCCCTGTTGCAGAAGTGCACCATTTCTTCATGACACAGAAGCACTGATTGTTTTGGTTGTGTACCATCATGTTAATGTTAGTTCTGGGAATCAGTCTGTTGCTGCCAGGAGCAGGAAGTTAAAGTATATTTGTACTCAGTAACATTTGTTTTGCAGTGTCCACGGTGGTGGTGCTGCAGTAGCATTGTCGCCTCATAGAAAGATGCTGTCCAATTCGATTCGCAGCTAGAGCGTCTTCTGCGTGGAGACATGCATGAATGGGCGTACCTTCGTTGAAGGTTGTGCGTCAGGGCTGGCAACTTGGCATGTAAAAATCAACTGCCAATCATTAGCAGACCAGAGTTCCGCTGTGGCGACCCCTAACTGGGAAAAGCCGAAAGACACAACAACATTTGTTTTGCGGTGATAAAGCCATACAGTTTTTGCCATGCAGTTTTTTCAGGGAACAGAGCTACAATACGTACTAGCATACCTCTCAACCTCAAAAATCTGGACAAAGCCTAAAATAATGGGGGGAACAAAGGCCCTAAAATTGGGACAGATTTTAAACATTGCTCTTATAAACTTAGAAAGCTGCTAGAATAACAGAATTTGTGTTAGCATGCATTTTCTGAAAGATATGAAGTCTGAAACTCTATGCATAGCATTATTTTATGACTTCAATCGTCAATGATTTGACAGAAAATCAGACCAAACATATGAGGTAAAATTTATACATTCTGCAAAAATCTGGGCAGATGAGAGGTATGCACACTAGATGTCCTCCATCCTGCCTCTGTTATGCAGTGCACTACCTTTTTGTCTGGCTGCCCAATAATTATCTGATATTACGTATCTAAAAATGTTAGTTCATCCAAATTAAAAAGTCATCCTACCTCAAAAATCTGTTTCTTATTAGTTCTATCTGTACCTTAAATGTTCTATCCCTAGATGTAACTCTGGATAGTTTAATCATTTGGTACATTGGAATATCATTCAATACATGCTGTTTATGAAATCTATTACTGTGCACATATGACTGAAATGAGCTGCCTTTTCTATCTTCATTTTAATGTCATTATTTTGTACAATGCTACACTTAATAATGAAATGGATGAAACGGTGCAATCACTATTTCTGTTTCTGATGTCAGGTATTAGAACTTTTGTGCTGCTGTGAGTGCTTTCCTAAAGTAGCATTCCGAAATTATGTTGATGCTCACCAATTTTCCATGTGTATCATAAACTAGCTAACTCAGTCTTACAAGAATGGAGTTTTACAAGTTTGGTTACAAAAAAAAACTTTGTTTAAGAACTTTAAGAGATTGAGATAAAACAGAATAAATAATAAATTATCTGGATTAGGACATGTTAGTTCTGGGAATGCAGAGTATGGCCATATTCTCAGAGGGGAGCAGAGTTAACCATACTCCAAAAAGCTTTCTGGAAGCAAAGGTTTTGATGACCATCTTAAACTTGTCCACAGACGTATATTTCAAAAGCTGGTAAGGTAGTCGGGGCCACAAGAGTGGCATCTTATAAGAAAAGGACCAGTAACTAGAGTCTCTAGGGCCATGCTGGGGAACCAGCAGCAGCCAGTTATTAGCTGAGCAGAGAGGTTGAGGGTCAGTAGTTCCTTTAGGGTGACAGGGCAAAATGTGTATGCAGCAATACATGTAAATCAATCTCTACATCACAGGCAGCCAGGGTGTACTTTAGCAGAGTATGCTGATGTATTCTTTATGAGAACAGCTTGTCAGGAGAGCTGGACTGCAGAATTCTACACATACTGAATATGATTAAGGTCAGTATGTTGAAGTCCAAGGTATAAGGTACTGCAATAATCCAGCTGTGAAAAAGCAAAAAATGTATGATCAAAGCAAGATCTTCAGAATTAAAAAGCGTTTGATGAATAAACATTCCTTTAACTGAAATATTTCTCTTTCAGGAATGTCAGAAGATCTGACTCCAAACACGAGGCACCCCAGCCATGAACTGAACCATTGAACCTCTTGCTGTGAAGTGAGAATTCATCCCTCTGTGCCACAGTATGCCACTGTGTCATTTATTTAATGTTTGTTAGCCAGGAAAGTAGACTCCACCTGTGCAAGTTTTCTGGAGGTATATACAGATATACAGTCAAACAAGACAGGCACACACACACACACACACACACACACACACACACACACACACACACACACACACACACACACACACACACACACACACACACACAGGAGTATAAGTTAATTTATCAAAATGCACATACATCAAAACACAGGTGATTGATGCTGACATTTCAAAGATTATCATACAGAAAAAAAGATCACGCAACAAACCCTACAACAAATTTGGACATACTTTGTATGAACAATGATGGTATTACGGATAGAGTTTTTCCTAAGCTAAACTATAGGCTTAGAGACATGATTAAGGTTGGGCTTAGCACACATTAGTAAAGTGGTGTGGGGGCAGGGGTCCCTCATTATCTAGGTGCACTGGTTTACACAGAATATTTATGTAGTATGGCAATTACTACACCGTCATACTATGCAAGATCCATGTAGAACTCTGCACCAATGGGATAAGTGTGTGTCAAAGGAAAAAACTTCAAAGACCAATACACATAAGGTTCAGTTAAGGCACTTTTAATTGACTTGCCACAAGGAGATAAAAGCATGCAAATACAAGGATTTGTCTAACTACTAACAGGAAGTATGCTTATTCTTATACTATTTTACAAGACATGGCCTTCTAAGCTGACGTAATCAAACACAACTTTAAGCATTGCTCTACAGCAGATGTTGCTCAGATTTTATGCTGACATGACTAGATTTGTGAGAAACTTTTGAGAAAAACAACCTGGCCTTGGTGACCATTAATCTGTTTACAAGCGTCTATTGTACAGTGTTACATTTCAAGGTACTCTTTTAACTCAGATACAAGAAAATGCTGATTGCAGTTCATATTTTCAAGCAGGCTTTGTACTAATTATCTGTAACTTCTACAGCTGTGTATTTTCTCACAGCACAGCGGAACTTCTTGTCTAAGTTTCAAACAAGTAGTATTGTTCTATTCATTATTTTCCTAATGCAAGCAGAAATCACCTGCTTCTCAGTAAATTTCCAAGGCACAAGCAAGATTTTAGCTAACAATACAAGGTCAGAAAGCAACTGCAGTTTGTACAGATTTATGCAGTATGAAATGGAATAAATATGTTAACCCTTTTCAAGCTCTAAATGCACTAAGCATATTGCTAATACACACATTAATACATATTTTTCTAACAGTGTGCAAAATTATTAGCTGCATTACACCTATGCTCTCCTATAGAAGAAGCTAGACAAGGTGAAGTGGAACAAACTAGACTTCTTGTCCTTCCTCAAATTGCTTTGCTAATCCATGTAAGTAGTGTGTATGCTAATCTATATGTGTGTGTGTTCTCACTGTTTAACAGGCAAAGCTGACTGAGTAGATCAGAGCCAAATGCCCTGGTGGTTGTTAGCCTTGTATATAGCTATGAACTTATAGAAAAAACATATCCCCCCATTAAAATACACATCTCACAAGGGGATAAAATTGGGCTAGGTCGCATGGCTAGGCTTATAAATGCCCTGGTGGTTGTTAGCCTAGTATGTATCTATGGACCTGTGGACCTATTAGTGGCAGAGAATAATTTGCGGGGGTTGGAAATGTAAGTCATCAGAAGAAAGATGTTCTTTTCAAGCAACACTGCCTTAGAATCATAAAAATGTATGGGAAATAGTATTTAGACAACTGATTCAAAATGTCATGCCACATGTAAGACTTTTACTGTATTTTATCGCTATCAACTAATCTGCACAGTTGCACTAAAATTATCTGCCTCACAGAATCTGATAAATAAGGTTTTTACTGTCACACTGTTTGTAAATCTTTTCTAGCTAGTTTCACTGTGTGTGTGAGGTATTAACTGGAAATTTTCTCTATTTGTTAAACATCTGTTTGTGTTTGTTTGTTCTGATTTCCTGCCAAGGAGTGTATCATATAACTGATTTGTTTGCAGTTAAAAGCATTCTCTACAGTTTCCATGCTCCTTTATCTGTTTAAAACTTACATTTAAAGGCTTGTTGCTATTTTTTTGCTGTTAAAAACATTTTGTAGTGTTTTTCTGCCTAAGTAGTGTAGGTAGTAGCTGCACGACTGTCCATATTCAGGCCTTGGGCCTAGTTGTTTGTTTGCAGAGGCTGTGTGCCTGACCACATGGTCCAGGCCATCTTAGTTTAGCAAAAGCCATTTTGCATTTCAGTGAGAGTGTAGTGTTTATGGTCAATGGCTAATACCTTGTGAGTCTTTCTGCCATTTCATACAGAGCTAATCAGAGGAAAGACACTGAGCAAAACTCTGATCTGTGATATATAACATTAAGTATCCTGTTTTTTGCTTATTTTTACTAGTTATTGCTTATTATAGATATTTATAGCACTTTTATTGTCTTCTGCATACTTTTTACTGTATTTTATAGCTATAAACTAACCTGCACAGTTGCACTAAAATTGCCTGCCTCACAGGGCCTGATAAATAAGGTTTTTACTGTCACACTGTTTGTAAATCTTTTCTAGCTAGTTTCACTGTGTGTGAGGTATTAACTGAAAATTTTCTCCATTTGTTAAACATATGTTTGTGTTTGTTTGTTCTGATTTCCTGCCAATGAGTGTATCATTTAATTGACTTAGTTTCCTACCCTCCTTCCCTATTGGTATCCTGTTCTTATACTTGGTGGCTTTGCAGTTGCTCGTCCCTACTGTAAATTTGAGCTGGGACACTCCTACCAGTCTGGTGTCATTAGCTCATTCTACCTAATATAGAGAGAATATTTGAGAATGGCAACCCACTTAGTTTCTTAACCTTGAATTATCTTCTGCTTCTCCTTTCTCCCTTTCCACTTTACTAAAAAAAAAAAAAAAAAAACTTTCTGGTTTGAAAGCCTGCATTTATGCTTGTTTCCTGCCTTTCTTGTAACTAGTCTAGTCCAGATACAGATTTGCTGTATCCAGGACTGTTTGTAAGCTTCTGAGCGGGCCAAAGTCTGCTCTTCAATTTTTCCCTTAGATCTACTACTTCTCTCCTCTCCTGCACTTTTACTAGCTTATTAGTCTGGCACTTTACCAAACTTCTTGTAGCAATTATTGTAGCACACAAAAGTGCTACCAGCACTAAATGTTCTACAAGGAAACAGCTCCAGTACTTATTATTAATGTCCACTCCTCCAGGCATGTCTAAAGGTCAGTTCCCTGTGCTTTCTCATATTAAACTGGTGAACCTGGGCATACTGAGGCAATATAGCAACTGCCTCATATACACTGACCACCCTCTCCTCTTACCTCCCAACACTCAGACTTGTGAGAGATGCACTTATATAGTCAAACTGGAAGCCATGCACTCTCCAGCCAAGATCGGATTAGTTGGTCAAGAAGGTCAACACTTGCACCACACTACATATGACACACATAGCCATCCAGAACACACACCAGCACTGCCTTCACATAAAAACACAAACTTCACACCCACCTTTGCAGAGGCTCTCAATAAAACTCCACCCAAACAGCAGAGACCTCCAAGGCAGAAACGCACTCAACCACCACAACACAACACTAATCATGAGACAGATAATTCTCCTAAACAGTGTGCCACTCAACCAAAGCCCCTAAGGTAAAACAGCATGCCCAACACACTAGTCATAGGTGACTCAATAATGAGGCACACTGATGTCCCACTCACTAGGTTGAATAAGGAGAAAGTAACCAAGATCTGCCACATAATGCATGCACTCATGTCCCTCAACAACAGATACAAATATGACTCTGTCATTGTACATGTGGGTGTGAATGGCCTGAGACGTACTTCCCTAGACTACATGAAAAGAGACACGGATGAGCTCTCGGATTATGTAGCCTAGGCGGGTATGACCCTAGCCCTGAGCAGCATCCAACCATCACCCAGAATGATACCACACTACAAGCAGAAAATGATTGATTTCAACAACTGCCTAAGTTTCTGGTGTCTGGGATCCAGTATTTGTCTGCCTGGGATGACATGATTGACAGACCTCGATGCTTTGCCAGAGATGGCCTGCATCTGTCACCCCTGGGCTTCCAGACACTGGCCAAGGCTCTTGCCACCCCTATAGTGCCTTTCTTAGGTGGTGTTCCAACAAATTACCACCATAACAGCTACAAATAAATGCAATCTGACGGCCATGCTGCTCAATGCTAGAAATCTAAATCTCAAAATGCACTCGCTGGAGAACATTGACATTTGTGTTGTAACAGAGACCTGGTTCAAGGCAGCAGAAAGCACCCCTGCACTACCAGGCTGTAACTCATTCCACACCTTTTGGCCCCAGACCTTGGACCAAAGCTCCAAGGGCAGTGATGTTTCCATATTCATAAAGGATGTGCATACCTCCAGACTGGTAGCCCAACATAACACATTTGAGATACTTCAGATGCAGCTAACACTGGGTAAGACAGTGATTCAGATTGTAGCCTGCTATAGATCCCCAACCATGTCCCAAGACTCACACTCCACATTCCTAAGCACCCTGGAAAATGTTAGGGTCCAACCTAACACTCTCATACTGGGTGACTTCAACTACCCCTCCATTAGCCGGGAAAACTATTCATGTACCAGTACACTTCCCCACCGTTTCCTGGAATTCATTAATTCCAATGCTCTGGACCAGCTCGTTCATACCCCCACTAGAGGTAGCAACATCCCTGACCTGGTGATTACTAACATGGGTGACCATTGTTCTACACCACAAGTTAAATCATTTCTGGTTAGATCCGATCACAAACTATCACCTTGGAAATTTACATCCCTCCCACCCCCCTGCAAAGGTAACCACCATGAAAAACTTCTTCAAAGCTAACTTTCGCCTCCTAAAAACAGAGGTGGCTAACTTCATGGCAGCCATGCAAATGGAGATCAGTTGCATGACTGCCAAATCATACACCAATGCACTGTACGAACATGTATACAAATGTGTGGATCTCACCATACCCAATAGAGCCAAGACACTCTCCTCAAAAAATAGGAAGCCAATCTGGTGGTCACCTGCCATAAACAAACTCTACAACAGAAGGAGGAAACTGATGCGAAATACGGTGAAGTCCCAAGACTGGAAAAAACTCCCTTATCAGCCTCAACAAAAAGTTGAGATCCCTCATTAAATCCTCTAAAGCTAGCTATGAAAACAGAATTAGAGCAGATAGTAAAGACAACCACAAGGCCTTCTATAGTTATGTAAAGAATCTCCATAGCAATACCCAGATTTGCTCTGAGTTACTGCACAATAGTACCTCCTATACTGAGCCAACAGATATTTCCAATATACTGGGTGACAGATTCAGTGACAACTTTACCCCCCCCAAGGGGCCAGTCACAATACAAGTAGATTGCCAGGTACCCAGTATTTCTGCTGCACAGGTTAAAACAGCACTGTCCAAGGCCAAGAATAAAGCTTCTACGGGACATGACAATATCCCTGGCTATTTTCTACATGAACTACAGAGTGAACTGGCACCTCACCTGTCTGCCCTGTTCAGTCACAGTCTTACCTCAGGCTTTGTCCCTACTGAATGGTGCACTGCTACAGTCATCCCTCTCCACAAAGGAGGAGCAGCTACAGACCCTGGGAACTATCACCCCATTAGCCTGATGAGTCTGATATGCAAAGCTATGGAACGCATCATCATGGACCTAATAAACAAGGATATAGGGAATCTCCAAACTCTGGATCCCACACAGTTTGGTTTTGTGAAGAGTAGATCATGCCTGCTCAACTTGGTCAACTTCTTTGAGTCAGTCACCAGAGCTGTGGATGAAGGTAAGGTGGTTCATACAGCCTATCTTGATCTGGCTAAGACCTTTGCTACCATTCTCCACTCAGGAATCATAGAAAAACTCACTAAGCTAGGCATCAATCCCTATATCACTAGGTGGGTTGCAAACTAGCTCACAGGTAGAACCCACAGTGTGAAAGTAGCTGACTCCAAGTCAGGCTGCTGACTAGTCACTAGTGGAGTCCCACAGGGTTCGGTCCTAGGTCCTCTCCTGCTTGGTATCTACTTCTCTGAAGTCCAGGCCAGAACAAAGGGACTCTGGCTGACAAAGTTTGCAGACAATTGCAAGTTGGGAGCTATTATTAACTCCCAGAGTGATGCTGACATCCTACAGAAAGGCCTCACTGAGACCAACGACTGGTGTCAGAACCATGCCCTTAAGCTCAATGCCAAAACATGTGTCGTCATCCCCTTTGGAAAAAACCCAGTTCCCATGAATTACAACATCGATGGTAGTCCACTGAACACAGAAGACATTATAAGTGATCTGGGAACACAGGTTGACAGCAACTTCTCTTTTGACCACCACATTGCCACTATAGCCAGAAAGTCCTTCTATGTGGCATATTTCATTACTAAGGGTTTCGCATCCAGGAAGTAAGAGGTCATTGTCTCCCTCTTCTCTTCCCTCATTATGCCAATCATTGAGTACAATGCCCCATTTGGCATGCACCTCACTAAACACCTGCAACAACTGGAGAGGCAGCAAAAGTGCCTCACAAAGAGGATCCTAGGCCTTAAACATTTGTCCTATATTGACAGAATAAAAAACTCCAACTATTCTCTGTCTCATATCGCGTACTTAGAGGTGATCTCTGCTTGACTTACAAAGCCATGTCTGACCCAGCTCTGTTACAAATGCTACATCTAAAGAAACTCCAATCCCTCCACACCACACCCTTCAGAGACCTCAACCTCATTACCCCAATCAACAGAACATGCTGGAGGGACAGGTTTATAACCCCACAGACTGCCCATCCTATGGAATAGACGTCCCATACATGTCAAGTAGAGCAAATCACTGGCTGTCTTCAAGAGAAATCTTAATGAGTGGATGAGAAATAGAAAATTCACCCCAGTGGCTTTACTCAACAGAGGCACTGTGAATTAAGGTCGGGTGGCACAATGCCAGGGTAATCCTATGGGCTAGGCTTGTAAAGGCTCCAGGGCCATTAGCCTAGCACACACCTATGAACCTATATATTTTCCTGCATGTTTTTATCTTGATTGAAGACAAGGGTGACTTAGCCTTTGCGGTGACATTTCTTAATGAAGAGAATTTGTATGCTAAGTGTGATGACTCGACAGAGATAATGAGAACATTCACAAGCTCTTCTAGAAACACTCTCATACTTTCTGGAGGATGGTAGAGAAGGCATCAGTTGTTTGTTCCTGCACTAAGGGTATGCCCTGCCAAGTACACTGAAAAGCAAAGAGCAGAACCAAGTCATAAAAGAATCTAAAGTAGACCTGGCTAGACTTGTTCTGTCTGTGAAACATTATAACAAGAAAAGGCCAGGATGACAACAGCAACACAAGAACTCAAGTTATCATCCAACCAGAGTTTTATTATGATAGTGAGGTCAGCATCCTACAACAAGTCATAAATAATGTTGAATCTGTTGAGTATGGATCTACTTATCAGTTCCACAGTGCTGTCTTTCATGAAGAGGTCTCCAAGGTACTTAAACTACTTCATTAAGGGCAGTTGTCTCTCCATTCAGAAGTGAATAATCCACACTCTTCTTAGAGATTACTGTAACCTCATATTTAGAGCTGCATGTTTTTGGACCAGCCTCTTTGTACTCAGCAATGAATCACATTGGTGTGTTAAAGGAAGTGGTCAGTTGAAGTGAATATATATCACCATCTGTAAACAACTGAGATGCCATCTTTAGGATATCAAGACCAGCCTTGACTGCATCTTGATATATTGTCTTAGAAAAACACAAACAAAAGTGGTAGACAATGCATATGTTTGGGAGCCCAAAAAGCACCCTAAATTAGTCTGATGTAATGACCATAATGCATGCACAGATCTTTATGAATTTCTACATGGAGATGATAGCATATAGCAGTGGTTTCCTGTGCTCCATCCTCCCTCCTGACCTCACACATGTCAGACACTTGGTAAAAAGTCATCTTCAAGCAAAAAAAATGCTGACTGCATTATGCAGCTTCAGCAGCTCCACAACTTTTTACAGAAAACTGGAAGGCCGAACGCCTCACTGGTGGAATAGTGAGATCAAGCCTTAACTATATCTCAGGTGGCAAAAGTTTGATTAGTGGCTCATGCACAACACAGAGTGTACTTAAAAGAGCTTTCTGTGAAGTCTAGAAAACAGGTAGACAGACAGACAAGCTGGGCATGTTGAAAGCCAAGGAGGTGGACTGCAGTAAGGCACTTTATATCTTATTTCAGTATTACATTACACAGTTGTTTTACCAGAAAAAGGGTGATGGTATTATTTTCATGTACACTGAGTAGTTCAACCACTTTGAAGTTGAAGCTAATACTGCATTTACATAAATATTCATGGTGAGTTATCTACTGTTACTAATATTTGATAGTAACAATCTATACTTCTTAAAAGAGCAAATGCATTCCTACATAACTAACCACACATATGAAACAATATCATTAAGAAAAAGGGCATTTGCACCACATGTACAGAAAATGCCCAGGGATTCAAATAGCAGTAACTGAAGTTTTACACTATTAATATCACAGTGTGCTTAAATCTAAATATAACACAGAGAAATGATAGTAGTAACTAATACGCAATAAAGGGTATAACCCCGGGATTCATGAAGCTCGGTGCAAGGCCGGTGTTAGGCTTGCGCCGACCGTGCAGCGTGTAGATGGCACAGTGGTGCCATATGCATATTAATGAAGGCGCGCTGCCACCACAGCCACGTGCATAGGAAACGCGCACGAGTGCATGGGGCGTGTCAAAGTGCCGCACGGAGGCATGGAAATGTCGGCTGTCGACGTGCAACCTAAACTGCTGAATATTACAGTCTGCCTGCAACACTAATCACACCTGTCAGTGTCCGTGGATACTGAAACGTATGCAAAGTATGCAAGACAGTTCTTGCAAACACAAAATTAAGAAGCAAACACAAATGCACGTTAGCGAATATCGAGTCTCCATCCCTAAAACAAATGACATTTAAAACCATGCGCCCGTATTCTAATGCAGTGTAGATAGTTATATCAAGTGGAAGTGAAACGCATCATGTTAGCGCGCCGCCAATAGCTACGTCTAGCCCAATGGTCAGGGTTACCACCTGTCCCACATTGTGAGGGATAGTACACAGTTAGGCAGTTGTGTCCATACCAAAACCATTATAAGTGTAAAATATCCTGTGACCGTATGACATAATTATGTCCCACATCGCATGTAATAGTCACATACAATAGTTATGTCCGTATGTAACATACCACTTTACAAGAAATAGAATAAGCAAGTAAACGAAACAGACGGAGCATATAAACTGCTACAACAATAAGCTAACATGTAGGCATAAAACTAAAGTATTATCCGTAGTACTAACCGTGGGTATGTGTTGTCCTGTATAATCTGATTTGTGTCCGGAATATATCCCACCCTGGCCATATGAATAGGTGGCAACCCTACCAATGGTCAGAGCATTCGGACCAAATCTGCCCATATGCATTCCAAGCCGTTTTTGTCAGGATGTGTAAAAGTTGAACAGGTATTACCCGGGTGTACCTACTATGTCATGAAAGATAAGTCTTTGCATGTACCTATGTGCGTGATGTACAGCATGTGGAAGGTGAAAAATGCCAGGGTAGTCCTCACAACCATACAGGTACCTGACATATGTAGTGTATGCAATGTGTTCTCTTGACCATTACATGGGCCATCAACCAAAGAAGGGATGGATGGAGTGTCTGGAATATGTGTGGGGGGGATGGGTAATGTTATAATCCACTAAGGTGAGACTGTGTTGGATGCACAATAGGTGAACTGGATGTGTATGAGGAAGCAGTAGGTGAATCAGAAAGAAACACAAAGAACAAACATACACATCCGCAATACAACCTGACAGGCCATACTGTAGAACACAATCACACAAACATGTGAATATTAAAATGTGTGATACATGTGTACAGAAACGTCACCGGCACATACCCACAGAATGGTCTGGATGGAACTGGGCCATCCAAATGCAACACACTTGGATGCATAATTGAATACCCATCATCCCCTCTACAGCACACAACCTGCACTCATTCTTGAACATCCACCAGATCCAGCCATACTCGGGCTACTAGCTTGGCGCAGCCATATCTACACATAGTGACCACTACTCATATGTAGTAGGCAGTGTCACCCTAGGCAGTGTCAGGGTTGCAAACTATGTATCCCTTGCATGTAAAACCCTAACACATTTTCATAAATCCAAAAGAATGGACGGTTATTGTCTTGTTCAATTTTTGGATATCCCTCATGGGATAAGTATCTTGTGTAAACATCAGACTTGGTATCACGACACGATGTCCAGTCCTGTAGACATCTGGACACAAGTTGTATGTGCAGTAGTGGTTTACGAGACTGTTCAGCCTCTAGACGGTCATGCAGAACCTACTACCCAGGATCAAACACCTGCCCGTGATGCACGTCTCCCCACATGAATTATCGAGAGAATATATTGTACACAGTCACATAGTGACACTTGGAAATAGGGTGATTAAGGCGCTGATGTAAGCAGGGTACATCCTGACCCACTTTGTGAGGGACAGTCACTGTTTGGGTAGGTGTGTCCTGACCAAGAATGATACAATGGCAAATGTCCTGTGATTGTAGGAAATAACTATGTACCATATGTCATGTAACAGTTGCCTAAAACAGTTATTTCTGGATGTAAAATATGAAAATCATACAAGAAACAGAATAAGCAACTAAAGTGCTACAGGAATAGGCTCACATCTAGGAAAATAATGAATGTTCTAAACCATGTACTGACCATGGGTATGTGTTGGCCTAAACAATCTGGTGTGTCCAGAATATATCCCATCCTGTACATATGAAAATGTGGCAACCCTACCAATGGTCAGAGCATTCGCACAATAACTGGCCAGCCTCTTAATCTCCCACAAAACCAGTGACCTTTGGAGGAAAGGTAATGAATGACACTTGAATGACTAATGACAATAATTAAGAGTAATAGTCGCTTTTAACTGCAGAAAATAGGTATTAATACATATGGCTCTGAATCTGTCAATACGTTTCAAGTTAATAGTACTAATATTGTAGAAGTGTCCGTGATTGTCCCTGATTTGTCATTGCCTTGTCCCTGTCACTATTGAAAGTAGTCCCTGAGTATTACAGAGGTCTGTACACATATGTACACCAACCAACTGTCACATTTTTAGACAGTACTATTGCATACCTGTAGTGAAGTCATAAGTGATGTCCAGAATAATATTCATTGTATATATGAATGAATGAAATAGTCAAATGTGAAGGTAAACACCAGTGGAACCACCCCCACCCTATATTATGTAGTGCCAACATAATAATCAGGTCAGAGGTGCCCAAACCCCTGCATCTGTAAACACAGGTAGAATGTTAAAATCGGGACCAACTCTGTCCATGTGCTAAGTCTGACATTTGAACAGGGTCAGGGAAGTTCCGGTCACCAGTCGGACAAGCTTAAACCCGGATCACCACATGAACACCCTGACAATCAAACACACGTATGTGCCAGGACTATAAGCTTTGGAGTTCTGCATATCCTTGGAGTGAGTAAACATGCAGCACGGGTCCAGAGCAGTAGGGAATAGGGAATGTCGCATGTGTAGTACTGCGGTTTTCCCAGCAGGAGAATGGATGCCTGCTGTGTAAGTGAAGCTGTGAGGCATATGTTAGGGTAGCTATGAACCATGGGTATACATATAAATGAAGCAGAACACCAATAGTGTAGTGGTTAGAGCAACCGCCTAACGTAAATGCATTCCCGGTTCAAGTACAACTATAGCACATATCATTTTCTTGTGTAATGAATGCCTCTGTGCTGTAAAGCCAACATTTAAACATGTAAAGGTGAACATGTGTTTCGCATGGGGCCATTAACCGTATTCCATCAGTCGAAGTGGTACTGTCATAATGAATAAGGCACACCTAATTACAAAGAAGTGGCAGTAAATATATGTAACTCACAATAAGGATATGCAAGTGCGCCTGCGCGGGTGTAAGCAGCTCACAGCATAGCAAATGTATGTTGTTTTGTACAGATGTAACTTATATATGTATATAGAGATATATAGATATGTGTGTATAGATATATATCCACAGACATAAAATAAAGAAAAACATGTAATATATATATATATATATATATATATATATATATATATATATATATATATATATATAAAATGAACGTCAAAAGAAGAAATCATGCACAAGGGTTGTGAAGGGAATCTAGAGCAACTAAGGTATTATATAGTGCTTGCAGCGTATGTCAGATAAAGCTGCAGAAGAGTGAGTAGAGCACCGCTATTCACACCAGAGGCAGGGTTATACCAGTGGCCATAATATCGTTGAACTGCTACATCAACATTACACACAGACGGAATGTAGTTCATATTGTGACCACCTACACTTGTAACCCACAAATGTTTGTAATCCATAACACCAGGAAAGGCACGTATGTGCAAATATAAATGGCGGTAGACCCTGTGAATACACGAGGTGGTACAAAATGTGTGTAGGGCCCCTAATGCTCTGGAGAGGGCAATGTGCAAAGGTGTGTCATGGCTGCGATATCAGGTGGATAATGGCTGTTACGCGTGGAAACTCAACACGGGTGGGCTGGAGAAACTATGGCTATGCGATTATGGAAACAGGAGTGCCAGGGTTGGTTGCGCCATTTCCAATGGAGCGGCCCGTGTAGATCAGCTAGTACGTAGGTGAATTCTCAACTAGAGCATCTTCTGCATGGAGACGTGTGAATGGGAGTATCTTCGTTGAAGGTTGTGCGTCAGGGCTGGCAACTTGGCATGTAAAAGTCTATCTGCCAGTCAGTAGCAGACTGGAGTTCCACTGTGGCGACCCCTAACCAGGAAAAGCTGAAAGACACAACAACATGCAGACATCAATATGTTGACATACATTTTCTGTAAAACATGCACTCCATTAATTGACATAAATAATATGAATGTGCACAGAAACAAATACAGTAGCAGGAATAATAGGCTGCGCAGACGAGGAATAGGTCAAATGACACTGTATCACATCACACATCAGCGGTACTCCATACATGAACAAAGTGCGACATCTGTCCACTGTATAACGTGCTATATACCGATTACAAGTTAACCGGAGTGAAGTGTTGGTGTCATAATGACTAAGGCAATAGTATGTTGTTGAAGCAGAGATAAAACCCAATACGCATGTGTAAGTGTGTTTGTCCGGGAAATGTATTGGTCAACCGACCCACAGATGTGTATATATATATATTTATATATATATATATATATATATATATATATATATATATATATATACACACACATACAACATTTATTGATATATACACATATACATGCAAAAAAAATATATATATGTCATTGTAGATATACACATGTACATAACTAGTTTACTGTACAGCAATTATGGGTAACTTATGTTCAGACCAGGCATATGTTACTGGGAGGTCCAATAAACAAACGTTTACCTGCCACACTGCCCAGTTAGGCTGGTCAGATATACAGACACACAATAAAGGTAAATACACCATTGCTTTCCAAACCACCAGCAGGAAAGTACCAGTGTGAGAGATCTGCAAGGTCTATACTTTAAACATGGATAACGGGGTCCCTTGCGGGACACCAAAAATTCACCATAAGTGTGAACCAGTAATGATCGATGTGAGCAGGTTGTAGCTGTACATGGAACAGTAGGTTGTGCAAGTGTAATAGCACATGGGTTGACAAAACATATGACATGTGTCCTGAAACGGGGAGAGTGGGCAGTGTGTCAGGGTGTGTTCATACCCCAGCCGCACTCACAGTAAGTATTTGTCATGAGTGCTGTAGAGGGGTGTCAGGTAGGTGAATCATGGGTATGCAATAATGGGCCTACATGTGCAGGTGTTGGTTGGCAGAGATGTAGTAGGCACGCCCAGTGGAAGTAATTAATATTCCTATGTGGGCACTGCTGATGCTCATAGCTCCCAAACCTGAAGAGCATATCTACTGGATAGTCCGTAAGCCATTTGGGGAACACATAGGGACTAGATCAGTGCCTTGTACCCGATTATCATGGACGTCCATGATTACGAATCGGAATGTAACACAGTCCTAACTAAACACTTCCAGAACTAGTGATATTAGGTGGACAGGTGGCGGAATACACTTAATGACTAATGACAAAATGTATGAGTCATAAACAGCATGTACCTCGACAAATGTGAATGAATACATATGCCCTGTGACTGTCAGTGTGTCAGGTTAATAGAACCAATCATCTAAATGTGTCTCTCAGGGTGTTATGCAGTGTCTGTGATACAGTGTTCATTCTCCCCATTCGCATGTGAGGTCTGCTAGTGACGGAAAGTGCATATTCCGCCGACCACCTAAGGTAGATGATAGCATAATAGTTTGGGATTACCACCTGTTCGCCTATGTGAGGGACACTCCACTCTGGCCAGTTGTGTCCTGCAAAATGAATGTTAAGGCACATGGCCTGTGAAGTCGGGAAAAGAGTTTATATATTATGCGTAGTGGTGTCATGAAATGAATGTGTTGTATCTGAAACAGCTACATGTTATAGGAAATAGTATTAGCAAATATAATGCTACAAGAATAACCTTAACGTATGCAAACCGGTGAAGTAGTCAGTTTACTACTGGCTGTGGGTATGTGTTGCCTTGCCAAATGTGACAGCTCTACATTTATTTATTTATTTATTTATTTATTTATTTATTTATTTATATTTGTTGACCCGAGTGTCCGACTGGACGTAGGTCCATTTTCAGCAGAGGCCCTGGGAGAAAAGCTCCACAGTTAAAATAAACAGACAGTAGTTACATTGGATTACATAGCGATTAACAATTTACATAGCAATTACTTACAACATATTTACAGATGAAGAACATAGTACATCAGTAGACAACTAGAATCTTTATCTGTGAAGTACATAACAGACATTAACAAATGTTAAAATAAGAAGTTCCTGCTGTATAAGTACTAGGCTTATGAGCATCTGAGCTTGCTATAATCAAGGTAGTTAGTGGAGTGGAAAGAAAGGTAGTGGTTGGATCACGATTGGGTGATATTAGAGTGGGAGTTGCAAGGGCATAGCCAGCATGTTTTTAGGTGCACTTTTAGTTAAGTTTTGAAGTTGGTGCATGATGGTACGGAGGTAATTGTCCTATATATATATATATATATATATATATATATATATATATATACATATATACATGACATATAGGTCCTATAGGTCTGCCACCTTTCCAAATGGCCAAAGTGGGACCTGCTCTGTAGAAATGTCAGATGTACCAGGTCAGAACATACCTACAGCTATGCATAGTACAGAAATATACATAGTAGCACAAATCAAAGCTTAGTCTAGCAGCAGTCAAGTTGCTTAAGCTACTTCACATAACATATCGACGTGTCATTTATACAATAACTGTTACATGCAACTATTACAGACACGTAGAATATAGTATTGTCCTCTAAGCAGGACATTAGCTATGGCTAGATTATTGTCGCATGACACATATGCCTAATGAGGGACTGTCCCATGCAAAGTGGGAAAGGTGTTACGCCTAGAGTCTGGCCAATCTAAAAGGTGGAAAACCTACAATAGGTATGCGGTAGCATGACCCGGCAGAGAGATGCATTTCCCAAAACACATTTACATGCCAGCATTGCAGAGTATCGGTTCCCATGTATCAGCCAGATGGGAGCAGATTGTATGAGGAAGACGCATATAATATGATTATGTCACTGGACAGGCCACCGAGTCCGTACAGTCGAACACCTGCCATCGCCTAATGGTTAGCCATACCCGATACTGTAATCATGTAGTCCGATGTAATAGGCATCACAAGGGATCGCGCCCACCCAGCATGAGTGACAAATGGAAGCACCAATGTTGGTGCACGTGCAAGTGAGTGAGCGAGTGGGTGTACGAGTGTTTGTCTACCAGTATGCGAGTATTGCACTTTTAAAGAAATGTGGAGTCTAAACAAGTATAAGGAGCTGTAACCAGAGGTCAGCAGTGCTAAACACCACACAAACACACGCACAACCGCTCCCACCTGCTGGAATGTGCCTTACCCACTCCGTATCCACAGGCATCATTCTGGCCACAAACAAAGAACCATCCTTTGCACGTGTTGGTAGCAATACCCTGCGCACACAACTCATGTGAATTACCAATACACCATGGCATATATACAGACAATAGACAGTACCACACACATACCATACAGCACAGTCATCCAACAGTATAGCAATGTACTGGCAGATATGTCTGGACCACTGGTGTTTGCAGAACTGGCCGTTCTGTGTTTCAGTGTGTGAGCATGCCCAGTATGACTGTTATGCATGTTTTTGACTGACATTACCGTCATATTGTCATGTGTTTGAGCATGCCCAGTATGGTCAACTGGATCGCATGTGTCACATGTCCATATAATCAGTACTGTGGTGCCGACCCCTGCATTGTACACCGACAGGTGGCATGCTGTGTCTGCAGGATAGCTAACGGTCATGTGGCATTGACTGCTGCTACATTTCTGCACAGCGTGGGGGGACATCCAACTCCATCCACAGTCCTACACAGCACCAGGGGTGGCGCACATGACTCACATGTGTACGTTGGAAGGGGGGCACAGCTGACAGTTGTACACATTCACTACTACTGTACTGGTATGCCAGGTACTCCATTTCAGTGTGTGGACCTACCTAAATTGCTGGTTGGAGGCATACCAGTGTACGTCAGATCCTAGCTTGAATTACCAGCATAGTGGTTTCAGACGTCCTAGCCTTCACAACCTACATCCAACTGCCTGGCCTGCTGTAGTATGTGTCTGTGGGGGTTGGAGTCATCCATTGGGCATATCCAGAGGCCATTGTATAGCATATGTCTGTATTGGTCTACACCTGTCCAGCTGTATGAGACTTGTGTGGGCTGTATGGACACACATGATGTTCAGCCCATAACCTGCAGTGGGTTAGGATACCCTGTGTACTACTGGCTACTATTGTGACCCCGGTATGTGCTACAGATGTCATGGTGCCACTATGGACATGTACTGTCTGCTGCCCTAACAATCGGCCACTAAATTCCCTTGTATGCTCACATCCATACCATAGCTACAGGTAAATACACATTCTAATACAACTGTCAATTGGTAGGTTGATTGACCTACCTTGGGGGTGTTCCAGACCTGAGGATGGGGCTGGAGGGCTGCCTATGTCGGATGCACACAGTGCACTTCCTATACATGGCTGAGCACAGGTAGTGTGATGTTTGGCATCCCTTGTATTGTCTATGTGAGTCAGAGAGGGTGAAATTCCCTGGGTACCTACTGTGTCAGTGCATATGCCATGTGTTGCCTCTTTGCCAAGGGCAGGTCATACTGTGCACGCCTCCTTTCACCTACTGGGTCCAGCTCAGGTAGTTCCTCCTCCAAGTCACACTGTGCCTGTACAGGCCTTGGCATTGGTGGGGGGCTGTGTGGCCCTTCCCCATGCTGTTCCTGCTGCAACTGTTACCGCAGGATCAGATTGTGTAGCATAGCACATACCATAACAATTTGGGTGCATGTAGCTGGTGAATACTGCAAGGCTACACTGGATGTGTCCAGACACCAGAACCATGACCTCAGCATCCCAAACACACGCTCAATTATATGTCTTGCCTGTGCATGTGTCTCAGTATGGTGTAGTTGTTTAGGTGTGTGTGCATTGCTGATGGGTGTTATCAGCCACGACTCCAGTGGTTACCCAGCATTCCCCACTAGGTGACTGTAGGGGATGTCCATATTGGCAAAGGTGTGGTACAGCTGCGTCAGATGCCATATATCGGAATCGTCATAGCTTCAAGGGCAGACAGCATACACATTCAGTTTTACGGCCTAGCTGTCAGAGGGTATGCCCCTGCAGTTAATGTAGGCCCTACCCTGCTCACTGGGTGGTGCTTTGAGTCGTACATACGTGCAGGCTATAGCACCCAATACCCCAGGGTAGTCTGCCATTTGGTGGAAGAGACGCATATTGCTGGTCAACAAATCACATGTGTTGAGGACATGTATGTGTTCTCTGGCATGAGGTGACATGGCGTCTGTGAACTGGTGCAATACTCTGGATGCAGATGCCTGTGGGATCCCCATGATATCCCCAGTTGTGCTTTGGGAGGTACCTGTGGCTAGTATACTTAGGCCAACACATACCTTGGTATCCACTGGGATGGGTTTCCCTCAGCCTGTTCGATGTGTCAGGTGTGGCCGGCACAGCTCAACAAGCTGCCGTAGGAGGTCTCTGTCCACCCCATAGCGCTCCATTATCTCCAGCTCATGTGGCCCTTGGTAGGTTACCCTGGGTCTGTAAAGTCTTTTGTCACCTCACTAAGGGTTGTTGGCAGCATTCACATCTTCACCACCCTCAGCCTCCTGCACATGTTGGTCTATATTGCCTGCTGCAGCCCTTCTCATTTGGTTGGATTGTGTCAAGAAATGTCCCTGCATCTATACACCGATGGTGTAGAGTGTGGAAGAAACATGTGTGTATGGTGCTTGGTCACTTTACCGTAGTGTTCTTGGGCGGGCTGGCCATGTAATCTGCTGATTGTGCTTATTATCACCTGTCTGTGCAGCTTGTTCACCTTGACTACTCCACTACTGCTGTTGTCCCTCCCAATTTCACCAGGCAGGTATAGACACACCCTAAACTTAGGGCGTGCTAAGGCAGGAGCAATCCCAAGGCACAGGGCTCCAATGTACGTACAGTATGCCTAAAACCCCTCCCATGCTTTCACCTATATTCAAGTCCTGTACCCAGCTATCTATACATGTACACTCTTGGGATCTGCATCACACCCTGGGGATAAACATGATTCACTATTGACAACCTCATTTGCATAGTATTGTCTTTTAATGCATAGTTATATGACCCATACTGATCCTCCAAATTAATCACCACTGCTTACTGTTGCTCAGATCTGCACACAACTGGTTAAAGGTGCCTTATTATCACCATATTCGATGTCCCCTGTTCTTCTCAGCAACAAAATAATTGGTCTGTACACGACTAGAACCCGGGACCCTGCACACCACAGACAATGTGCTTTACCACTAAGCTATGGTAGATATACATGCATCTGAGGTGATCATGTACAGGTCATCCAGCACAGACATTCAATAGTGCTAATGTCCACATACATATCTATATCTATATATATATATATATATATATATATATATATATATATATATATATATATATTTATACACACACACACACACACACACACACACACACACACACACACACACACACACACACACACACACACACACACACACATACGTAGATATTGAATTTATATCACAACAGCCGACCACATGACACCAAAGCATTAGACAAGAATGAAAAGGAAACCACATGTGCCATCTGCATTATGTAGTGGTGTTACTATCAAGGCAAGTACACAGGTCAGACTGTAGTAAGGGTAAGAGTAGGGCTGCTGACATTTACCCACCAGACCTATTGGCGAATGTATGTGTATGTGTTGACAACCCAGTCTCTTGGGCAATTATGACATTTGTGGACACTATATAGGAATGCAACAAAACACACTCAACACATCCTGGAGCTAGTCACTCACAGATACCAACACATAGGATATAACTGCCAAACACACACACCTGTCATGTCTTGGAATTGAACACTGACCTGTCTATTCTATCACACTACAGCATTATGCAGTTACAGAACGTGCTACTGAGATTACTGGAACACAGCACTCCCAGAGGCATACTTCTAGGTGGGTGACATAATCAGCAAATAGGGATTGTATGGAGAGTGAGCAGTCTAAAAGCATTACTCTGTTCCCAGGCAGCTGGAAACACACACACACACACACACACACACACACACACACACACACACACACACACACTTGGCAAGGCTGGGATTAGAACATAGACCTAACTATCTTATCACACTACAGCATTACGCAGTTACAGGAGATTACTGGAACACAGCACTCCCAGAGGCATACTTCTAGGTGGGTGACATCATCAGCAAAGGCAAAGATGCCGATAGGGATTGTATGGAGAGTGAGCAGTCTAAAAGCATTACTCTGTCCCCAGGCAGCTGGAAACACACACTTGGCAGGGCTGGGATTAGAACATAGACCTAACTACCTTATCACAGCTGTACACAGCATTACAGTTACTGTAACACAGCACTCCCAGAGGCATACTTCTAGGTGGGTGACATCATCAACAATGGAACAAACATCGATAGGGATTGTATGGAGTGTGAGCAGTCTAAAAGCATATTACTGTCCCAAGGCAGACATAGACAAACACACAGTAGTGGTGTGAGCAGGACAACTGCCTATCTACGGAGCACTATTACAACACTACATCGATACGAGATGCACCACAGACAGTACACCTTTCAAGACAGTCAGTATGACCTTCTAGGAATGCAGACATCAACATGAATGCTAGCAGTTACAGTGTACATACCTGTGAACCAGTGTGTTCAATGTAGGAATCCATCCTGAAGTGGGGTATGGACATCTGTTGCCTGGATGACCACTATCGCTATACAGGGTTACAATGGTCATGCCCATACACAGAGGCATATAGCCAACACACTCACTCACACAATGCACTATGTGTCCATCTACACAACGGCATACTGGTCATGCTCACACACAGTAGCGAAGGGCTGTGTTGTATGCACACAGATTCTAAACACAGAAGGGCACAGTGTGTCAATAGTCATCATTGTTAGCATGAATGCTGCACTACATATATCTGACAACCGTCTTCACACAATATCTGCTGTCCATCACCAATCTAAACCTGGCACACGATGTCCTGGCAGGAGTGGCTACTTGCATATAGTACCATACATAGACAAAGAAACCTGAGACCAGGTAAACACCAAACAGTGCTAGATGTCATAATCACAGCTGCAAATCTAGATCCAACAATGGGGAATACTGATATCTGTGCAGTGAGGGACACCTGGCATAAGGCACAGTTGTGCACAATAGCACTAACACCATATACCTCAGATACAGACATGTGGGACATACCAGGTGTTAGTGTCCACCTGACCAGTACACTCTCAAAAACCATCACAGATGTGTCAGGTGCAGATCACAGTGGTAAATGCCTGCATTCTGGTTCCATCATGATAACCAGGTTGGCTGTACACATAACAGTGGCCCTGGGTCTTACACAGCTGTAACAGATAACTGTTGCTGTACACCAGAAAACACACTCATGTTTGGATATGACATACATGTAACTGCCGTGGATATGTACATGCCCCACACACACACAACACGTATTACAGTATATAGTTTTGCTGTCCTTCGTGCAGACACTGATGTTTGCAGTTCATCTGTGTTTTACTACAACATGCAGTTGCAATGCAGCCCCATCATTGACACCTGTATATGGTGAAATACTGACAGTACGGTAAGATGTACATCAGGTATGGATGGATGTACATAAAGTGGTGGGCCACCTTTGCAAATGGATGTTTGCTGAAGACAGCTCACAGGTGTGTCACAAGCTGTCTTACCATAACATGTGCAAACAGTAAGCAATGTTTCTGTTACTTGAAGGTGAAGACATACAACCTACACAGAGGTCAGAATCACTTGACACCTGTAATACTTAAGTCCTCCCATGTCCCATGTGCATGCAGGAGCACCGCATCGGTACATTACACACATGTAATGCGGGCAATACTGCTGCATGTCTGTCAGATGTATCATAAGATAGCAGGTGTTTGATTCACATGCTGCCATGTGTGTTTGCATAATACATCCCAATTGTTACACACCCGTGTTGAAAGTGAGATATAGCTATCTGTATGTGAATGACATTTGTGGAATCCACAGTGTGTGTGTGTGTATGTATGTATGGCTGTCTGGTGCATGGAGTGAGGATGTATGCTACCATACAGAACAGATAGGACCCCCTAACCCCTCAAGGTGATGCAATCTACTATCCTGTTGATGCCGTCGGTCTTAGGCATTACTGCCTACCTGTACATGTTCATTCTCTGTGTCACATCATGTGGGTGCACAGTTTCTCACCTCAACACTATCAAGTGTGTGTTATAGTGTTGTGAAGTGTGGGCGTGTTACTGTGTGTCTGTGTATGTCTGTGTGTTCTCATCCTGACCATGTAACTGTACCTGTGATGTCACCTGGTATGGATGTCACGTCTCTAGCCAGCCCATAGCCACAGTACACAGCTCCGCTGCTCCTGGATCCCAGTAGATGTGTAGACATCTATGGAATGTTAGCCTTTTGAGGCTATGTATAGCATGCTGGTATTGCCATACATGCCTGGGAGTACTCCACATTTACACATGGGAAACTGCAAACACTGGTACTTGATGGCACATGCAATTAAACCCGATTGCCTCATGGTTTTGGCATCTTTTTGGACTTGTTGGCTGTTGGTGAAGCACCCCACCAAGAGGAGAAAACGCTGAGAGAAGAAAGAAGCCACTTTTGAGATTTTATGTATTTTGTTTCAGATTATTTGTTAAATTTTTCTGCATTGCCGCCTACTTTTGAGCATTTTCTGGCTTGTTAAACTTGATTTCTGTGTTGGTAACTGTATTTAGAATACAACCTAGAGCTGATTACTGAATTTCCTGTGTGCACTTATTTTTAAAATCGTTTTTTTCTTAAAACTTGCATTTTATCTGTCTCTGGCCTAGCACTCAAGTGTGGGGTCATTTACTGCACTGTTCTAACTTGATACTTGTGAACCTCTGCTTTCCTTAAAAAAACAAAACAAAAAAATCTTGCTTTTTTCCCACTTTTCTGAGATTTAAAAAAGTTCAGTTACAGATTTGCTGTTCTGAACTGTTTGTAAGTTTCTTGGAGACCATTGTTTGCCTGGGCTAAAGGGAAGTCTCTGTGTTCATCAGTGGCAGTGATAAACATTGAGCAGCCTGCCTGCCCCTGTGGGAGTGGTTACTGCCTTGAAACTGTAGTTTTATTGGCCATTTTGGGTCAATTCCAAACTCCTTGATCTCCCTCTCTTAAAACCCAATTGCCTCGTGGTTTTGGCGTCTTTTCGGACTTGTTGGCTGTTGGTGAAGCACCCACCAAGAGGAGAAAATGCTAAGAGAAGAAAGGAGCCACTTTTGAGATTTTAAGTATTTTGCTTCAGATTATTTGTTAAGTTTTTCTGCATTGCCGCCTACTTTTGAGCATTTTCTGGCTTGTTAAACTTGATTTCTGTGTTGGTAACTGTATTTAGAACACAACCTAGTGCTGATTACTGAATTTCCTGTGTGCACTTATTTTTAAAATCATTTTTTTCTTAAAACTTGCATTTTATCTGTCTCTGGCCTAGCACTCAAGTGTGGGGTCATTTACTGCACTGTTCTAACTTGTTGATACTTGTGAACCTTTGCTTTCCTTAAAAAAAAAACAAAAATGCATTGTTTGCTTGGGCTAAAGGGAAGTCTCTGTGTTCATCAGTGGCAGTGATAAACATTGAGCAGCCTGCCTGCCCTTGTGGGAGTGGTTACTGACTTGAAACTGTAGTTTTATTGGTCATTTTGGGTCAATTCCAACCTCCTTGATCTTAAAACCCTCTTTTGCGCAGTTTTGCGTGTTTTTGCGCATAGCGCAACATCGGGCAGCGCCGCCTAATTGGGTTTAAACTATTCCTGGCTCCACAAAGTCTGCTTTTCACTTTTTCCCTTAGAATTGCTCTATCTCTCAAATTAAACACCATATTCTCATTCTAAGGCCCCTCACTGGTCCAAATAAGTAATCTTACAAGTTAGCACTAATAAACCATAAGCACTACTTACTCTTATACTCTCTATGATTACCTTGTCCCCTATTGGTCCATTTTAATTCAGTTCCCTATATTACTCTAGCATGTCCAAAGGTCAGTCAATGGTTTCCTCTCCAGTCCAGCTGGTGAATCTGGGAATTTTGAGGCAATGTTACAACTGTCTCATGTACACAGACAACCCTGTCCTCCTCCAAACAGGTTCTAATATATGTGAGAGATGCAACCATATAGCCAAACTGGAGGCTGAGCTCTCTCATCTCAAAACTGGTGTAACCAGTCAGGAGGAGAAGGTAACCTCACACAATACAATTCCAGTATCACATAGTCCCACCACAACAGCGAACCAAACACATAAAAACACAAAAACATACTCGGAGGCTCTAAATAAAAATCTACCTAAGCAACAGAGACCTCCAAAACAGAAATCCAAGCAAACGCTACCTCAAAACAAAACACGTACAACACATAGCACACAAAGTCAGTGTGCCAAGCAGTCACAGCCCTTAAGGCTGAATAACACACCTGATACTCTTGTAATAGGTGACTCTATTGTCAGACACACTGACGTCCCGCTCACCAGGCTGAATAAAGAGAAGGTCACAGTGAGCTGCCTCTCGGGCGCTAGGATCCGCCACATAATGCAAGCACTCAGATCACTCCAAAGCAAATACAAATATGACTCAGTCATTGTACATGCTGGCGTGAATGACCTGAGACGTACCTCCCTCGACTACATGAAAAGAGACATAGAGGAGCTCTCTGATCATGTAGCCCAGGCCGGTATGACACTGACCTTGAGCAGCATCTTACCCTCACCTAGAATGATGCCACAGTATAAAGACAAAATTATTGATTTTAATAATTGGCTAAAATTTTTGTGTCATTCAAAGGGGATCCAGTGTCTGTCAGCCTGGGATGACATGCTCGACAAGCCACGTTGCTTCGCTAGGGACGGCTTGCACCTGTCACCCTGGGCTTTCGGATATTGGCAAAGGCTCTTGCCACCCCCATAGTGCCTTTTTTAGGCAAGGCTCAAAAGTCAAACCCACCTCCATAGACAGCACAAGGAACAAGAAACTAAGGGTAATGCTGCTAAACGCCAGAAGTCTTAACCTCAAGGTGCACGCACTCGAAGCTCTCCTCAGTATGGAGAATATCAATATCTGTGCAGTGACAGAAACCTGGTTCATGGCTCCAGAGAGCACCCCAGCACTACCAGGTTATACCTCATATCATGCTTTTTGGCTCCAAAACCCAGACCGAACGACAAAAGGAGGGGGAGTTTCCATATTTATCAAGGATATCCACACCTCCAGGTTAGTGGCATTGCACGAAGTATCGGAGACCAACCATGTGCAACTGACAGTGGGCAAGACTGCTTTTCAGTTTATAGCATCCTACAGACCACCCTCTCAAAGTCAGGAACCCCACTCGGCTTTCCTGAAAACATTGGAGAACATGAAGATCTCTCCGAACACCGTTATATTGGGCGACTTCAACTACCCAAACATAGACTGGGAGCATTACTCAAACCCCAGCACCTTAGCCCAAAGGTTCCTGGAATTTATAAACTCAAATGCTATGGAACAACTAGTCACCACTCCCACAAGAGGGGAAAACATACTAGACATGATCATTACCAACATGGGGACTCTATGCTCCATACCAGAAGTATATCCCTCATTGGTAAGATCAGACCATAAATTAATTTCACTGGATATCCACATCCCGACCCCACCCCCAGACCAGAAAACCACAGTGAAAAACTTCTCAAAAGTGAACTTCACATTTCTCAAAACTGAAGTGGAATCCTTCAAGGCCCCATGGCCAGTGGAAACTACGGCCCAAACTGCAGAATCCTATATAAACGCATTCTACGGACATCTCCAGGAATGCATGGATCCTGCTATCCCAAACAAAATCAAGACCCAATCATCCAAAGGCAGGCATCCAGTCTGGTGGACCCCAGCCATAAATAAACTGTACAACAGAAGGAGGAAGCTACTACATGATAGAGCAAAGTCCCTAAAAGGGAAGGCATCTCTGATCAGTACTAGCAAAAAATTACGATCCCTCATAAAATCCTCCAAGGTCAGCTTCGAGAGAAAAATTGCACAGGACACTAAAGACAATCATAAGGCTTTTTTCAGTTATGTTAGGAACCTGGGATGCAACTCCCAGACTTGTTCTGAGTTGATTCTAATTGACAAAAAATACACTGAACCCATAGACATCACCAATATCCTGGCAGACAGGTTCAGTGCAAACTTCTCCACCCCCTCCCCCCCAAAAGAGTAAATATCTATCCAGGCAGAGTGCAGCCTCCCAAACATGTCTGATGCTCAGGTGAAGGCCGCCCTCTCCAAAGTAAAAAACACTGCTTCCATGGGACCAGATGGCGTCCCGGGTTGTGTCCTACATGAACTCCAAGAAGAACTAATCCCTCAAGTAAAACTGCTCTACAATCTCAGCCTCACTACAGGATATGTGCCCAAAGAATGGCGTACAGCAACAGTGGTCCCACTCCACAAAGGTGGCGCCTCTACCGACCCTGGAAACTATCGCCCCATAAGTCTGACTAGCCTAGTCTGCAAGGCTATGGAGAGGATCATCATGGAACTCATAAACAAAGACATTGGGGACCTACAGACACTAGATCCTACCCAATTTGGCTTCATCAAGGGCAGATCCTGCCTTTTGAACCTGGTCGACTTCTTCAAAACAGTCACCAAGGCCATAGATGAAGGGAAGGTAGTCCACATAGCCTATCTGGACCTCACAAAGGCATTTGACACAATACCCCACTCGGGCATCATAGATAAGCTATCCAGCCTAAATATAAACCCCTATGTCACAAGATGGGTCACAAACTGGCTCAAAGACAGAACCCACAGAGTCAGAGTTCCTGGAGCCATGTCAGACTCGAAACCGGTCACAAGTGGCGTCCCACAAGGTTCTGTCCTGGGACCTCTCTTGTTCGGTATTTACTTTTCTGAGGTACAGGCCAACGTGGGAGGACTATGGCTCACTATTAGACAGAGGAACAGTAAACTAAACTTTAAAAAGGGCCCAGTATACTCAAATCAAGGGGTGGCATAAGCCAAACACAATCGGGCTAGGCTTACAAATGCCCCAGGGCAGATAGCCTAGTATGAACCTATGAACCTATGAACCTTATATTATGT
>NC_056735.1:420186627-420404127 GCF_019279795.1 Protopterus annectens
CACACACATACCATACAGCACAGTCATCCAACAGTATAGCAATGTACTGGTAGATATGTCTGGACCACTGGTGTTTGCAGAACTGGCCGTTCTGTGTTTCAGTGTGTGAGCATGCTCAGTATGACTGTTACGCATGTTTTTGACTGACATTACCGTCATATCGTCATGTGTTTGAGCATGCCCAGTATGGTCAACTGGATTGCATGTGTCACATGTCCATATAGTCAGTACTGTGGTGCCGACCTCTGCGTTGTACACCAACAGGTGGCATGCTGTGTCTGCAGGGTAGCTTATGGTCATGTGGCATTGACTGTTGCTACATTTCTGCACAGCGTGGGGGTACATCCAACTGCATCCACAGTCCTACACAGAACCAGGGGTGGCGCACATGACTCACATGTATACGTTGGAAGGGGGGCACCTCTGACAGTTGTACACATTTGCTACTACTGTACTGGTATGCCAGGTACTCCATTTCAGTGTGTGGACCTACCTAAATTGCTGGTTGGAGGCATACCAGTGTACATCAGATCCTAGCTTGAATTACCAGCATAGTGGTTTCAGACGTCCTAGTCTTCACAACCTACATCCAACTGCCTGGCCTGCTGTAGTATGTGTCTGTGGGGGTTGGGGTCATCCATTGGGCAAATCCAGAGGCCATTGTATAGCATATGTCTGTATTGGTCTACACCTGTCCAGCTGTATGAGACTTGTGTGGGCTGTATGAACACACATGATGTTCAGCCCATAACCTGCAGTTTGTTAGGACACCCTGTGTACTACTGGCTACTATTGTGACCCTGGTATGTGCTACAGATGTCATGGTGCCACTATGGACGTGTACTGTCTGCTGCCCTAACAGTCGGCCACTAAATTCCCTTGTATGCTCACATCCATACCATAGCTACAGGTAAATACACATTCTAATACAACTGCCAATTGGTAGGTTGATTGACCTACCTTGGGGGTGTTCCAGACTTGAGGATGGGGCTGGAGGGCTGCCTATGTTGGATGCACACAGTGCACTTCCTATACATGGCTGAGCACAGGTAGTGTCATGTTTGGCATCCCTTGTACTGTCTGTGTGAGTCAGAGAGGGTGAAATTCCCTGGGTACCTACTATGTCAGTGCATATGCCATGTGTTGCCTCTTTGCCAAGGGCAGGTCATACTGTGCATGCCTCCTTTTGCCTACTGGGTCCAGCTCAGGTAGTTCCTCCTCCAAGTCACACTGTGCCTGTACAGGCCTTGGAATTGGTGGGGGGCTGTGTGGCCCTGCCCCATGCTGTTCCTGCTGCAACTGTTACCACAGGATCAGATTGTGTAGCATAGCACATACCATAACAATTTGGGTGCATGTAGCTGGTGAATACTGCAAGGCTCCACCGGATGTGTCCAGACACCAGAAACGTGACCTCAGCATCCCAAACACACGCTCAATTATATGTCTTGCCTGTGCGTGTGCCTCAGTATGGTGTAGTTGTTCAGGTGTGTGTGCATTGCTGATGGGTGTTAGCCACGACTCCAGTGGTTACCCAGCATTCCCCACAAGGTGACTGTAGGGGATGTCCATATTGGCAAAGGTGTGGTACAGCTGTGTCAGATGCCATATATCGGAATCGTCATAACTTCCAGGGCAGACAGCACACACATTCAGTTTAATGCCCTAGCCATCGCATACGGCCTAGCTGTTGGAGGGTATGCCCCTGCAGTTAATATAGGCCCTACCCCACTCATCGGGTGGTGCTGTGAGTCATACATGCATGCAGGCTATAGCACCCAGTACCCCAGGGTAGTCTGCCATTTGGTGGAAGAGACGCATATTGCTGATCAACAAATCACGTGTGTTGAGGACATGTATGTGTTCACTGGTATGAGGTGACATGGCGTCTGTGAACTGGTGCAATACTCTGGATGCAGATGCCTGTGGGATCCCCATGATATCCCCAGTTGAGTTTTGGGAGGTACCTGTGGCTAGTATACTTAGGCCAACACATACCTTGGTATCCACTGGGATGGGTTTCCCTCGGCCTGTTCGATGTGTCAGGTGTGGCCGGCACAGCTCAACAAGCTGCTATAGGAGGTCTCTGTCCACCCCATAGTGCTCCATTATCTTCAGCTCACGTGGCCCCTGGTAGGTTACCCTGGGTCTGTAAAGTCTTCTGTCACCTCACTAAGGGTTGTTCGGCAGCATTCACATCTTCACCACCCTCAGCTTCCTGCACATGTTGGTCTATGTTGCCTGCTGCAGCCCTTCTCATTTTGGTTAGATTGTGTTGAGAAATGTCCCTGCATGTATACACTGGTGGTGTGGAGTGTGGAAAAAACATGTGTGTATTGTGCTTGGTCACTTTACCGTAGTGTTCTTGGGTGGGATGGCCATGTAATCTGCTGATTGTGCTTATTATCACCTGTCTGTGCAGCTTGTTCATCTTGACTGCTCCACTGCTGCTGTTGTCCCCTCCCAATTTCACCAGGCAGGTATAGACACACTCCTAGCTTAGGTGTGCTAAGGCAGGAGCAATCCCAAGGCACAGGGCTCCAATGTACGTACAGTATGCCTAAAACCCCTCCCATGCTTTCACCTATATTCGAGTCTTGCACCCAGCTATCTATACACATACACTCTTGGGATCTGCATCACACCCTGGGGATAAACGGGATTCACTATTGACAACCTCATTTGCATAGTATTGTCTTCTAATGCATAGTTATATGACCCATACTGATCCTCCAAATTAATCACCACTGCTTACTGTCGCTCAGATCCGCACACAACTGGTTAAAGGTGCCTTACTATCACTGTATTCGATGTCCCTTATTCTTCCCAGCAACAAAATAATCGGTCTGTACATGACTAGAACCTGGGACCCTGCACACCACAGCCGATGTGCTTTACCACTAAGCTATGGTAGATATACATACATCTGAGGTGATCACGTACAGGTCATCCAGCACAGATTCAATAGTGCTATTGTCCACATACATATCTATATACATATACACACACACACATATGTGGATATTGAATTTATATCACAACAGCGGACCACATGACACCAAAGCATTAGACAAGAATGAAAAGGAAACCACATGTGCCACCTGCATTATGTAGTGGTGTTACTATCAAGGCAAGTGTGTTTTGTTGCATCACACGGGTCAGACTGTAGTAAGGGTAAGAGTAGGGCTGCTGACATTTACCCACCAGATCTATTGGCAAATGTATGTGTATGTGTTAACAACCCAGTCTCTTGGGCGATTATGACATTTGTGGACACTATATAGGAATGCAACAAAACACACTCAACACATCCTGGAGCTAGCCACTCACAGATACCAACACAGGATATAACTGCCAAACACACACACCTGTCATGTCTTGGAATTGAACACCGACCTGTCTATTCTATCACAGTACAGCATTACGCAGTTACAGAATGCGCTACCAAGATTACTGGAACACAGCACTCCCAGAGGCATACTTCTAGGTGGGTGACATCATCAGCAAAGGCAAAGACGCAGATTGGGATTGTATGGAGAGTGAGCAGTCTAAAAGCATTACTCTGTCCCCAGGCAGCTGGAAACACACACACACACACACACACACACACACACACACACACACACACACACACACTTGGCAAGGCCGGGATTAGAACATAGACTTAACTATCTTATCACACTACAGCATTACGCAGTTACAGAACACGCTACCGAGATTACTGGAACATAGTACTACCAGAGGCATACTTCTAGGTGGGTGACATCATCAGCAAAGGCAAAGACGCCGATAGGGATTGTATGGAGAGTGAGCAGTCTAAAAGCATTACTCTGTCCCCAGGAAGCTGGAAACACACACACTCACACACACACACACTTGGCAGGGCTGGGATTAGAACATAGACCTAACTACCTTATCACACTACAGCATTACGCAGTTACAGAACGTGCTACCGAGATTACTGGAACACAGCACTCCCAGAGGCATACGTCTAGGTGGGTGACATCATCAACAATGGAACAAACACCGATAGGGATTGTATGGAGTGTGAGCAGTCTAAAAGCATATTACTGTCCCAAGGCAGATGGAGACAAACACACAGCAGTGGTGTGAGCAGGACAACTGCTTATCTACGGAGCACTATTACAACACTACATAGATACAAGATGTGCCACAGACAGTACACCTTTCAAGGCAGTCAGTATGACCTTCTAGGAATGCAGACATCGACATGGATGCTGGCAGTTATGGTATACATACCTGTGAACCAGTGTGTTCAATGTAGGAATCCATCCTGAAATGGGGTATGGACATCTGTTGCCTGGATGACCAATATTGCTATACAGGGTTACAATGGTCATGCCCATACACAGAGGGATATAACCGACACAAGGTGTCACTGGGGATGCTTACACACTTAGTAGCACACGTCCGTTTGGAATGCACTATGTGTCCATCTACACAATGGCATACTGGGCATGCTCACACACTTAGTAGCAAAGGGCTGTGCTGTATGCACACAGATTCTAAACACGGAAGGGCACAGTGTGTCGATAGTCATCATTGTTAGCATGAACGCTGCACTACATATATCTGACACCGGTCTTCTACACAACGTCTGCTGCTGTCCATCACCATAGCTGTACCAATCTAAACCTGGCACACTAATACCACCCGTGGTGATGTCCTGGCAGGAGTGGCTACTTCGCACATATAGTACCATACATAGACAAAGAAAACCCTGACACCTACAGAACAACTGCATTGTATGTGTATGCTAAACAGTGCTAGATGTGTAGCATTCGTAATCACAGCTGCCAATCTAGATCCAACAATGGGGAATACTGATATCTGTGCAGTGAGGAACACCTGGCATAAGGCACACTTGTGCACAATAGCACTACCACCATATACCTCAGATACAGACATGTGGGACATAAGACTATTACGGACCGCTCCAGGTGTTAGTGTCCACACGTACATGAAGGCCACTCACATGTACTGACCAGTACACTCTCAAAAGCCATCACAGATGTGTCAGGTGCAGATCACAGTGGTAAATGCCACATTCTAGTATGTAGCCCTCAGACATCACCCTGTCCTTGGACCAGCAACACACATCCATACATTAGTACAACACCATATTACTCATGACCAGTGGACTGTACCTAGCTCTACAGCAACTGTGCAGACTACCCATGTACTGACAGGGTTCCATCATGTGTTATGCAATGCAATGATACCACTGTTCATAACCAGGTTGGCTGTACACATAACAGGGGCCCTGGGTCTTATACAGCTGTAACAGATAACTGTTGCTGTACACCAAAAAACACACTCATGTTTGAATATGACATACATGTAACTGCCGTGGATATGTACATGCCCCACACACACACAACACGTATGTACATAGCATAGCTATTGCTGTCCTTCATGCAGACAAGTGGCTACAGCAATTACACGCATGCACATGGAAGGTAGGCCCAATGCTAACAGTACATAAGGTAGCAATGTTGACTGAGTTAAAATTCCCTCCGTACTGGTTACCCATGACAACTATCATATCATACAACAGTCCATGTGTCATGTATGTCATCACACATGTCCACCAATTGCAATGCATACAAACATAGCTACATGACAAGAATGTAGGACCTACACACATGTACATGTAGTGGTGTGCATTCAGCTACCATGCATGTGCAGTAGCTGATGCTTGCAGTTCATCTGTGTTTTGCTACAACATGCAGTTGCAATGCAGCCCCATTACTGACACCTGTATATGGTGAAATACTGACAGTACGGTAAGATGTACATCAGGTATGGATGGATGTGTGTACATAAAGTGGTGAGCCACCTTTGCAGATGAATGTTTGCCGAAGACAGCTCACAGGTGTGTCACAAGCTGTCTTACCATAACATGTGCAAACAGTAAGCTATGTTTCTGTTACTTGAAGGTGAAGACATACAACCTACACAGCGGTCAGGGTGTCGCTGACTGTAAATCACTTGACACCTGAAACACTTAAGTCCTCCCATGTGCATATAGCAGAACAATTGCCGAAGGTAGTGTCGGTACACACTGTAATGCGGGCAATACTGCTGCATGTCTGTCAGACGTATCATAAGATAGCAGGTGTTTGATTCACAGTACTGCCATGTGTGTTTGCATGTGTGACCATATATGCCACATATGTTGGGGAATACATCCAATTGTTACACACCCCTGTACACTGTTGTAGAGATCTGTACATACTGCAGTGTTGAAAGCAAGATATAGGCAGGGGTGGTGTGTATATCACACACATGTTAGCTATCTGTATGTGAATGACATTTGTGGACTCCACAGTGTGTGTGTGTGTGTGTGTGTGTGTGTGTGTGTGTGTGTGTGTATGTATGTATGGCTGTCTGGTGCATGGAGTGAGGATGTATGCTACCATACAGAACAGATAGGACCCCTAACCCCTCAAGGTGATGCAATCTACTTTCCTGTTGATGTCGTCAGTCTTAGGCATTACTGCCTACCTGTACATGTTCATTCTCTGTGCCGCATCATGTGGGTGCACAGTAGTGTAATGGTGATTACCACATAGGTAGGGGTCCTCACCTCAACACTATCAAGTGTGTGTTATAGTGTCGTTGACCCCGTGACTGTGGGCATGTTACTGTGTGCGTCTGTGTATGTCTGTGTGTGTTCTCATCCTGTAATGTGTTAGTGTATTACTGCTACACAGTGAGGCCTCATGCTATCAACTGGCCTCTACCCTTGACATCAGCTAGGCCGCTGTGTAAATCCCCCGCACCATGTAACTGTACCTGTGATGTCACCTGGTATGGATGTCACGTCTCTAGCCACTGTAGCCTAGTACACAGCTCACATGCTCCTGGATCAGTAGATGTGTAGACATCTGTGGAATGTTAGCCTTTCTAACAGTGAGGTTGAGGCTACGTATAGCATGCTGGTATTGCCATACATGCCTGTGAGTACTCCACATTTACACATGGGAAGCTGCAAACACTGGTACTTAATGGCACATGCAATTAGACCTTAAGGAGGGAAACAGGGCATCATTACCAACATGTTGTTACTTTTGTTACCAAGAGACATACTGTGAACATAAAACAATGCATTCTAAACCTGTACTACATGGTATGTCTGCTGCGTGTGAACAGTACACAACAATTGTTATATACACTTCTCTCACTATTCTGTTCACCCTGTGCATCAGACCATATGAGCATGTCCCTGCACTGATGGTGTGGATGACAGGGATGCAGCACAGGCATCATCATATGCACAGGGTGATAATGTTTTCCAGGGGCCTAAGCTGCACCAGTGGATGACATCATGTGTGTGGGTTAGGGCCTGTGATCTAATTGGACATGTGTGGTTGTTATGCATGTGGGTGTTGCGGTGCCCTACAGATTTTTCTGGTGCGTGCGTGTATGTGTGCACACAGTTCTGACATGTGTCCGGCCTACACAGGGGTATTATTGACATCTCCAGATTGTACAGACCAAGATTTTCAGCTCACTGTGCCCGGCTACAGCCACGTGACCTGTGCTTGGCAGGGGTTGCACGGGCACTACCAGCCAGAGGTACAGATTGGCTACTGTCCAACGAGACATGTCCACTGGAACCATGTCCCCGCTGGGACCATCCAGGGACACGTCCATGTGGCCTGCTGTGTCCTGGTGTGGACAGCGCAGCACCAGCTGCACTACTGCTGCTACCAGCACTATAGGAGCGGGCATGTGAGGTAGCTCATTCACGTAAACTTGCACCAGGTGGTGTAGCTGGCCTACATCCACGTGGCCTATGCCTCACTCCTAACAGATGTTCCAGCACAGACAGCTCATGCTTTCAGATTGCCATGCCACGGTCAAGGATTCCAACCATGTCACCCAATCCCCTGTCCAAATTGTCAGCAATCCGCTGTTGAGCATTTGCCAATGCCTGGATGTTGTCATTTAAAGAATGGATAGCAGCCCTCTGAAGCCTCTGCCCTTCTCGGTTTTGCCATTCAGCACGTGCCTTTGCCACCTTTACAGTCTGAAACATGCATCTGGTGACACCAGCTGCTGCACTCTGTTCTGCAGGTGCATGTCGGCCAGAGGTCCTCCTATGAGCAGCACTGGCCACATGCCTGTGTGGCACATCTGCAGTCATTTCACTGACACCATGGTGTGAAGACACACCTTCTGTAGCCACCACACGTTCCTGTTCCAAGCTAACACACGCTAACTGTTCTTCCTCTATGGCCACTGGTGATGGGGTATGTGTTGGCATAAGAACTGTGTGCGGGGAAGAGGGGGATATAGGTGGGATGGCAACCAATGGCACATATTCAGCCCCTGACAACCCTGCCTGTACCTCAAGCATATGTTCATCACTGCTAGAGTCTGTGGGGACACTAACATCAGATGGACCTCAGGAGGATAATGCACCTACATCACCTGTGAAGGCAAACAAAGACTCTACATTACAATAGAGATGCACACAGACACCACACACACACACACACACACACACACACACACACACACACACACACACACACACCACACACAGACACACACAGACACACGCATGTGATTTGACAGAAGGCATGCAGCATGCATGTGATACAGCAGACGGCATTCAGCTCACACATTAATAGTGGTAGTTAGCATACATCCCTAGGTTGCACACAACAACAAGCATGTGTCATAGCAGAAGCCATGCATTTCACACAATCATGGTAGTAAGCTTGCATCCCTTTGATGCACCATGTGGACCAGTACAGGTTAACAGTACACATGGCTGATGTGAGGCATATGTCCTTGACATTAACATGTAGTATGACATGTAATCTGCTGATGTGTGCACTGACATGCATACATGTTTGACACAATGGTGTCCTGACACATGTACAGCGGTGTAATGGTGTCACATTGCAGTGTTGTCTGAATGCCCTACAGATAGAATGCAGCATGACCATTGAAGGGTAGTATGAGGCATCTATATTACTATACAGTGTGAAGTACAGACAGTGCCATTGCATGGAATCATGAGATGTCTCTATTGCTATACAGTGTGGAATACACACACAGTGCATAGCCATGACTGCATGCATACACAATACATAAATACTGTGGATTGTGACCCACGTCGCTGAGGTTTATACACAGTAAACCATGCTGTGCCATGTGTGACAGGTCACCAGAAGACATACGGATGACACCCCTGCAGAGCTGCTAACATTTCTTAGCTGCCTGGCAACCATGTCCACACATGGCAGACTTGTCAATACACCCTGTCCCACATGACATTTATGTACCACACACACGAGGTGCACAGCTGACAGTGATGTCCCACAGCAGCAAGGGAAATGTATGGTATCTGTGGCCTGATGTGGTGTCTGTGTATGTATGTGGAAGCTGTACAGGTGACTACTGTCATGCTGTGACACAGCCATGATGTTCAGCACATCTTATGTGGTCGAATTAAGTGACACCTCCACAAGTTGTGCACAGGCTTTTAGGATATCCAGTGTTCCACATGTACTATATAACCATTCAACAAAGGCTATAGTTGGACCATGTGTAGACAATGTGCAACAGGGTGTACACACATACACATCACATCTACTGTGTGTTGCTACATGTCTCTGGCCATCCTCCATGCCATGTGTGAACATGTGTTGGCCAAATGTTTGTGATGGCCATCTATCTCACATGTCTGTGTTGTCCGATATGACATACACTCATAGATGTCAGATACTCCACTGTCCACAGGGTTATGCAGACAAAGGGTTGTATGTTTGGTATGTGGGGTATGTTTTATGGGATAGTGAGACAATGTTGCAGCCGGACCACTACATGTCTGGGACATGTCAGAAGGCACATCACAATGTGTGCACTCATTGCAGAGGCATATTCCACAATGGTGAATCCTGTGGGCTGCCCATATCCCAGCTCACTGTGTAGTACTGTTTGCGGACCCCACATGTGTTGTTCCAATGTATAGTACATATACCTACATTGAACAACACCTCCACCATTGTATGCACAGCTGTACATACATCTAGCAATGACAGTTACTGTGGTTTCATGTCGGTGTTTCATTTAGTTTGTATATATTGCACATGAGTAGCCAGTGTGATTGATGACAGATGCAACCTGTATATCGTGACTGGACCATACATTATATGTATATGTGTTAACTGGCCACATGACGAATAGATCTGTGCATTAACATACCTGATACTGATAACTGTCTCACCTGCAATGGCCTGCTGTCTGTGCAGCACGCCAGAGGTACCTGTATAGGGGTGACACAGCAGTTTGGTCATTATCCATGACTGTATGACAGCTACAGGGTGCACTGTGCATGTTAACACATTCGCCAGTACAATAGCACATACTATGGAGTATGCACATGTGTGCATATACAGGGTAGCATACTATAGTATGCGTCATGCGTGTAAACATACCTTGCATATGATGTTACATTACATATTGTACAGTGACACATGCAACTAAATGGGATATAATAGTTATATGTGCAGTAGTGACTTACCAGGCAACTCCAGGCTCAGTAGTTGGGAGACACCCACCTCCATGATGGCAGCTAGAGCTTGTGGATGCTGTTCTGATGGGGTCCCCAGGCTGTCCAGCAGCTCCTCGGTAGGTGTGAGTGGGGGCCTGTTCTACCTTGTTCCCTGGCAATTGCATTGACACGCTGTTTCGCATGTCGAATCAGGTCTGTGCAGTGTCTGCGCACTTGCTGGTAGGTGTGGTTATGGCCACCCATATCATTAACCCTCCTGCGAAGTTCCTGCCACAGGTCATCACGCTGCTGGGCATGCTGTGGCACATGGCTAAACAATACCTCATAGTTATCATGGAGGTAAGGTATGAGGGCATCATCCTCCAAGCAGCTATATGCTGGCAGTCGTGATCGAGGCATTATCTGGAAGACATAATGATGGAGACAGGTCACAGTATCTCAGAGATGCACAGAGATACAGCTGCACATACATGTGTATTACATTTAGTGCATATGAACAGTTGTGTTTTCAAATCATCATGACACTGACATGACTGACATGTTTGTGTCACACATATGTAACACCCGATGGGGATTGGATATTATCACCATATATGTGTGTCACCTCATTACATTGCTCATACCCCATGTGAATGCTGTCTTGATGTGGGCATGTCTGTTTGTCTGTACTGGTGTTCTTACCTATCAGCACATGCCTGGATGTGTCCACATTAATGCTGTTGACCTTGATGCTGTGTATATGTCACATATCAACACATACACTGCCTTAACGGACATGAGCAGTGACAATGCAGACATGCGCATGGAAACCTTTACATGCATGTGTTTTGCCATATACATCTACACAGCACTGTACAGCAGTTCAACATCCTGCCACGTATCGTTTGTGTTGCACATGTGATACACATGGGACAATGGCTAGCAGAGATGGTTGTCAACTATAGCATGTACGGTCAAAGTCATGTAGTAGTGTATATGCTCTGGGCCATGTATGTGCATAGGATATGAGGTTTTCTAGCTGTAAACGACAACCATGTTCCCGCCGCCAGGTGAATCAGTGCCACATTACTAATTCAGACAGTTAATGATACATCTACCATGCGGTCATCGCACCATGTATGACAGAGATGACATGTGCAGCTTTGCTGGACAGGGTTGCATGGTATGGCAGGAGTATGTAACATGTATGGCACAGGGATCTATCCAGCATGTGGCGATCCTTGTAGTAGGAAGGTGGCTGTCCATGACGTATGTCTTTCAGATCAGAATATGTACGTCTAGCATGTCCTACATCACAGTGTTGCACGTGTCTTTATGCAGGGTAGGCAACATGCTGCATAGTGGAGATGAGGATTGTGAAGGCCGGTTTTGCCCATCCAAGCATGGCCAATACCCCTTAAAGGTGATATGTGATCTGATATTGGTCACTTGAGTGCTGAGTATGGCTGTACAATGATCTCCATGCTCATGGATGGCACCCTGTCATGACTTGGGTTGCTTCGTATGACTACCTAATAGGCCTGGTGACGTCGCTTGCTCAGGGAGGTAAACTGCACAGCACCATCCCTTACACAGTGTCCATAATGTTGACCGCTGCCTAGGTGGTAGTTAATAGGTACAGAGTTATTAACCTAGCGGTGACAATGCAATAAGTAGCTGTCAGATTGTGCACATATGTCACGCACCTCACCCACAAAGCCCATTCTGTATGTTGTCCACAACACTGAGTCAGCTATTGCTCCTAGGTCATGGCCATTCACATACTTACATACGCAGATGCCTCCCATTTGTCTGTGTGGTATGGGTTACAATGAGGAGGGAGTATAAAACATTAACCCTATTTTACTGTAGCTGCCATTGGTGTGATATGCACATGTCACTCAGACACCTTTTGTAGTGTTGCTTCTGTCAACAGGCCACTTGAAGAACACTCCTGTGACATACAAAGGTACATCTAGTATACTGAGTGTAGGTGGAACACAGTATGAGTGATGATGTCCTATGACCTGTCACAGGTATGCTATGCAGTGTGAAATCATCCGTACTGTCATCTACATCTGTACTGCCAACAACATCTATGTTGATTAAGGTTCATGGACTTTCAGACCAAACTCAGCAGGGTAATAGTGCAGTGCCTCCCATTATGTGTGTCGTCTCCACTTTGTGGGTTGTGATAACTGTTGCTGTGCTCCACTCAGTGTTTTCACAGACTGACATGAACCTATGTTTTACATGGAAGTGTATGTGTAGAGCAAACTGTTTTGCCATATGTGTATTATACGACCAGGGATGTGGACAGGTCACATGCAGCCTGAGTGCAACTTGTACCATCATAGTTATGGTTACAGGGGCTCTGTAGTGTTCATGGATATGTCATTGTGTACCTGTTGGGGGGCAGTGAGTTTATATTATCCAACACCCTATCTGTATTGCATATTCATGCTCAGCACATGTTCAGAACATGTAAGCACTTCATGAGCTACTAATTACTATAGCACTCAATCCTAATCATTTCCTGCAGGTAAACACTGTTTGTCCTTACATTTCCAGCTTGCTTACAGTACAACAGCTGTTGTACACACTTACCTCACATATCTTGTGGAAATGGTTGAATATACAGGCATGTCCAAGTGTCAATTACCAGTGTTATTGCCTGTCTATATGATGAATATGGGCAACATGAGGCAATATAGCAATTGTCTCATGTACACAGTCAATGCTCACCTCCTAACAAGGGACACTACAGCCTGTGGGATATGCACATATGTAGCCATGCTGGAGGTAATGCTCTCTCCAACCCAGACTGAACCTGGCATTCATGTCGGGATGTTAAACATTTGCACCACATCCTACTCATCACATAGTCTCACTAGATCTCCACCACCACAGGCCACACATAGTAAGACTACATTTGCGGAGCCTCTCCATACTACTCTTTGTAGGCAACAGAGGCAGCCCCCATCACCAAACACAACACCAGTTACTTATAGCCCACAGACTCGTGTGCCCATCAACTACAGCCAATAAGGTGTCATAACATACCCAATGCACTAGTCATAGGTGACTCTGTAGGCGGTCACACTGATGTCCCACTCAGCAGGCTACACAAGGCGATAGTCACTTTCATCTGGCTGTCGGGTAACAGGATCTGCAACATAACCTATGCACTCAGGTTACTCCTCAACAGGTACAATTTGACTGTCATTCTCCGTGTTAGTGTGATTGCCCTGAGATGTAACTTCCTGGACTACATATACAGGGACATCCAATAGCTCTCCAATCTTGTAGCCTAGGCAGGTATCGCCCAAGCCCTGAGAAGCATTCTGCATTTGTCCAGACTGATACCACAGTACAGCAACTGAATTATTCACTTCAACAGTTGCCTATGCTTCTGGTGTCATTCCAAAGGTATCCAGTATCTGTCTGCTTTGAATGACATGGTCGACAAAACACGATGCTTTGGCACAGATGACCTGCACTTGTTGGCCCTGGGATTACAGATAACATCTAAGGCTCTTGCTGCTCCTATACAGCCTGTTTTAGACACATTTCAAATAACATATTCACCACCAGAACAGGAACAGGCAAACAAAACCTGAGGGCAATGTTACTCAGTGCTTGACATCTTCATCTCAAATGCACTCAGACGAGGCACTCCTTATAATGGACCACTCCGATATCTCTGCAGTGACTGGGACCTGCTTCTAGGCTCCAGAGAGCACCCCTGTACTGACAGGCTATTACGCAGACCACACCTTTCAGTCATGTAACCAGGACCAGAACACCCACGGCAGAGGTGTGTCTATATTTCACAATGATGTACACACCTCCAAGCTGGTTGCTTAGCACAATGCATCAGAGGTAATCCACATGCAACTAACTGTGGCCAAAACTGCTATACAAATTGTAGCTTGCTACGGATTCCACACCATACCCCACGGTTAACGGCCTTCATTTCTTGGAGTACTGGAAAGTAGGGTTTAAACAGGAACTACTGATGTGTGACTGACACTACCCCACACTTACCTGGGATACCTACTCATGTACCGACACATTAGGCCAACGCTTTCTGAGATTCATAACCTCCAATTGGCTGGATCAACCTATACACACCACCACCAAGGCCAACAATATCCTAGACCTGGACATTACCAACATGTGTGACTGGTGTTCCACATCTGGGGTTATCCCCTTGTTGGTCAGTTCCGAACGTATTCTAATCACCCTTGTTATCCACATCCCGGCACCACACCCTTCACAGAAAACACAGTACAATATTTCTACAAAGCCAACTTCAGGCTTCTTATGACAGCAGTAGTAAATGTCATGACACCCGTGCTGATGGACAATATAGTTACAAATGCTGAAACATACACAACTGCACTTCATTAGCACTTACACGACTGCATGGATCATGCTATCCCAAACAGAGCCATGATGGTACCCACCAGATAACGGACGCCACTCTGGGAATCCAGTGCCATGGACATGATGTACAACAGAAGGAGGAGACTGTTGCAATGTAGAGTACAATCCCATGGGTGGGGTAGCTCCCTGGTCAGCCTCAGTAGGAATCTGAGATCCCTTATCACATCCTTCAAAGCTAGCTACGTAAACATTACTGCGACACATTCCAAGGACTACCACAAAGTGTTATGGAGGCATGTCACTACTCTCAGTGGCAATACCCACATCTGCTCTGACATACAATGGTTAGGCAGGAACATTACAGAACCGACTGATATTGGCAACATCCTGGCAGATAGGTTCAATGCTAACTTTACACCCCTCTCACACCCTACAGGGCCCAAATCTATACAGGAACAATGCAGAGTCCCTGCGGTCACAACTACACAGTTCAAATCTGCACTCTCTAAAGCCTGGAACACAGACTACATGTGACCATCCAACATCCCAGGCTGCGATTTACACAAACCTCAGAACGACATGACTCCTCACTTGGCCACCAAATTCACTAATAGCCCTGTATCAGGCATTGCGGCCCCTGAATGGCTCACAGCAACAGTTATCACACTCCACAAAGGTGGCGCCACAATGGACCAGAGGGACTATTGCTTTATACGCCTGACTAGACTGTTCTGCAAGGCTATGGGGCACATCATCATGAAAGTCATTCACAGAGACATTGGCGGCCTCCAAACCTTTGATACCACCCAGGTTGGATTTGTTAGGGCCAGACCATGGCTCCTACATCTGGTGGAGTCCTTTGAGACAGTTACTAAGGTAGTAGATGATGGTAAGGAGGTCCACACAGCCTACCTTGTCCTCTCATTGGCTTTTAACACCATTCCCCATTCTAGTATTGTCAACATACACATCCACCTGCACATTGACCCCTACGTCTCAAGATGTTATGCAAAGTGGCTCACGGACAGGACCCACACAGTGAGGGTAGAATACCGTAGTTCCTACTGTGAATCAGTTACAATTGGCGTACCCCAGTCCTCGATCATAGGGCCCCTCATGTTCGGTATATGCTTCCCTGAGGTACAGGCTAGCACAGAGGGACTTTCCCTGAATAGGTTTCCAGATGTCTGCAAACTAGGAGCCATGATTGATTCACCAGCTGATACAGACACCCTCCATAAGGGTGTCACTGTGACGGATACCTGGTGTCAATAACATGGCCTCAAGCTGCATGCCACAAGGTGCATAGACATCCCCTTTGGATTACACCAATCACCCACTGACTATCACATAGGTGGTAGTCCCCTACATACATAAGACATTATAAGGGATCTTAGTACACACGTAGATAGCACCCACTCCTTTGATAACCATATTGCCACGGTGGAGTGGATATCCTTCTACATGGCCACCCTAATCTGTAATGGGTTTGTAGCCGGAACAAAGGCACCCATTGTACCTCTATACTCCTGACTTATGAAACACGTTCAAGGGTGCAACGCCCCTTTTGGGGTGTACCTTATGGAACAGCAACAGCTTTAAATACCACAACATTAACACACCAACAGGATTATTGACCTCCAAAGGATGACTTATGCAGCACAACTACAGAAACCACACCTGTACTCATTTGCATACTGCATACTTAGAGGTGACCTCTGCTGAACATACAAGACCCATGTCCACAACAATATTGATGGATATGCTCCACATAAGCAACATAAGCAAAAGCCACTGAGAGCAACATGCTCTGGGATATGTACCCAAATGCAACGATGAGTAGGACGTGCTGGAGGGATACATTCCTGAACCAGACACTCACCATGCTTTGGAACATGATTCCTATGTACATCAAGCAGGGACCCTCACTAGCACTCTTCATGAGATACCTCGATGGATGGATGGGAGACAGACATGTACACCAGGGATCACTGCAGTGGCTGTACTGTACACAGGTGCAGGGAACAAATTGCTCTGCTGTTCACAGGCACAGGACACTACCCTAGGGAGGTGCCACCAGTGAAAACACTGTAGTTGGGCTTACAAATGGACTTGGCCAGACATTATAGTACCTAACCATGAACCTGTGAAGCTATTACATGTCCTTTGTGCGTGGGTAATTGAGGAGCTCTTCCATTTCAGTTAGCTATCATGCTGTTACACTGTCTCGTGACTACAAGCCATATGTATCCTGTTATTGTGTATTGTACATGCCAATAGACATACCTTATGTTTGCATAATATAAGAGTAATGCTATGTAAAATATTTGACATATCTACCTACAATAATGTACATTTCACATTTTTGAAACATTATCCCATAATGCAAAGCATAATTGCATAGCAGGACCACCTTAGGCATGTTATTCTCATTATACGCCCATACATATGCCTACTGTTATAGTATATCAACATATACTATCTCCTGTTATGGCATGTACTTGTTGGACAAACCCTTATGTTTAAAGCCCTTATGTAGCATCCCTTGTGGCCCACAGCAGTACACACAATTTCTACAAGCATTACTATGCTCAACAAGACATCACTACATAATACCCACTGTATACATTGCATACACTTTCATTAATACAGAACAGGCAATACATACACTAACATATTGAGTGTTCTACATACCTTGTTAGCGGTCCAAGTTTACGAAAATATCTGTGTTACTCCTTTCCTGTTTAAATGGTTTTATGGTATGAGCATACGGTTTGAATGTATAGCAAGCCATCCTTTTATACATAGATACCTGTAACATGTGGTATCCTGCCACCAATTGGGGTTCCGGAGTAAATTATTACATGCACATCAGCTGTGCAGCTACTCCATTAGCCAATTACACGGCAACAGTGGGGTATAATTGAATACTCCACTTGGGCGTTGCCCTTTTGCCCTCCCTTCGAGGAAGACGGCCTGGATGTGTTTTGTTGTGATGAATTGCAACTGCTATATGGAGAGACACAGATATTTTGAATTCATGTCCCCGTGGATTGTGTGTAATGGCTAGAGTATGTAGTTCTACATGTGAGCGTAGCTGTCATCTCAACCATCTGATACAACACTATTGCAAACAAAACCTGTAACATCGGCGTCTGTTCCATTGTACAACAGCAACATTTTCACATGGCACCATTACAAGTGTGTCTCTCACAAGGTATGTTAATGCTTCTGCAGATGTCATTGAGTGAGTGGATGTTTGTGATGTTATTACAGTCTGTATTGCAATTGTTTTGGGTGTGGGGGAGATGTAGGTGGATGTACATAGCAGATAAAGGTTTGTGGGGACTGCATTTATACATATTCCATATGTGTGGGGGGGGCTCCTTCCCTAATTGAAGACCTATCATTTAGTAGACTAATACTATGGTCATTGCAGGCTTATTCATTAAGCCATTGTTAATTGGTTCCTATATAGCATGCAGGTGATGTTGATCCTTCAATCCCTACGGAAATACATCGATATGTAATGGAATGTTACTACATGAAAGCTGTCTCATGTATTTCTGTCACAGATATTTGCACTCATTGCAGTTGTGTTGGTGACTGAACCTCTTTGGCTTGGGTTGCCACCTTTTCAAATGGCCATAGTGGGACATTTGCAGGGCACACATCAGGGTTTAGAGGCTGACACATACCCATGGTCAGTACAAAGGATAGAAGTTACTTTTGTCCTAAATAAAACCTTATTCTTATATCACTTTAGCTGTTTATTATGTTTCTTGTAACATTTACGTATTTTAGATACAGGAATAACTATTTAATGCAACTATTACATAATATATGTGACATAATTATGTCCTACAATCTCGGACATTTGCCCTTTTTAATATTTGTTGTCAGAACACAACTGCCCAAGGAGGGACTGTCCCTCTCAAAGTGGGACAGGTGGTAACCGTATGCCTAAGGCCGGCTATGACCACACCTACTGTAATAATCTACCTCCAAGTTAGCAGGAACAGACATATGATGCAAACACACACACACACACACACACACACACACACACACACACACACATTACAGTCCCATGGAAACACACACCACACCCTCAACACATACTTACACACACTACAGCAATCAGAAACACACTTAAACACAGTACCTACCTGGACCGCAGCACCAGCAGCAATAAGTAAATGTCCCTTAACATCGTGATAATATTACTCACGGTTTTAGTGTTCCGGTACTGTGGTGTTTCGGTCTTTAAGCCTCGTGATTACGCGTGTTGGTATGTAAAGCATTCAGTAGTTGGCAGTATCCTATTTATTTGTACCTCCATGGTTGTGTAGATGTCGTTAACCTGTCTATATATTTGCAGATATATGTAAGTCCCTATATATCGATATATAGCTCTCTATCACCCTTTCTATCTCTAATATATATATATATATATATATATATATATATATATATATATATATATATATATATATAGAGAGAGAGAGAGAGAGTGAACGCACCTTTCGTTGGGTACATGGCGGTGTATAATGTTTCCTGAACTCTGCACTTTTGTGTTTTAACCTGTCACAATACACACCTGCCATTGGTACATCTCGAGTAGCTTAGTGGTAGGTGATTGTGTACATGGTTGCGTGTTCTACTCCTGGCAGTGGTCGTTTTACCTTTCAGAGCAGGCACTATTAGTACAGTGGTGAATAATGCTGGTTTCACCTGTTCTGGACATCTTTGACCGTGATCTGCACGATATTCAGCAAAGCTTAGACCTGTTTTGCGCATATCCGCGTAGTCATGTTTAAATGATGCTTACCATCACTTGCCGTCGCATAAACATGCTAACATGTGCTTATACGTGCTCTAATGACCTGCATCCAACATCCATTATTCATGCCATTGGGATTACGTAACGGCCCTTGCAGGACGTGGAACCGGGAACATGCACGACACAGTCAGTGGCTTTACCACTTGGGCATCTGGGATTTGTACAAGTGTTATGGTGTTTTGTATGTGGACTGTACTATGGCTGTTCCTCCATACTGCAATCAAATGTGTAACTCAGTTAGTTTACATATGGAGGAGACCTATTAATGGTATGTACAAGTGATGTTTAATGGATGTGCTCCAGCATCGGGAATCTATGTCACAGTGAGCCACACACTGTAATGTGCTACACCTTGACACAACCATAACTGGAGAATGCTGGGGTAACAGATACCTGTCATGGGTACTCCCCATGCTTTGGCACTACATCCCTGATTACATTAAAAACTAGTGAAAAACGTAAAAAAACCAATGAACTAAACCAGGAACTTAAGGCGAAGAAAACCAGGTCTGATAATAGTGAACAAAATTCTTTCGTAGTTTATTTGTTACCACAAGTACACATAAAGCGCTTTTCGTCATACCATTTGGAATGACTTCTTCAGATAAAAAACATTTAGCAGCCTCCAGCTTAAAAAGTTTCATTACAGCCCAATTACCCAATCATCTGAATGCAGTCCTCTTAATTGAACACAACATATTAAAAGGAAACCTGTCCTAAAAGGTTGAAACCTCGATCCTGGATTACAGATTTAAACCATCCACATATAAATATAACAATCTTACTTAAAAGGATAAACCATAAAAAATATAACATAAAAGAGTTAATATATGTTCAAAATAGCTTAAGGATCCCTCCATCCCAAGCTCCAATAAGACTAGAACAATCCAGTTAAAGAAAATCAAGGGAAAACTATCCCATAGGCCTGAAGTCGTCAGGTGGCACCTACTAATTTAACCTCTTGGTGAGGGTGCATGCTTCGAGATATTAATAAAGGAGAAGTCTGATAACAGACTATCAGTTATAACTTCTTTGACTAAAAGTCATACATCGCAAGTTGTTAAAGCTAATGATGTTTTCTTTTTTATATGTAAATAATAACCCCTAAATAAGTTGTGGAGTAAGCCCTTCAAGTAGCCTACTATTAATTTGAATGGGACCTCAAAGTTATCTGTTCAGACTTTTGAGTTTTAAGAGACATGAAATGTTACAGTGCTCGTTTAATCCTGGTTCTAGGAAGGCATTTGTTCTAAACTTCCAGGATAATTCATGTTCTTCTAATAGTAAATTGAATGGACCCCTTCTACTATCTAAACTCACTTGATCTAACCCTACAAATTTAAAACTGTGACTAGGAAAGGTGGAAATATGTTTAACCAACGCATTATCCATCTTCATATTGGAGATAGCATTAATATGCTCATATATTCTATCTTGCAATCTCCTTTCCGTCTTTCCTATATAGAAGCATGAGCATGAGTTTTTTATCTGAAGAAGTCATTCCAAATGGTATGACGAAAAGCGCTTTATGTGTACTTGTGGCAACAAATAAACTATGAAAGAATTTTGTTCACTATTATCAGACCTGGTTTTCTTCGCCTCAAGTTCCTGGTTTAGTTCCCTGATTACATTATATGGAGCCCCTCATTAACACACCAGGGAATCCATGCAGAGTGGGTGGGGAACAGTGGTTACACACATGGATCCCGCAATTGGCTCTGCTCCACAGAGGGACAGTTAGTTAATTGATGGGGTGGCGACAGCATACATATTTTGCCTAGGCTGATGGATGGCCTCTGACAATCGGGCATGTACCTACCGATGTACCTAGGAACCTATACATACAGTATCAACATATGCTGTTAGCTTCATTTACTGTTCAGGTGTTGACTTTCCTTGTTCCAATAGCTGTTGTGTGTGCAATAGTTGAGGGCTGCCTATGTAGGATTCACACAGTAGGCCACCTATACATTACATTTTACAGGTGGTCATGTGTGTGTGCCATCCATTTTACTGTGTGTGCAGGTGGAGAAGTGTGTCAGTCTGTAGGGGCCTACACTGTCAGTGTATGTGCTATACGTTCCCTCTTTGCCAAGGTGTGGGCATATTGGGCATGCCTCCATCTGCCTACTGGGGCTGGCACAGGGTGTTCATGGTCTGAATCCCTCTGTGCCTGTGCTGGCCTTGGCAATTGCAGTGGACTGTGAGGGCCTTCACCATTATGTCCCTGCTGCAGCTGTTTCCGCAGGATCATATTATGTAGCATGGCACATACTATGAAGATTTGGGCACACGTGCCTGAAGAGTACTGCAAGGCTCCACCAGATATGTTCAAGCAACGAAACCATGATTTCAGCATCCCAAACACATGCTCTGTGATGATTCTGGTTTGTGCGTGTGCCTCATTATGGCGTTCTTGCATGGGTGTGTGTGCATTTCTGATGGGAGTCATCATCCACGGCTCCAGTGCATAGCCAGCATCCCCCACAAGGTGGCCATATGGGATGTCCCCCCCTGACAAATACCTGATACAGCTGTGAGGAATGCCAGATGTGGGAGTCATGGTAGCTTCCAGGGCTGCCAGCACACACATCCGTGATAATGCCCTGGGCATTGCACACAACCTGGCAGTTGATGGAGTGGTATCCCTTGCGGTTTATGTAGTGCCTACCATGCTCACCGGGTGGTGACTTGATATGTATGTCTGTGCAGTCTATTGCATCCAGTACCTCTGGGTAGTGTGCCACATGGTGGAAGAGACGCATATTGCTGGCCAACTCCTCCTGAGTTCAGGGGAAATATATATGCTCATTGGCATGTGGTAACATGGCATCCAGGAACTGGTGGAGTACCCTGGATGCTGATGCCTGTGAGAACCCCATGATATCTCCAGTTGGCCTTTGAAAGGTACCTGTGGCTAGTATTCTCAAGCTTACACATACCTTTGTGTCCACTGGGATGGGTTCCCCTCTATTGTTTCTGGATCTCAGGCGTGGCTGGCACAGCTCAACTATTTGCTGTATGATGTCCCTGTCCACCCTGTAATGCTCTACTATCTCCAGATCATGTAGCCCCTGGTTGGTTAGCCTTGGTCTGAACACTCTTCTCCTCCTCCAGGGCCTGAGGTTGTTGTCAGCATCATCCTCCACAACACCTTCAGTCTCTAACACATGGTGATGAATCACAGCTATGGCAGCCCCCAACATGTACATTGTAAAAGTTCCCCGTCTGTTTACACTGATGGTGCAGTGTTTGGGAATACACAAGTGTGTGTGAGGTGCCTTTACACTTTATACTATTGTGCTTTGAACACTGATGATGTCATAGGGTGTGTATGTACAATCGGAGCTGCAGGGTATCTTAAGTGTTTTAACACAGGTACTGCTATTGTGGTGCCTTTGGTGTTCAATTACATTTAGCTGCTGTGGATTACCTCTTGCCCTTGCCTTAATATTTCTTAACTATTCCTCTCCCATTGTCTGGCATGCATCCAGCAACCTGCTTTCTTTTGTACTTTCCCAAACCAGGATTGTCTTGTGAAATGTGTTCTATAGCCAATCTACTGCAGGTTTGCTTTGCTCTGCGGTGACCGTTCTCTTTTCTTTGCAATCCGACACCTCCCCTATCCTGTTCTGCAGGTTGCTGCTAGCAGCCTTGTTAGCTGCCGTCAATGGCCCACTGTGAGTTAATAGGTGTTAATTGCTCAGTTGTACTCCAATTACCCTACTGTGACATTTCCTTATTGTCTTCCCCTAAACTTCCTGTTTGAGCTGTGGTGCGCGGCGCGTGCATCCGCTTACCAGGTTTTGGGCACATTTTCATCCACATACATATGCGTTTTCGGGCACCATGTGTGCTCTCAGCTAAGCAAAGCTATACCTACATCCACACCCTTATCCTGCAGCTTTGCTTAGCAATGGGCAGCCTGGATTTGCATTGCTCCAATGTGCTTACAGCTACGGTGGCACACCCCACTGCTGATGTCATCTATACCTCCAGACCACTCCTCGGTGTTGTAACACTGCACCGTATGGTACATCCTTAGGCCGGCGGGATGTTTGCAATTCACTATTACTTGCCTCATTTGCATGGCATTGACTACTAATTCATAGTTACCACGCCGAACACTGTCACAGACCCTTAGCAACCCTTGCAGCTTGGTTGTGGTGTACCATGCATATCATTGACTATTATGGTGAAATCATGATTTCTGTTACATTGCAATTTTATGACATTTGTATATATTTTCCTTGTGTTCCCATTTGCGCACACATGCCCTGTGGTTGTACTTTGACTTACTGTGGCCATGACATTAAATGTTATTTTTTATGTGTTGTGCATCTTTTCTTATGCCATTGGCTGTATATTTCGCTATTGGCATATGTTAACTTTGTAATACATGAGTCTGGTCCGCTTTTATGGCTCCGATGTTCTGTTTGGCAAAATGTAAACCGTTTTTTGGTTTACATTTCTGTAGGCTTACACTACACCTACACCACTTCATGAATCGCTATGTACCTTCATTTGCATGCTGCAGTACTGCGCATGGGGTGATTAGCATACCTGAGCTGAGAGCTGCGCAGATCTGGCGTACGCTGGTAGTGCACGTGGAATTGGGTTGTACCTGGATCGCTCGGCAGCCACATTTGGCGTTATACCGCCTACGCTACGCCTGCGCCTGGCGCAAGCTTCATGAATCTCGGGGTATGTTTTGCAAGTACACTATTTCCAGAAAGACTAATAGCATTTTAATATAGTTTGTGTAACATAACTGTACACATTATAGCTCAGATTTTGTAGCTGCATATTTTTAACAATATTTGTTCACATATTTTATTATACTAACTGCTTCTTCAGCTTTTGAGATTAGAATTAATACTTCAGGTATATTCCCTTTAATTTCCAAACATGACAGAACTTACAATACATATTACACACCCTTTACCTACCATATGCTTTCATTTACGATAATTCCACAAAATACACTTTACCAAATTACACAAAAATGAATGCAATAAACCAACTGCAACTAACACAAAAATGCACCACATCGAGGATAAACTTTTCACAAAAATGAACAAATAAAATTATATCATGATCTGAAACCAGCTCTCAAATATTCCATTAAAAAAACATGCACATTGAAATATGGCATGCTTTGCCTCCCCCAAACTTAATATAATCACATTTGGAATTGTAATGTCACAGATAAGACAATGAACATAATTACATTCCTCTCCAAGTTAATATGTAGAAAGCTATTCATAATCATTGCCATGTGTGCAATCATATTGTGCATGAAGAGCATCATGGCATTGTCCCTGGCCTCTACCATTCCCATGTATGGATGAATTTCCCCATGCACACTCTATAGCACTCTAACCATCTCTTCTTGATTCTCTGTAGCAGTAGTCTGGGCCTGAACTATGTCATATGGGCAGGTAATACTGTGAATGTCTCTGGAGCTAACTGTGAAAGATTGTCTGTCACTCTTGTGATCAGATGTGATATTGGGTAATGGGACTACAGACATGGTTGTGTCTTCCTCCAGAGGTTCAGATTGTGCACAGGAAAGAGGTATTGAGCTATGTTTTTTTCACACACACCCCCCGTAATGTCATGTCCTCATTATGCACAATGGTTTATCCAATGTTAGTGACTACAGAGCTATCAGCCTCCATGGTTCCAAGGTGTCCTGTCAGTATATTAGGTACTGTGTGCTACAGTACTGAGGCTGTGTCATGAGTATAATAGCTATGTCATCATTGACAGCTATTCTGCAGTCAGAATCAGCCTACTGTGGTGCAACACAATATGTGACTGTTTCTAGCACTGAACTGTTAGAAAATATATAATAATATGCTTAATGTCTCATTTGACAAACATACCAAAGCAAGGTGCACATATTTTAATACTGACAATGCCAGGAAAATGCAGACCATATGCACCACCTAAGTGTGGACTTTGAAGGTTTACCAAAGTACTGTTATTCATGTCACCTCAAATGGACCCAGCACCCACCTCTTCTGTGTCATGGTCATCACCTTGGAAAGACAGCAGATCCTGCTCATCATGTGTTAAACACTGGAATGCAGAAGGCCCACTGCCCATACTAGTACATACAATTTAATTCTGCCTAGCTTTACCATTTGCATAAGTCACCATACCACTAGCTCTTTTTCTTTACTGTACTGAGGTATGGTTCCTTCTCCCATAGCATTTATGTCAGCCACTTCTTGATTCCACACTTTAGCTCTATCTGTCTGTTTTGCGTCATCTTTTCCAAAATGACATTTTCCAAATGTCCTAAGTGCATCAATGAGGATATGGTTGTTTACAGTAGTAAGGTTGCCACACCTGTGTTTTGCTCCATGGCACTGTAACATCTTTTCCTAAGAAATGACATTTTACAGTTATTAGTCCAACCCTACCATTGCTGAGTTGAAGCAATTCTGTTAAATTCCATTGAATCAATAATGCAACATTATGCAATAAAACAACACAGTAAAAAGTGGCACTTCTGATATTTCTTTCAGTTCTGTGGTAATTCTTTTTTGCTTCAATCCAAAAGCACCAAAACAGCAAACCCAAGCACAGCATGATTTGTTTATTTAGTGCCTTCATCTTCAATGTTTGTCTGAAAAGATTTTAAGCCTCCATAAACTAAAGCACTGCTGGTGACTCCCTGCTGGGTGGAAAAACCTGTTTTTTTTGTCTGTGACTGACAGAGCTGTTTTATGATACCTGCTTCAGTTTGTTTTCTGTTTGAGATTCTGCTTGGCCTGGTGCTTTTGTTCTATGTGAGAGGTAGACACTTAAATTATCTATGTTGCATATTTCACGTTTTTTTTTTTTCATTGGTTAAATTGTCCCATGAGTGATACTTAAATACTCAGTGAAATTCTAAGCCTTTGTCTTTGGCTGAAAACATTTCAAGCCTGCATAAACTACAGCACTGCTTGTGATTCTCTGCTAGGTGAGGAAACCTATTTTTTTGTCTGTGACTGATAGAGCTGTTTTCTGATACCTGCTGCAATTTGTTTTCTGTTTAAAGAAATCTGCTTGGCCTAGTGTTTTTGCTCTATGTGAGAGGTAGACAGTTAAATTATGTACGCTGCACATTTCATGTTTTTTTTCATTGGTTAAATTATCTCTTGAGTGATGCATAAATACTATTTGAAATTTTGGGCCTTTGTTTTTATCTGAAAATATTTCAGTCCTGCATAAACTAAAGCACAGATGGTAATACCCTATTAGTTTTTCTCATTCATCCTCCCCTTTGTTGATCTGCTTTTTAAACCTGGTGATTTTAAGCTGCCCACCCCTACTGTAAATTGAGTTTAGTAGGCTCCTCCCTGTCTACACTGCTGTTGATATCCTGAATTATTTAGTTGCCTTTCCTTGTGCTTATAGTGAAAAAGTACATTTTGCCTCCAATTGTCTGTTCTATTTTATCTGACTTCATTATCTAGCTAGCTGTTGGATAAAGTAGTATATTTTTACATTCTAGCAAGCACTTGTTTTTACATCAAAAGATGTTGGCGGATTTTTCATCTAGTGCACTGGGAGGTAGCCTGGGTCTGTTTAGGTTGGGGAAACACTTAATATTTTTAAATGTAGTTTTATTGGCTGGAGGGCTGATTAATCAGTTTGTTTCATTTTTTAGTGCCTTTATAAACGCTGTACAGTTGAGTGGTTCTTGGCTCATTTATTTGAAGTGAAGTACTTTTATTGAATAATCATATCCTTATAAGCTGTTTAAAGTACACTGCTGTATATATATCTTTAAGTTTGTTTGTAGTAGCATTTTACTCTGAACACTTCTTTGCTGTGCTTTTACATTAGCAGAACTGGTATTATTTGTCTAGTGGTAGTAAATGTTTACCTGGTCTATCTGAGCTGGGAAACACATAAAAGGGCTCTAAGTATATATATTTTTTTTTTTTGCACTTCTCTGCACTTGATTTGCAGTGGTCTGATACACAGACAGCACAGGTCTAGCCTGTTATTGATACACTTGAACACTACACCAGCCATCTTATATTAACAAGGGCTCCACTGCACCCTTGTGGCAGAGTAGTGTGAAACCAGCTTTGTCTGAGCTGGTGATTGTTTGAGGAAGGTTTATTGTTTATTTTCCTAATGGTAGATTAGCTTAAAAGCGTTTTAATTTCACCTGCATTTAAGCTTCACATCTGAACATTTCAGTGCATTGTGCAATAGGAGTTGGCAGTGCCCTGTATAGATGCAAATACCTTGAAACTCAATTTTTCCCTAGACATCTGTTAATGGAACCCTCCCAAGTTCCCTAATGCACTACGGATGCAATGAACAACATTGCCACACTTATCATCCATAGCCTTCAATAGCATAAGCACCTTTGTTAATCCTAGCACAAAAATTGGTCAAGCTAGCCCACTTCCTTCCCTAATAGTACATACTATAAAACCCTGCTATAATGAATGGGCAATTTCCTACCATTTCACCAGAAAGCCAGATTGACATGGGCATCCTGAGGCAACGTAGCAATTGCCTCATGTATACTGACAATCACTTGCTCCTAAAACAACCATATATCCTATGTGAGAGATGCAATTACACTATGAAACTGAAATCAATTCTCTCACGTAGCAACAAACTAGACATCATACAGGTTGTCAGCACAAACACTTCATCTCTCACACAAAATGAGGTCATGACATATGAACCCACATACGAGGAGTTACTTGCTAGAAACCTACCAAAATATCAGAGACCTCCCAAATGTAAACTACTTGCACACACTGCTATGCAAATAGAAACCACTACAGATAAAAACTCATACACCAGTGTCTCATCAAATAAGCCCCTACGGCAAAACATCTCAAAGCCTAATGTCTTGGTCATAGGTGACTCCATAGTGAGACACACAAATGTCTCCCTCACCAGGCTGGACAAGAAGAAGGTCATGGTCAGCTGCCTGTCAGGTGCCAGGATCCATCAAATCACACATGCATTCAGGTCACCAACAGAAGTACCATTATGACTCTGTCATAGTCCATGTTGGGGTGAATTACTTGAGACTTACCTCTCTGGACTAAATGAAGAGAGACATGACTCAGCTCTCAGATTATGTGTTCCAGGCATGTATGACCCGAACCCTAAGTAGCATTCTACCTTCACCCAGGATGATGCCACAATATAAACAAAAAATAATTGACTTCAACTATTGGCTTAGCTTGTGGTGTCAATCCAGGGGGATCCAGTATCTGTCAGCTTGGGAAGACATAGTCAAAAGGCCATGCTGTTTTGCCAGAGATGATGTGCACCTGTCTCCTCTAGGCTTTCAGATACTGTCAAAGGCACTTGCCTCCCCCATAATGCCTTTTTTAGGCAATGTCAAAACAACATTTCCAACATAACAAAATCCACTCAACACAAACTCAGGGTTCTACCATTTAATGCTAGGACTCTAAGCATGAAACTGCAATCCCTGGAAGCACTCCTTACCTTGGATGATGATTATGTCTGTGTAGTCACTGAGACATGGTTCAAGGCTGCAGAGAGCACCCCGGCTGTGCAAGGATACAATGCCTTCCACGTGTTCAGAACTCAAAATTAACCAAAGATGGAGGTTTATCCATCTTCATTAAAGGCAAGTACACCTTGAGACTAGTCAAACAGTACTACTCTCTTAAACTACCACATGTCCAATTAACTATAGGCAAAATACCCTACCACATCATTGTTAGCTATAAGTTCCCCACCATAAACCAAGAAAAGCACACTGCGTACCTGGACTTACTGGAGTCACTCATCATGCAGCCTAACACCTTAGTCATGGGAGATTTCAACTATCCTTCCATCGACTGGGTGACATACATGAGCATGAACATACTCCCCTAGAGGTTCCTGGACTTTATCAATATACATGCTCTAGAATAGACAGTCTGCACCCCACAAGGGTTTCAAATGTCCTAAACATAGTACTCATCAACATAGGTGTCACTGCACTCTCCCTGTGTGATGCCATCCCTGGCAAGGTCGAATCATACATCAGTCTCATTCAAAGTAACTATTAAACCTGTCATCACCCCACAGGAACAAAAAAGCTAAAAAAAATTTCCAAAGCAAACTGCAGCCTACTAAACAATCGTATAAAAAGTTTTATACACACCGCAATCACAGGCAACAATGACTCCTATGGAGAAGTATACACAAATGCCCTAGATAAACACTTAAGTAACTGTATAGACTCAGCTGTACCTGACAGGATTAAAACCAGGTCCTCACGATAAAACAAACTACCCTGGTGGACCTCAAGTATAAACAGGTTATATAACAAAAGGAAGAAACTGATGCCTAAGAACAACAAGGAACTGACCCAGCAGAGGAAAAATTTACTCCACAGCTTGAACAAGCAAATCAGAAATCTTGTAAAGTCTTCTACAGCTAATTACGAAGCTAAAATAGCATCCCTAGCTAAGAATAATCATAAAGCATTCTTTAACTATGTCCAAAATCTAAAAGGGAATGCCCAGCTATGTGCTGAACTGGTAGTAGATGGTACCACTCATACTATACTGGAGGAAATTCCCAACTTGTTAGCTGACAGATTTAGCACATATATCCCCCGTCCTGCTGACACCACCAGCTATACCCCAAAGCATACCTGACACCAGTCCTCCGCCTAGAATCTCTAGAGATCAGGTCATATTTGTACTCTTCAAGGACAAAAAAATGGCCTCAATAGGACCAGATAACATCCCAGCTTGCTTATTAAGCAATCTAAAACAGGACCTAGCAGACCCACTTGGGTTTCTCTTTAACCATAGCCTGGGAACTGGCTTTGTTCCAGCATATTGTACTGGAGGGCTCCCTCAGAAGAATTTTGGCACCGGAATCATGACTTCAGCAGCCCAAAGATACACTCTATGATATTTCTTGTTTGAGCATGTGCCTTATTATGACATTTTCAGCAGGTGTGTTGGCATTTCTAATGGGCAACATCAGCCAGAGCTCTAGTGCATAGTCTGCATCCCCCAGTAAATGACCCTGTGGGATATCACTGCTGGTGAACATCTGATACATTTGGGAAGTGTGTCAGATATGTGAGTCATGGTAACTGACTGGATTGCCAGCACACACACTCAAAATGATTCCCTTGGCTTACACACAGCTTGTCAGTTAATAGAGTGGAAGCCCTTTCTACTTATGTAGAGCTTTTCTTGTTCCCAAGGTGGTGCCTTCATTTCTATATGTGTCCAATCTATGGCACCCAGTACTTCAGGGTAGTGTGCTACAGGGTAGAACTCATGCATAGTTGTGGCCCTGTTCTCAGGAGTACAAGGAAATATATGTAGTCACTGGCATGTTGGAGCATAGCATTCAGGAATTGACAAAGGTTCCTGGATGATGATGTCTGTGGCACCCTCACCATGCCCCCTGTTGGTCTCTGAAAGGTTCCTGTATTTAAAGTTCTAAGTGCTACACATACCTTTGTCTCCACTTATATTTGTTCTCTTTGGTTTGCCCTGGGTCTGAGTTGAGGGCATCAGAGGTTGCAGAGTTCCAGTAGTGTGTCTCTATCTACCCTGTAGCTATCTACAATTTTCACCTCCTTCAGAGTTTGATAAGTTAAATTGGGTCTGAAAGCTCTCCTTCTTGGCCATGGCCTATTAGCAGCAGCAGCAGCAGCATAGACTTCAGCCTGTTGCACATACACATGAATTAAAGCAACAGCAGCCTCTTAACATTCTTTCTGTGTAGACTCCTTTCTATGGCTGTATTTCAATAGGCTTGTTGAATAGCTTCTTTCTCTTGGACTGGTTGGTTAAGATACAGTTCAGCTGTTTATGCTGTAATTAGCATTCCATGGTGTTTGCTATGAATGTGCTGCTCTATACACTGTGTAGAGCCACCTTCTGAATACAAATCAATGAGCTGTCTTAATGGACCATGTAGGGTTTATTGAATTTGCCTGGTAGTCTTTCTCTCCTCATCTTTTTGTAGTCTGGAATTTTGCATTTTTGTGTGTATCGGTTAATTCTGTGAAAACATATGTTTCTGTATAGAATGTAGCCTTTTCTATTGCTGTTTTTCATGCATCATTGTGAATTTTAATAAAAAAGTAAATACACTTCAAAAAAAAAAAAAAAACATTGGATAAACCTATATTTGACTGAATGACTCAGACTTAATCTTTTTCATTTGCTGTTTGGTACATAGCCAAAGAGAGTCTGGCAGCAATGTAAGTGTAACTCAAAAGAAGAGGCATGCCAGGGTCTTGCAGTACTTGGCTGCTCTACATGGCAGTTAAATAGCTATTTTTTGTGATAGCATGCATAATAAAGTGATTTATTTACAATTCAATCTGCTCTTATTTAGTAGATATGTATACTGGTAAAAATTATTTTAACAATGCAGATAAAATGACAATTATGCCCAACAGCATAAGCCATAGAGGAATTTATCATCCAAGTCAGGTGAGCCAATGATATTTCTGAAACTAAACTTAATGGAAAAGGCAACATTTCTAGAGTGAGACAACTAAGCCACAAACAACATCGTAGTACATGGTGCACTGTCATTACATTCCAATATTGGGAGAAAAAAAAAACAGTTAAGCTCTTCAATAGCATGAGATCCAATCTTGACACTTGTTAAGCACCCTCTAAACATTATTAAGATTGGGTCTTGCACTAACAACTGACAGTGCTGGCCAGCAAAATTAGTGAAATCATTTGAAACAGCTTCTTTTCTGTTTACTGTCTTCCCTGACTTTATTTCAAAATTATTCATAGACATGTCTAGCTGTCTGTTTGACAGCACTTGCGATATGCTTTACTACATTTAAAGGCAGCAAAACATTTTGTGCTTTTGTATTTTTTTTCTGGTTTAATTTTTCCAAGACTTTGGGGTTTCTAATACCATGATGGGAATGGACCCCATTCCTAAGTCAAAGTATGGTTAAAGTTCATTAAATTAGTATTGTTTCAGTCTTTGATGTTAGTCAAAAGTGCTCTTAGCAGCCCCCACAATGTACCTAGAACTGACTCCTGTAATTCATATGGAGTTGAAGATGCAAAAAACAAATGGCTGCAGGTACACTGAGGTGCCCAAAACACACAATAACAGCAAAAGTAAATTAAGGCACCAAAGTTACACACTGGAAATCAGTCACTGCACTTTATTGCAGAAGACAAACGGTAAGCGCTTTCACAACTTAATGTTGCTTCATCAGACCACATCACTACAACTGATGCTTGGTTAAATACTAGGACAATTAGTATGACATCACAATTTAAAGAGATATTACTCCACTAACATAAGAACATATATCAATATCCATAAGAAAAATGCATAAAATATATAGAAAGGTGTGTATTTACACACAATATTATTTAAAAACAATAATATTTAAAATTTTAAAAAAGGGGGGGATGGGGAGGTGTCATCCCTGATGGTTATTAAAATATATATATATATATATATATATATGTACATATACACACACACATATAACCATAATAGTACAATGAAAAATATATATATAAAAAAACTCATGTTTTAGTGTTTAAGGCGCCTGGCCTTAAGGTAAGGAACTAATGAGGTGCAGCCATTCAAACCAGGATATCTATCTGCTTGTAATTTAGTGATCCATTGTTGTTCTAATTCTTCAGTGTGGTTTTCTACGTCACCACCTCTGTTTGTCCTTACTATTTATTGTAAGATTAAAAATTTAAAACAATGGCTACTGTCTGTATTCAGGACATGATTAGCTAGAGCATTTGATTGCTTCTGGTTCCGTATGTCCCTTATATGTTCTAACATTCTTTCTTTAAAGCTCCTATTTGTTTTGCCTACATAATAGGCATGGCATGCTTGGCAAAAACAAAAATAAACAACATCGACACTTTTACAATCATAATAATTCTTCAGATAAAGTTTAAAACATTTCACAGGATGAATGTACTCATTTTTAGTGTAGACATGCTGACAAGCAGCACAATTCCTGCACAGGAAGGTGCCCTGTCTGTTTGAGAGATTTTTTCTAAAAGACTGATGTTCTCTATTACAGAGCTGCTGCTTTAAAGACACATTATTTCTAAAACTGAAGTTTGGGTTGTCACCAACTGTGGAAACCAGACCTGGTATTTCATGTAATAAGTGCCAATTCTTTTTAATAATTTCCGTATACTTATTGATGTCACTTGCAAATCTAAAACTATTCTAAACTTATTTCTATCAATACTTGTATCATAAGGTATACTTGTATCAGCACTATAAGAGCTCATGTATGGTTTACATCTTGTAGATCTCAATTTCCATGCATCTGCTATCACTCTAGTGATTTCTGAGCTAGAATAGCCTCTTGTTTGAAATTGCCTTGTAACTTATTTAAAGCAACTACTGCCTCTTCATCATTATTATGTAGGTGTAGGGTTCTATAGACTTGTCCTTTGAGGACATTTTTAGGTATGTGTCTCGGGTGCATGCTTGACCTGTGCAGACAGGCATTGGTTCTTGTAGGTTTGTGATAAATACTGGTTCTTATCTGCTTTAAATCAGTAAGGGTGACACTCACATCCAAGAAATCAACACATGTATCAGAAAAAAAGTAAACTTCAAAAAGTCTGTAGTACTATGCAGGTAATCAATGAAATTACTGATATTTTCACCATGCCCTTTCCACAAGACAAAAACATCATCCACGAAACGGACATACCAGAGAATGTAGCCAAAAAATGGGTTAACATCTGACAAAACATATTGTTCTTCCCGTCGTACTAGTGATAGATTGGCGTAGCTATTTGCGCACGAAGTGCCCATAGCCACGCCAATCTTTTGTAGAAAAAATTGATCCTGAAAAGCTACAATGTTATTTTCAAGTATAATCTCCAGTAGTGCACAGACTAGCATAATCTTATTAGTAGTCAGCTTCTTATTCATATCGAGGAATTCTCTTATTCTATCAATACCCCAAACATTTGGAATACTAGTAAAAAGAGATTCAATGTCCATGGTAAGGAATACAAATTCTTCATCATTATCAATGGTTTCCATTCTATTTTGCAACCGCTGTAAAAACATTTTTGTGTCTCTAAGAACTGTATAACAACTATCCAAGAACTCATGTAAAATGTCTTCTACATAAATAGATAGAGGCTCAGTGCACCATCCTGCTCCTGATACGATGGGGCATAAAGGAGGAACCATGGGGTGTTTATGGATTTTAGGGAGTCCATAGATCCTAGGAACTAGAGGTTTTTGTACTGAAAAATAATTAAATAAGGATTCATCAATTAATCCTGTAATCAGTAAATCAAACACTAAAAAAGGGACTTTATCAGTGATAGCAATTACAGCTGTTTTTGTCAGCATTTGATAGGTACAAGTATCTAATAGCAAAACCTTCATCTGGTTAACATATAAATCTTTGTCCATTAATACAATTTTACCACCTTTATCTGCTTGTTTAATTATAAGAGAATGTAAATCCTACAATTCATGTAGAGCCCTATATTCTTCTGTATTTAAATTATGAAAGGTGCAGCCTTGCGTACCAGGAGTATAAGCTTCATTAAAAGCATTTTCACAGATATCTAAAAATCTTTGTATGCCTGAAGGGGTGGGAGGTACAAAAGTGCTAGGTTTCTTGTATATATTTACATTGACATTTTCATTATTACAAAACATGCATTTTAATGATAAATTCCTACCAAGCAATTTCAAGTCTGTTAGCATTTCAGTTAAATCTGCCTTCTTGGCAGGTATAAAGGACAAACCCTTATTAAGCAAACTGTTTTGTTCATTGGTTAGAGTAAAGGAAGAAATGTTAACAATAAGATCAGTTTTACATCCTCCTTTCTTTGAAAAGTAGTTCTGTCCATTTGATTTTCCCTTGCTGTCTTTCCCATATTGGGATTGCTTTTGGCTCGAGCTCTGAATGGAAGAGCTGCTTTCAAAGTGAATTCTCCCACTTTCAAATTCTCTAAAAAAACACTAGTATCTGTAGCATTTGCTTGTGAAGTGTCTATTGGAGTCTTACCTATAGTGTTTGCATTCCTTTGTTCTTCTGACTTCAAATTTTTATCCGTATTTGATGTAGATGTATTCCCATTCACTATAGAAGCAAAGGATGCAGCTTGGAGAGTAGGAACACTAGAATTTACATGTTCTTGGTCAGTTTGTTGTATTGCCATGCTTTCCCTCATCTCAATAGCGCGAGAACAGGAAGTGAAAGCCTGTGTCTCAGTATTTAGTGTCCTACTAGTTCCTCTGTTCACTGTAGCAGGATTATACAAAGGGGTTCTATTTATAGGGTCTCTCGGCCATGAGAAGACATTATTGTTGCTAAAATCAGTTTTATCTCTGTTTAATTTATTTAATTTAACATTTTGAAGCTTTTTCTCATAGGCACTAATGCTTTCATGCAACTGGCCCATTTTATTAAGGGTGATAGTAGCAGGAAAGGTTACAGATATCTGGTTTTCTAGTGTCACAATTTCAGTTTTTAGCTCAGTTTCAAGAGGTGTAAAAAACTCTATAAGGAGCTCCATATACTTGGAGCTAAAAGATAAATTCAATTCTTGCCACTTACGTAAGAGTTCAGGATATGTATTCCCATAAGTTGGCATATTTAAGATACGTAGACCTCGAGGTATTACTTTAGCTTCCAATGAAGCTTGTAGGTGTAGTCGTTGCCATTGTAGTCGTTTGTACTTATATAGAAGGTTTTCTAGCCCCATATATTGTGCCTGAAACTCAAGCATTTTTTCCATCTCTGAACCAATATCCACTGTATTTGCCTGTACATCAGCGTTTAATAATGGATTCACTGGTACTTTAAGAAGCTTTAAAAATCGACGATGCTCATTAGATGATTCTTGTTTTTTTATCCATGTCCATATTATATCCACGTGCAGTGTGTCCTTAGCCAAATAAAAAATAGGAACTGAAGATGCAAAAACCAAACGGCTGCAGGTACACTGAGGTGACCAAAACACACAACAACAGCAAAAGTAAATTAAGGCACCAAAGTTACACACTGGAAATCAGTCACTGTACTTTATTGCAGAAGACAAACGGTAAGCGCTTTCACAACTTAATGTTGCTTCATCAGACCACATCACTACAACTGATGCTTGGTTAAATACTAGGACAATTAGTATGACATCACAATTTAAAGAGATATTACTCCACTAACATAAGAACATATATCAATATCCATTAGAAAAATGCATAAAATATATAGAAAGGTGTGTATTTACACACAGTAATATTTAAAAACAATAATATTTAAAATTTTAAAAAAGGGGGGGATGGGGAGGTGTCATCCCTGATGGTTATTAAAATATATATATATATATATATATATATATATATATATATATATATATATATATATATATATATATATATATATGTACATATACACACACACATATAACCATAATAGTACAATGAAAAATATATATATAAAAAAACTCATGTTTTAGTGTTTAAGGCGCCTGGCCTTAAGGTAAGGAACTAATGAGGTGCAGCCATTCAAACCAGGATATCTATCTGCTTGTAATTTAGTGATCCATTGTTGTTCTAATTCTTCAGTGTGGTTTTCTACGTCACCACCTCTGTTTGTCCTTACTATTTATTGTAAGATTAAAAATTTAAAACAATGGCTACTGTCTGTATTCAGGACATGATTAGCTAGAGCATTTGATTGCTTCTGGTTCCGTATGTCCCTTATATGTTCTAACATTCTTTCTTTAAAGCTCCTATTTGTTTTGCCTACATAATAGGCATGGCATGCTTGGCAAAAGCAAAATAAACAACATCGACACTTTTACAATCATAATAATTCTTCAGATAAAGTTTAAAACATTTCACAGGATGAATGTACTCATTTTAGTGTAGACATGCTGACAAGCAGCACAATTCCTGCACAGGAAGGTGCCCTGTCTGTTTGAGAGATTTTTTCTAAAAGACTGATGTTCTCTATTACAGAGCTGCTGCTTTAAAGACACATTATTTCTAAAACTGAAGTTTGGGTTGTCACCAACTGTGGCAACCAGACCTGGTATTTCATGTAATAAGTGCCAATTCTTTTAATAATTTCCGTATACTTATTGATGTCACTTGCAAATCTAAAACTATTCTAAACTTATTTCTATCAATACTTGTATCATAAGGTATACTTGTATCAGCACTATAAGAGCTCATGTATGGTTTACATCTTGTAGATCTCAATTTCCATGCATCTGCTATCACTCTAGTGATTTCTGAGCTAGAATAGCCTCTTGTTTGAAATTCGTCTTGTAACTTATTTAAAGCAACTACTGCCTCTTCATCATTATTATGTAGGTGTAGGGTTCTATAGACTTGTCCTTTGAGGACATTTTTAGGTATGTGTCTCGGGTGCATGCTTGACCTGTGCAGACAGGCATTGGTTCTTGTAGGTTTGTGATAAATACTGGTTCTTATCTGCTTTAAATCAGTAAGGGTGACACTCACATCCAAGAAATCAACACATGTATCAGAAAAAGTAAACTTCAAAAAGTCTGTAGTACTATGCAGGTAATCAATGAAATTACTGATATTTTCACCATGCCCTTTCCACAAGACAAAAACATCATCCACAAAACGGACATACCAGAGAATGTAGCCAAAAATGGGTTAACATCTGACAAAACATATTGTTCTTCCTGTCAGATTAGTGATAGATTACGTAGCTATTTGCATGAAGTGCCCATAGCCACCAATCTTCTGTAGAAAAATTGATCCTGAAAAGCTACAATGTTATTTTCAAGTATAATCTCCAGTAGTGCACAGACTAGCATAATCTTATTAGTAGTCAGCTTCTTATTCATATCGAGGAATTCTCTTATTCTATCAATACCCCAAACATTTGGAATACTAGTAAAAGAGATTCAATGTCCATGGTAAGGAATACAAATTCTTCATCATTATCAATGGTTTCCATTCTATTTTGCAACCACTGTAAAAACATTTTTGTGTCTCTAAGAACTGTATAACAACTATCCAAGAACTCATGTAAAATGTCTTCTACATAAATAGATAGAGGCTCAGTGCACCATCCTGCTCCTGATACGATGGGGCATAAAGGAGGAACCATGGGGTGTTTATGGATTTTAGGGAGTCCATAGATCCTAGGAACTAGAGGTTTTTGTACTGAAAAATAATTAAATAAGGATTCATCAATTAATCCTGTAATCAGTAAATCAAACACTAAAAAAGGGACTTTATCAGTGATAGCAATTACAGCTGTTTTTGTCAGCATTTGATAGGTACAAGTATCTAATAGCAAAACCTTCATCTGGTTAACATATAAATCTTTGTCCATTAATACAATTTTACCACCTTTATCTGCTTGTTTAATTATAAGAGAATGTAAATCCTACAATTCATGTAGAGCCCTATATTCTTCTGTATTTAAATTATGAAAGGTGCAGCCTTGCGTACCAGGAGTATAAGCTTCATTAAAAGCATTTTCACAGATATCTAAAAATCTTTGTATGCCTGAAGGGGTGGGAGGTACAAAAGTGCTAGGTTTCTTGTATATATTTACATTGACATTTTCATTATTACAAAACATGCATTTTAATGATAAATTCCTACCAAGCAATTTCAAGTCTGTTAGCATTTCAGTTAAATCTGCCTTCTTGGCAGGTATAAAGGACAAACCCTTATTAAGCAAACTGTTTTGTTCATTGGTTAGAGTAAAGGAAGAAATGTTAACAATAAGATCAGTTTTTACATCCTCCTTTTCTTTGAAAAGTGCGCAGTTCTGTCCATTTGATTTTCCCTTGCTGTCTTTCCCATATTGGGATTGCTTTTGGCTCGAGCTCTGAATGGAAGAGCTGCTTTCAAAGTGAATTCTCCCACTTTCAAATTCTCTAAAAAAACACTAGTATCTGTAGCATTTGCTTGTGAAGTGTCTATTGGAGTCTTACCTATAGTGTTTGCATTCCTTTGTTCTTCTGACTTCAAATTTGTATCCATATTTGATGTAGATGTATTCCCATTCACTATAGAAGCAAAGGATGCAGCTTGGAGAGTAGGAACACTAGAATTTACATGTTCTTGGTCAGTTTGTTGTATTGCCATGCTTTCCCTCATCTCAATAGCGCGAGAACAGGAAGTGAAAGCCTGTGTCTCAGTATTTAGTGTCCTACTAGTTCCTCTGTTCACTGTAGCAGGATTATACAAACGGGTTCTATTTATAGGGTCTCTCGGCCATGAGAAGACATTATTGTTGCTAAAATCAGTTTTATCTCTGTTTAATTTATTTAATTTAACATTTTGAAGCTTTTTCTCATAGGCACTAATGCTTTCATGCAACTGGCCCATTTTATTAAGGGTGATAGTAGCAGGAAAGGTTACAGATATCTGGTTTTCTAGTGTCACAATTTCAGTTTTTAGCTCAGTTTCAAGAGGTGTAAAAAAACTCTATAAGGAGCTCCATATACTTGGAGCTAAAAGATAAATTCAATTCTTGCCACTTACGTAAGAGTTCAGGATATGTATTCCCATAAGTTGGCATATTTAAGATACGTAGACCTCGAGGTATTACTTTAGCTTCCAATGAAGCTTGTAGGTGTAGTCGTTGCCATTGTAGTCGTTTGTACTTATATAGAAGGTTTTCTAGCCCCCTATATTGTGCCTGAAACTCAAGCATTTTTTCCAACTCTGAACCAATATCCACTGTATTTGCCTGTACGTCAGCGTTTAATAATGGATTCACTGGTACTTTAAGAAGCTTTAAAAATCAACGATGCTCATTAGATGATTCTTGTTTTTTTATCCATGTCCATATTATATCCACGTGCAGTGTGTCCTTAGCCAAATAAAAAATAGGAACTGAAGATGCAAAAACCAAACGGCTGCAGGTACACTGAGGTGACCAAAACACACAACAACAGCAAAAGTAAATTAAGGCACCAAAGTTACACACTGGAAATCAGTCACTGTACTTTATTGCAGAAGACAAACGGTAAGCGCTTTCACAACTTAATGTTGCTTCATCAGACCACATCACTACAACTGATGCTTGGTTAAATACTAGGACAATTAGTATGACATCACAATTTAAAGAGATATTACTCCACTAACATAAGAACATATATCAATATCCATTAGAAAAATGCCTAAAATATATAGAAAGGTGTGTATTTACACACAGTAATATTTAAAAACAATAATATTTAAAATTTTAAAAAAGGGGGGGTTGTGGGTGGGGTGTCATCCCTGATGGTTATTAAAAAAAAAAAAATATATATATATATATATATATATATATATATATATATATATATATATATATATATATACATATACACACACACACACACATATAACCATAATAGTACATTGAAAAATATATATATAAAAAAACTCATGTTTTAGTGTTTAAGGCACCTGGCCTTAAGGTAAGGAACTAATGAGGTGCAGCCATTCAAACCAGGATATCTATCTGCTTGTAATTTAGTGATCCATTGTCGTTCTAATTCTTCAGTGTGGTTTTCTACATCACCACCTCTGTTTGTCCTTACTATTTGTTGTAAGATTAAAAATTTAAAACAATGGCTACTGTCTGTATTCAGGACATGATTAGCTAGAGCATTTGATTGCTTCTGGTTCCGTATGTCCCTTATATGTTCTAACATTCTTTCTTTAAAGCTCCTATTTGTTTTGCCTACATAATAGGCATGGCATGCTTGGCAAAAACAAAAATAAACAACATCGACACTTTTACAATCATAATAATTCTTCGAATAAAGTTTAAAACATTTCACAGGATTAATGTACTCATTTTTAGTGTAGACATGCTGACAAGCAGCACAATTCCTGCATGGGAAGGTGCCCTGTCTGTTTAAGAGATTTTTTCTAAAAGACTGATGTTCTCTATTACAGAGCTGCTGCTTTAAAGACATATTATTTCTAAAACTGAAGTTTGGGGTGTCACCAACTGTGAAAACCATACCTGGTATTTCATGTAATAAGTGCCAATTCTTTTTAATAATTTCCGTATACTTATTGATGTCACTTGCAAATCTAAAAACTATTCTAAACTTATTTCTATCAATACTTGTATCATAAGGTATACTTGTATCAGCACTATAAGAGCTCATGTATGGTTTACATCTTGTAGATCTCAATTTCCATGCATCTGCTATCACTCTAGTGATTTCTGAGCTAGAATAGCCTCTTGTTTGAAATTGCCTTGTAACTTATTTAAAGCAACTACTGCCTCTTCATCATTATTATGTAGGCATAGGGTTCTATAGACTTGTCCTTTGAGGACATTTCTAGGTATGTGTCTCTGGTGCATGCTTGACCTGTGCAGACAGGCATTGGTTCTTGTAGGTTTGTGATAAATACTGGTTCTTATCTGCTTTAAATCAGTAAGGGTGACACTCACATACAAGAAATCAACACATGTATCAGAAAAAGTAAAAGTAAACTTCAAAAAGTCTGTAGTACTATGCAGGTAATCAATGAAATTACTGATATTTTCACCATGCCCTTTCCACAAGACAAAATCATCCACAAAACGGACATACCAGAGAATGTAGCCAAAAATGGGTTAACATCTGACAAAACATATTGTTCTTCCCATCAGATAGTGATAGATTGGCGTAGCTATTTGCACACAAAGTGCCCATAGCCACGCCAATCTTCTGTAGAAACAATTGATCCTGAAAAGCTACAATGTTATTTTCAAGTATAATCTCCAATAGTGCACAGACTAGCATAATCTTATTAGTAGTCAGCTTCTTATTCATATCGAGGAATTCTCTTATTCTATCAATACCCCAAACATTTGGAATACTAGTAAAAAGTGATTCAATGTCCATGGTAAGGAATACAAATTCTTCATCATTATCAATGGTTTCCATTCTATTTTGCAACCGCTGTAAAAACATTTTTGTGTCTCTAAGAACTGTATAACAACTATCCAAGAACTAATGTAAAATGTCTTCTACATAAATAGATAGAGGCTCAGTGCACCATCCTGCTCCTGATACGATGGGGCATAAAGGAGGAACCATGGGATGTTTATGGATTTTAGGGAGTCCATAGATCCTAGGAACTAGAGGTTTTTGTACTGAAAAATAATTAAATAAGGATTCATCAATTAATCCTGTAATCAGTAAATCAAACACTAAAAAAGACACTTTATCAGTGATAGCAATTACAGCTGTTTTTGTGAGCATTTGATAGGTACAAGTATCTAATAGCAAAACCTTCATCTGGTTAACATATAAATCTTTGTCCATTAATACAATTTTACCACCTTTATCTGCTTGTTTAATAATAAGAGAATGTAAATCCTGCAATTCATGTAGAGCCCTATATTCTTCTGTATTTAAATTATGAAAGATGCAGCCTCATGCATCAGGAGTATAAGCTTCATTAAAAGCATTTTCACAGATATCTAAAAATCTTTGTATGCCTGAAGGGGTGGGAGGTACAAAAGTGCTAGGTTTCTTGTATATATTTACATTGACATTTTCATTATTACAAAACATGCATTTTAATGATAAATTCCTACCAAGCAATTTCAAGTCTGTTAGCATTTCAGTTAAATCTGCCTTCTTAGCAGGTGTAAAGGACAACCCCTTATTAAGCAAACTGTTTTGTTCATTGGTTAGAGTAAAGGAAGAAATGTTAACAATAAGATCAGATTTTTAGATATCTGTGAAAATGCTTTTAATGAAGCTTATACTCCTGGTACGCAAGGCTGCACCTTTCATAATTTAAATACAGAAGAATATAGGGCTCTACATGAATTGCAGGATTTACTTTCTCTTATTTCAAATTTTAAATATTATTGTTTTTAAATATTATTGTGTGTAAATACACACCTTTCTATATATTTTATGCATTTTTCTTATGGATATTGATATATGTTCTTATGTTAGTGGAGTAATATCTCTTTAAATTGTGATGTTATACTAATTGTCCTAGTATTTAACCAAGCATCAGTTGTAGTGATGTGGTCTGATGAAGCAACATTAAGTTGTGAAAGCGCTTACCATTTGTCTTCTGCAATAAAGTACAGTGACTGATTTCCAGTGTGTAACTTTGGTGCCTTAATTTACTTTTGCTACTCATATGGAGTTACATGAATCAGTAACATATCAAAATATGACTGTAAATTCTTTTTTATGCGACCCATTGCTCCTACTAATATTAAAACTTCTGGGTATACTTCTTCTACAATGCCATCATTTCCGGCTGTAAATCCTGGTATTTCATGATTTTGTGTCTCTCTGTATGTAAGACACTGTAATCACTGGGTGAAGTAATTTCAATGATCGATGGTACTTTCATCTTTTTTTCCATGGACTGCTGTATCTGTTATTCTTGCATCTGTTTATTGAACTGCTGATAATGGATGATCCCATGTGATGTGAACGTCATTGTTTTCTATAGTGCGTTGTGGCTTATGTTTCAGGTGCTTCTCAGCATTTTGGCATTAGAAGTTCAACATGAGTTCGGTTGAACCCACTTCAGTCGAAGTCCGGTGGCTGAACGACGACAATGTCGAACCTGACATTGTCGAAGTACGAATCTCGCCCTCATCTCAACCCATGTCAAAACCCATTTCGAGATTTATGGCGAGTCATATTTCGACAATGTCGGAATTTGACATTGTCATTTTAGCAGAAGTGGGTTGGTAATTCCATCATTCGATGGAGTCTGGTTTGAACTTCTCATGGTAACTTCTTCTCAGCTACTTCAATACTATAATGTTTGCACAATCCCCATAACAGTCTTGCCACATTATTATGCCTTTCAGTATACAGGCCTTCTGCCATTAGTGTATCACACCCAGCAACAAAATGTGTGACTGTTTCAAATACAGTTTTACAAAACTTGCATTTGTCTGTTTCTTTGACATGTTCAATGGACTTTGTAAACCAACATGTTTGTAGTCCACTATCCCAGGCCGACAATATTAAACTTTCATCTTTTGTTTTAAATTCACATTTCCTTAACCATTCTTGCATTAGATCCTAATCTACATGAGGTTGTTTCAGGAGTTTTCTGTACTTGGCAACTATGTTTATGCAGTTTCCACATTTATTGCATTCTCGTCTGATCCGTCACCTTATATTCCTTCTTTTTTTGGCACATTCAGTTGTTGCCTAATTTTTATCTGTTTCTGATTTGATTTCTGTTCCTGCTTGACACTGATATGCTTTTGCTAAACTAAGCAGGGAAGTCATTTTGAACTTGTTCTCCTCATGTTTTTGAACTTTCGCTATCTTTGGATCTTGTGTGGTCAGTAGATATGTATGCAGTCCAACAACTGCAGCTCTACACATGCAATCAATTTCAAGAAGGCCCATACCTCCTTCAGAACGGGGAATATATAATCGTGATATACACTGATTTTTATAAATCATTTGCTAAGCATGAAGCATTTTTCTTATTTTCCTGTCCAACTGATCAAGTACCTTTTGCAGTCAGTCAATCACCCGAAAACTGTAAATCAGAACAGGAAGAGTAAACTGGTTTATAGCTTGGACTCTGTTCATGAATGTTAGGGCTGCTTTATTTTCAGTATTAATTTTAGTCTTATATTTTATTCCTCACTGTTTTTATTTGCATTTGTTCATGTTTTATTGTTGATCCTTCATCAATTCCCAAATGTGTATATACTCCCTTTTGCTCAATTTCTTTTATATCACATTCCTGTCCCAGGCTGATATTTTTTTCTTGGTGTTGCAGCTTTCTTGTTTTAAAGGCTGCTTTTGGCACATTTATCAAGACCAACTGACATTCTTATATCATCGAGAATGTTTTGACCACTTGGAGATGTGCTTTCATTTCCTCATCTGATGAACTATACAGTTTTAGATCATTGACAGAAAAAAACAAAACAAATTATAGCCATGACCTAATCTGTTAAGTAGCTAGCTTAATGGGTTAAGGCCAAGACAAAAAAGCAGTGGTGACACAGAATCACCCTGGAATATCCCTTTCTGAATTTTTATCCCTGTGATAATAATTTGTCCTTTATCATGGCTTAGCTGCAAAGTAGCTTGCCAATGTTTCATGGTCACGATATTGTAAACAATCAATGTAGAGTGTATGTTATACATATATAAACACTCTTTTATCCATGAATGTGGGATACTGTGAAATGCAGTCTATCCATGCTATACATAGATTCTTCCCCTTTTTACAATTCTCCACTATGACTATTTAATAACAAATGATCCTTTGTTCCATGACATTCTTTTGTTACCTATTTGTTCTATTGCCATGACTGAGTTTTCTTCTAAATGACTATAAACTCTATCAGCATCAATTCCAGTGTATAGTTTATACATTGTCAGAAGGCAAGATATTTGTCTATACTTTTTAGGATATCTTGCAGGCTCACTTTTAAGGAGGAGTATCATTTTTCCTGTTGTTAACTAGCTTGGTATCTGTTTGGGCTGTGCATATAAATAACTTTTACTCATGGCTAAATCTTCATGTAAAGATGTTAATACTTTTAGACAGAAGTTAGTTTATTGAATCTGAGCCTGGGGTTTTCCAGTTGGAAGCTTTTCTTAATTTTGTTTCAATTTCTCTGGCCATTAATTCATCCAATATCATAGCCTGTACATTTGAACTTCTTGTTCTTTTTTTTTTACTTCTATCCATTCAACATCTTTGTTATGTTCCACAGGATCTCCATAGATATTTCTCCAAAATGTGTCTATTTCTTCTTTTTAGTGGTATTTCTATTTCTTTTGCCTTGCTTCCCAATTCTCTATAAAACTTTTTTTTGGGTCATCAGTAAATTGCTTATTTTGTACTTTTCCTTTATATTTATCTGCTTTTCTTCTAAGTTTTTATGCCTGTGCTAATAATGTTAGTTTCTTATTTGCAATAGTGTATGATAGATCCTGGTCTTTTCTGATACTGTGCATTGCTTTCATCACGTCTATCTTTCTGGGTATTTGTGTTGTTCTGTTCCCTCTTCTGTACTCTTCTAACAGTGACACTTCTTGTCTTAATTGCTTTATAGTTTTTTCTATTCTATACTCTCATGATGGCACTTGATTTCTCCCCTTCCTTTCCCTTGCTGTCCTGTGTTTTTGTGGTAAGACTTTATCTGTTAGTAATTTAGCTGCACAATAATATATCCTATTTAGTTATATCACATGAATTTTTATGAACAGTCTTGATTACTGTTGTGATCTCCCTGCACTGGCCCAGTAGTCGAGGAGCCTCAATCCTCAACACTGGCAACAGTGAGGGATGTACACAATGGGAGGATGACAAGTTCACATACAGTAAAGAACAATTTCCCTTAAGAGCACACAGAGATCACAGTCAGTCTGGGGTTGATCTCTCCCTCTTTCTCCAGATCCCCAATAAGACTCCCCACTGGCACAGTTATAGGGTTAAGATCTCAGCTGAGGGGTCAAGCCAAGACCTCCAGCACCATCTTTGCCCAACCAGTACTTCGTGTCCCTGCACAAGTAGCTCACACACACACACACACACACACACACACACACACACACACACACACACACACACACACACACACACACACACACACACACACACACAAACTTTGAGATTTGATTTATATACAAACACACACACACACACACACACACACACACACACACACACTCACACACTCACAAACTTTGAGATTTGATTTATATACAAACACACACACACACGGGGAAGGCTGGCACAGGTTTACTAGCTATGCCCCCTTCTGCTCAGACTATAAGGTAGTTATCACTGCCACCAACCCCTACTTATCAGCTACTATAAAGGCCCTCCTACTGTGTAATGTTGCTATTATCCAAATGGTAAGTGCGACCAAGACCAAGGCTAGTTAGGAGTGGCCTGTACAGTGTCACCAAATACATATGCAAGTACTCTCAGAGCTTAGATATGTTTCACAAATATCAGCCACAAAAGTAGGTTTAAATATATTTAATAATAAATAATAAAGGAACAAGACAATAATCAATATAGTAACTACAGAGTTCAGAATCACAGAAAATATTTTAAAACAACATTGCAGGACAGTTTCAAATAAATACAGAAAACATCTAAACTAATATTTACTATTATTCTAACTATATCTAAAAGAAATCACTGTATCCTAGTTGCTTAATATTAACAAGGCAAGTGCAGATGTAGTGCTGATGATGAGTGGATGTTTCTAGGTCCAAGACAAGATACAAAATGCATAGTCTTTCTCTGAGAGAGTTCTTAAATTACTATCAAACATTACTGCTGTGTCAGCTTGGATGACATCACTCTTTGTCACCTGCCTTCAGCTCTCAGGCTAACAGATACTAACAGATTTTTTAACATCACTGTGTGAGAAGTACATACTGTATCTCTCAGATTTGCAGCCGCTAGGAAGTCATAGAGCAATAAAACACTTTACATTATAAACATAGTAAATACTTCTCTCCAAGACAATAGAAAAACTTCTAGCTCTACACATCCTGTCTTCTTGCTGCATTAACTAACTTTAATAGCACATTGTAAAGCACATAATTTCAACTTATTTTCTTGAAGTTTTGTAAGTTAATCTTCTATGTTCCAGCAGGGTATGTTGTGGTTACATTCTTGAAGCTCAGTACATAATATACAGTTCTGTATAAATCATATCAATATTCACAAATGACGTAGAATTATTTACAAAGTTCCAGATAGTTAGCCTGGCAGTGTCACAACTGTGTTAATTAGTTTTATCAAACTTCGTACATTTTGGGTCTTACTGACTTTCTGTAGTCTGTTGCTTTCATTGATCTTAATATGTCTATCCATCTCTATTAAATCAAGCATCTCTTCTCTTAAATCATTTTCTTCCAAACTAGGGGCATATTTTTTGTTCTCCATTTCCCTGTGGGCATTCTGCAGAAAGTTCCAAAATATCATCCTGTAACATATTCTCTTCAGCTTCATTCTGTATTTTCCATTGCTCTTTCATATGGGAACTCAGTGGCCTATCACTCTACAACATTGACTATGTCAGAGTTGTCTTATGAGTATACAGCTCAGCAAGCTCCTGCCTGGTGCCCTGCAGAGTTCTACAGCAGCAGAGAGACAAAAGAGAGACTTTGGAGTGATTAAGTATTATTTTTTCTGCATTTTCTTGCTGCCTTTAGCTAATTCCACCTAAAACACTGATATTCTAGAGTTTCTGTGATTTAAAAGGTTTGTTTCAGCTACATATTGTACTTATTTTACTGCCTGCACTTTAACAAAGTTGTTTTTGTGTTTAAATTACCTGTTTAACTGTTGTAGGCTACACACTCAAGAGTGATAGCCATTTATGTGCATTTAAAGTATTTTTTTATTGTATCTGCTTTATTTTCTGAAAAAAAAAATATATATATATACTTGCTTTCCAGCCTTTCTAAGCTAGTTTAGTCCAGTTTTCAGGTTAGTGCTGAATTCAGGGCTGTGTTACAAGTTTCTGTGTTTGCCCATACCTTACTTGGATAGAAGGAAGTTTCTCTGTTCACTGTGAGAGAGGGAGCTTTGAGCAGCATATATGTCCCTGGAGGAGTGGTTTTTCAGCCCACAAATTAGTAGTTTATTGGCCATTTGGGGCTAATTTCTATCTATTTCATTTCCCTGCTATAAAACCCATATTTGCAAGGTTTTTGTGCTAGTATACAGCTCAGCAAGCTCCTACCTGGTGCCCTGCAGAGTTCTACAGCAGCAGAGAGACAAAAGAGAGACTTTGGAGTGATTAAGTATCATTTTTCTGGTTTTTCTTGCAGCCTCTAGCTAATTCCGCATAAAACGCCAATTTTCTAGAGTTTATGTGATTTAAAAAGCTTGTTTTAACTACATATTGTACTTATTTTACTGCCTGCAGTTTAACAAAGTCATTTTTGTATTTAAATTACCTGTTTAACTGTTGCAGGCTACACACTCAAGTGTGATAGCCATTTATGTGCATTTAAAGTGTTTTTTTTATTGTATCTGCTTTATTTTCTAAAAAAAACAAAAAATATACTTGTTTTCCCACATTTCTAATCTAGTTTAGTCCAGTTTTCGGGTTATTGCTGAATTCAGGGCTGTGTTACAAGTTTCTGTGTTTGCCCATACCTTACTTGGATAGAAGGAAGTTTCTCTGTTCACTGTGAGAGAGGGAGCTTTGAGCAGCCTATCTGTCCCTGAAGGAGTGGTTTCAGCCCAGAAATTAGTAGTTTGTTGGCCATTTTGGGCTAATTTCTCTCTCTTTCATCTCTCTGCTATAAAACCCACATTTGCAAGGTTTTTGTGCTAGTATACAGCTCAGGAAGCTTCTGCCTGGTGCCCTGCAGAGTTCTACAGCAGCAGAGAGACAAAAGAGAGACTTTGGAGTGATTATCATTTTTCTGCATTTTCTTGCTGTCTTTAGCTAATTCCACTTAAAAATGCCAATTTTCTAGAGTTTCTGTGATTTAAAAAGCTTGTTTCAGCTACATATTGTACTTATTTTACTGCCTGCACTTTAACAGTCATTTTTGTGTTTAAATTACCTGTTTAACTGTTGTAGGCTACAGACTCCAGTGTGATAGCCATTTCTGTGAATTTAAAGTGTTTTTTTGATTGTATTTGCTTTATTTTCTGAAAAAAAAAATACTTGTTTTCCCACCTTTCTAAGCTAGTTTAGTCCAGTTTTCATGTTACTGCTGAATTTAGTGCTGTGTTACAAGTTTCTGTGTTTGCCCATACCTTACTTGGATAGAAAGAAGTTTCTCTGTTCACTGTGAGAGAGGGAGCTTTGAGCAATCTATCTGTCCCTGGAGGAGTGGTTTCAGCCCAGTAATTAGTAGTTTATTGGCCATTTTGGGCTAATTTATATCTCTTTCATTTCCCTGCTATAAAGCCCACATTAGCATGGTTTTTCACGGCGGGCAGCGCCGGTTAGCTAGGGTATAACTATTCCCGGTTCCACAAAGTCTACTCTTCAATTTTCCCTTGGAACTAGACAAACTTTCAACTTAAATACTCAAATCATTTACTTACCATCCCTGCACTTGTCCAAAACTCATAGCAAGCACTAATAAACCTTAGCACTAGACCCCCTATACTGTAGAGAAGGACAAGGCTCTCTATTCGACCTTACCAGCCAATCAGTAAAACAGTTCACTGTACCTATCCAGGCATGTCCAAAGGGCAGTTTCAGGTGTACTCTCCAGTCCAACTGGTGCATCTGGGCATTTTGAGGCAATGTTGCAATTGCCTCATGTACACAGACAACCCTCTCCTCCTTCCACCAAACACTAATACATGCGAGAGATGCAATTATACAGCCAAACTGAAGGCTAAGCTCTCACAACCCAAGACAGGACCAGGCAGTCAAAAGGAGAAGGGAATTACTTGCATCACACCACCAGTCTCACATAGACCTATGAAACCAGCACTGGCAAAAAACACACATAAATACATAAAAACATACTTGGAGGCTCTAAATAAAAATCTGCAAAAGCAACAGAGACATCTAAAGCAGACATCCAAGCAACCTCCACCCCCCAACACAAACCATGAAACACATACTTCACAAAACCAGTGTGTCACACAATCACAGCCCTTAAGGCAAAATAACATACCCAACACACTAGTAATAGGTGACTCTATAGTCAGGCACACTGACGTTCCACTCACTAGGCTGAACAAGGAGAAGGTTACTGTTAGTTGTCAGTCGGGTGCCAGGATCTGCCACATAACACAAACACTCAGGTCACTCCAGAACAAGTACAAATATGACTCTGTCATTGTCCATGTTGGTGTGAATGACCTGAGCTGTACCTCCCTGGACTACATGAAAAGAGAAATGGAAGACCTCTTTGATCACGTAGCCTAGGCTGGTATGACTCTGACCCTGAGTAGCATCCTGCCCTCACCAAGAATGATACCATGGTATAGAGAAAAAATTATCAATTTCAACAATTGGCCAAGCTTCTGGTGTCATTCAAAGGGGATCCAGTGTCTTTCAGCCTGGGATGACATGCTCGACAAGCCAAGCTGCATTGCTAGAGATGGCTTGTACCTGTCACCCTTAGGCTTTCGAATACTGGCCCAGGCTCTTTCCACCCCCATAGTGCCTTTTTTAGGCAAGCTCAAAAGACAAACCCACCACCGTAAATAGCACAAGTAACAAAAAACTGAGGGTAATGCTGCTCAATGCCAGAAGTCTAAACCTCAAAATGCACGCACTCGAGGCACTCTTCAGTATGGAGAAAATTGATATATGTGCAGTAATAGAAACCTGGTTTAAGGCTCCAGAGAGCACCCCAGCACTACCAGGCTATAACTCATACCATACATTTCGGCCACAAAACCCAGACTGAAATACAACAGGCGGGGGAGTATCCATATTCATCAAGGATACCCACACCTCCAAGTTAGTGGCACAGCACGATGCTTCAGAGATCATCCACGTGCAACTAACAACGGGCAAAACTGCTATTCAAATTATAGCTTGTTACAGATCACCCACCATGTCCCAGGATCCCCACTACACATTCCTGAAAACACTGGGAAACATAAAGGTCCTACAAAACACCCTGATATTGGGTGATTTCAATCATCCAAACATTAACTGGGAGAACTAGTCAAGTACAAACTCCCTGGCCCAACATTTTCTAGAATTTATAAACTCAAATGCCCTGGATCAACTGGTTAACACCCCCACCAGAGGTGACAACATATTGGACCTGATCATCACCAACATGGGCAACCAGTTTTCTACACCAGAGGTCAACCCCTCGCTGGTTAGATCTGACCATAAACTAATCACTTTGGATATCCACATTCCGCCACCACCCTCAGTCAAAGAAACCACCGTGAAAAACTTTTCAAAAGCAAACTTCACGTTACTTAAGACTGAGGTGGGAAGTTTCAAAGCCTTCATGCTAAAGGATAATGCTGCCCAAGCTGCAAAATCCTTTACTAATGCACTCTACGGGCACCTACAAGAATGCATGGATCGTGCTACCCAAACAAAGCCAAGACTCACTCCTCCAAGAAAAGGAAACCAGTCTGGTTGTCCCCTGCCATAAACAAGCTATACAATAGAAGGAGGAAAATAGTACAGAAAAGAGTAAAATCCCAAGAAGGGAAGACATCCCTGATCAGTATCAGCAAGAAACTATGTTCCCTCATAAAATCATCCAAGGCTAGCTTTGAAAGAAAAATTGCCATGGACTCCAAAGATAACCACAAGACATTCTTTAGCTATGTCAAGAATCTAAGTGGCAATTCACAGATATGCTTGGAGTTAGTGCAGAATGGCACAAAATACACTGAACTGACCGATATAGCCAACATCTTGGCAGACAGGTTCAGTGCAAACATCACCACCCTCTCACCCCCAAAAGGGCCCATAACTATAACAAAAGAACGTAGTGCCCCTGAAATCAGACACTCAGGTTAAAACAGCCCTTTCCAAAGCCAAAAACACAGCATCAAAGGGACCAGACGGTGTCCCAGGCTGCATCCTACATGAGCTCAAAGATGAAATAACCCCTCACCTAAACACACTGTTTAAACTCAGCCTCTCCACAGGCTACATGCCCACAGAGTGGCACACAGCAACGGTTATTCTGCTCCACAAAGGTGGATCCACAACAGACACCGGGAACTATCACCCTATAAGCCTGACTAGCTTGGTTGCAAACCTATGAAGTGCATCATCATGGATCTCATTAACAGAGACATTGGAAACCTCCAAACTCTGGACCCAATCCAGTTCGGCTTTGTTAAGGGCAGATCATGCCTCCTAAACCTGGTGGACTTCTTTGAGACAGTTACCAAGGCTATAGATGAGGGAAAGGTGGTCCACACAGCCTACTTAAATCTCACAAAGGCCTTCGACACTATTCCTCACTCAGGTATTATAGACAAGCTCACCAGCCTGAACATAAACCCCTACATCACGAGATGGGTTGCCAACTGGCTCATGGACAGAACCCACATGGTAAGAGTTGCAGGAGCTAGGTCTGACTCTAAACCTGTTACAAGTGGCATTCCCCAGGGCTCAGTCCTAGGACCCCTCCTGTTCGGCATATACTTCTCAGAGGTACAGGCAAGCACAGGAGGGCTATGGCTCTCCAAGTTTGCAGTCGACTGCAAACTAGAGGCTATAATTGACTCTCTGGCTGACACAGACATCCTCCAAAAGGGTCTCACTGAGACAGATACCTGGTGTCAAAACCATGGTCTCAAGCTAAATGCCAAAAAGTGCATAGTCATCCTCTTTGGAAAACACAAAGTACCCACAAACTACCACATAGGTGGTAGCCCCCCTAAATCTGGGAGACGTAATAAGGGATCTGGGGACCCAAGTAGATAGTAACCTCTCCTTTGATAATCACATTGCCAAAGTGGTTAGAAAATCCTTCTATGTGGCCCACCTAATCACAAAAGGGTTTGCATCCAGATCGAAAGAGGTCATTGGGCCCCTCTACGCATTACTCATCAGACCCATCATAGAGTACAATGCCCCATTTGGGATGTACCTTATAAGACACCTGCAACAACTGGAAAGACCACAGAATTTGCTCACCAAGAGGATCACTGGTCTCAAGCAGATGCCATATGCAGCTCGACTGAAGAAACTCCAGCTGTACTCAGTTGCATACCACCTACTCAGAAGTGATCTCTGCCTGACATACAAGGCCATGTCCAACCCAGAATTGATGGACATGCTTCACCTAAAGAAAACCATATCCCCTTGAGCCACATGCTCCAGGGATCTAAACCTCACCACAACAATAAATAGGACGTGCTGGAGGGATAGATTCCTGTCTCAGAGACTTACCATGCTCTGGAACAAGATTCCAATCAACATTAGGCAGAGCTCCTCGCTAACCCTCTTCAAGAGAAACCTTGATGAGTGCATGGGAAACAGAACGTTTACCCCAGGGGATCACTTCAATGGTTCTGCTGGACAGAGACACAGGGAACTAATCTAAGGGGGTGGTGAAAGCCAACACATTCTGGCTAGGCTTATAAATGCCTTCGGGCAGATAGCCTAGTACCTACCTATGAACCTATGAACCTATAATGTTCCTTCCTTTGCTGTGCAACTCCAACTGAACTTTTGTACTGGTTTCATACTGAAGGCTCCAAAGTATCAGATGCTTCCTGCTCCACTGGTTTCTCCTTAATTTGGAGATTTGTTATTCTACCATGCTGTGATATTATCAGAGTTAGATTTTCTACACTAAATCTTTCACTTTGCAGGTAATCTATAACTTCAATTTGTATTTCTTTAACTTCTCCATTACTAATCCTTTTTTATACTTTCTCCCTTTGTTTTCTTAATTTTTGTTTTGCAAAATGCTCCATATCTGGATCCATTGTCTGTATTTTTCTTCAAATATCATTGGTGCTGCTTTTTTGTATTGATTGGTTTTAGTTTCTCCTTTGCATAAATATTGTACCATATCAAATCTCTTTTTCTTTCCAATGTCCATATTTCTTCTTCAGATGTCTCCCCCTCCTCCTGTTTCTCTTACTTGGGGGACTCATTGTTCCATCATGCTGTGATATAACTTGTGTTAGACTTTCTACATTAAATCCTGCACTTAGCAGGTATTCCATAACTTCAACTTCTATTTGTTAACATCTACTTTACTAATCTTTTGTTCTACATTCCTCCTTTGTCATCTTATTTTTGTAATGTGACATTTTCCATATCTGGGTGCCTTTGCCTGTATTTCTCTTCAAATATCTTTGGAGCTGCTTTTTTTTTACATTGAGTACTGTGTCTTTCTCCTTTGCATAAATATTGCACCACATCAGATATCTCTCTTTCCCATGTGCATATTTCTTTTATATACATTTCAAAAATCTCTAGATTTTGTTCTTTATATTTTCACACTTCCTCAGTTACTTCTTTTTCCAAATGGTTCAAGGTTTCTTGGTCTATATAATGATATTCATGAATATGTTGGATTAATGATCACAGATTTTCATTTGAAGATTTTAACAGCTTTTCTGCTGGAAGTATTGGTCTTTCCTCTGATTTCTTTCTTAATCTTTTATATATCTTCTGTCTGGAAATATTGGGATTCTTGCATAATAGTAACAATACATAATTTATTTTATATCCTCAATAGTCCACTCTTGTCATCTTTATGGCTCTTTTTTGGCCTGTCAGTTTTTGTGATTTTTGAGGACTACTACTTCCTTCTACAACAGGGGCTGCCACCCTCCCCCTGAGCCTGGCCTAACCCTATTGTAGGAAAGGTTATGTATGTTGAGGATTCTACACTGTCATTTTTCCAGTCCTGGCACCAGTGCACCTACCAGGTTTGGACAGTTACATCTGCCCATGATATATGCTATATAAAATACAGTCTATATATCAGTGTCATCTTGGTGAGATTTTGTAAAACCAGGGTCCACCTCATGAAGGTACTCAACAAGACTTGACAATGAATTAATTTCCAGCAATACCACCCTTCACTGCTTGCTGATTTTATCATCTCTCAATTCGGATACCTTTTTCTATTGACAAGTACATGAAGCAAAACAATCTCCATACATGTCAAGGGATTGTGATCAGATCTCCAATCATAATGTAATATCATGGGTTCTCAACATAGATGCCAAGATTCACCTCTCAAGCTTCAATCTCAAGGTGAATTTCTTGGCATCCCTGTCTTGATCAAATAAAAAGCAGGATAAAATTGGAGACCCAACCATAATCTCACATGTTTAAGTCATGCTTTATATGCAAACTTTACTGATGTTATTCATCCAGAATGCAACAACTGTAGTAACATAAATTTAAGGAAGAAGCGACAGAGTTTCCAAATAAAATATGATGCATTGCTCATTACTATCTTTACAAAAGCAACAGAATGAATACCTCACATAGGCAGGAAATGTGAAAAAAATTGATCAGGACAGGAAAATAAATTGCCATCATTGATAACCCTTCTGCAGCATAATATTGTGAATCCAGTTAAGTATGGATGCTTTAATTTCTACTTCAAAAGTGCCTCACGATCTGTCACTTTACTGACACACATTTAACCACTATTCTTGTAGCTTAACTCCAGTGGAAACCAACATTCAGAACTGATAAATGATGGCCTAGTGTATGAAATGCAGGGACCAGCTTAATACTGTCACTCAGGCTGAGAAGTCAAGAAGTAAATAATAGATGTAGCGTGAGATGACTGAATGAGGTAACTTTGCATCAGCAAGCAATACCAGCAAAGGAGATGCAAATATGCTGCATCAAAAATCATTAAAGGAGAAGCCAATGCATTTGCAAACTGAAAACAGTAAGGATAAAACAAGGGAGTTGAAGCAATTCTTTGAATTTATTAAACAAATTTTGACAGCAACTGATGCATGTATGCTAAAAAAAGTTATGTTTTGTGGTCTCTCAACATGCTAACATAATGAACATGCTAAGTGAACTAAAATTTTCCAGAATACTGAATTTAAGGCTCATTTACCTGGAAACTTAAAACTTAATTCTGCTCCATATAAATTTAATAGACCAAATCATGTTATTATATACTAATTCCAGCTAGTGAAGCATTTGAGAACCATTGTATAAAATAAATAATGTGCTCAATCATCCATGGTAAAATTGTATTTATAAATGAAGCAATATGACAGACAATAGAAAAACTGATTAACAATGCTGAAATAATGTGTAAAAGGCAGATAATGATAGTCTTATTGTAATAACAGAAACTAATAACTATAGACTCAGCTTAAGAATACAGTCATCAGACTAATGGTTGTTATAACGGTTATGGTGCTTGACTTAAAGACACAAGGTACAGAGTTTGCTCTCACCTTTGGAAGGGAAATTGGCTGCACTTAGAATGGCCCACTAAGGTTGCTAGCCTAATAATTAACCATGAAGATATAATTAAGTATACCAGGAGATAAGTTATGAATATTTAAGAATAAGGCACAATCATAATCTGAATTATGTAAAATAGCAATGGTTTTATATGAGAGATGTAGATATTAATCTAGATATATATGAAATGAAATAGTAACATAGCTTCTCTCTGAGAATCCTGTGGTACTATTGTTATTTTGCTTGCCAAACATAGATAAAGATAAAAAACTTTATTTGTTGTATTAATTAATTATTTATTTTATTTTACATTTGTTGACTGGGTTTGTCCGACTGAGCTGAAGAGCCCTTTTTCAGAGGAGGCCAGGGGAGAAAAGCGGCAACATATTATACAATTTTTATTATAAATTAGCATTAAACAGCAATATTACAGGATTATTACAAGGCATTAAGTAGCAATACAATGTTTTACAGTGACAATAATCAGGAGTATAGCAAAGCTCTTTCAAGATGTATAAAAAGAAATAATATGTCATTAAGATGAATATAGTTTTTGGGGTAAGTGGTTACAAAAACCCAATTTTATCATAATGTAGTTGCGTGAAGGCAAGACAATTACAATAGAATGTTTCTCTTAGATGATTAGTTTAATAGGTTTTAGAAGACAGCAGAAAGAGTAGTCAAGGAAGATAAGAGAGAGCTAGTGAAAAGAGTGAGTTAAGGGCAGAAAGTAGATTAAGGTATGAGAAGTAGGAGATGTTTAAGGAGGGAAAGTGCAGTGATGGACCAGTGACTTTTAAAGTGCTCTTTGGTGGCTGTCTTAAATTGTTTAGGATGTGTAAGGGTCCTGATTTCTAGTGGGAGCCTATTCCAGGCAATATTGGGGTGATAGATGTACATGTTGCATCCAAATTTAGACTTGGGTTTGTAGATTTGTAGTAGGTCTTGGTTAGAGCTTCAGAGAGGTCTGGAGGGAGAATAATAGGAGATGAGAGGGGATAGTGCTGGGCAGTAGGAAGGCTTATATAGGATAGAATGGATGATCTGGAGCTGAGAGAGAAGCTGGTGGGGTAATCCAAGCCAGTTTAGGTGTTTTAGAGAGAGACAGTGATGGGATTTGTAGGTTTGTTGGGCAGCAAATCTAGCTACCTTGCTGTAGGTAGATTCAAGTTTGGTCAGGAGTGTTGAGTTAAGATCTGTGAGAATTTGAATGTTGTACATTAGACTGGGCAGAAGGTAGGTAAGAGAGAGAGTAATCTTGAAAACTTACTGAAAAATAGCCACAAAGTAGCTGGGAATATAATGGCTGGATGCAGATCCATTTCCTTTTTAAAAATTCTGAGCATTTTAGTTAAAAGCAAACAAACAAACAAAAAAGTGTCAGAAAGAATACAGGTCACCTTATTGATATAAATTGAAATAATTCTTAAGAACCATCATTGCAGAAGGTATGTCATACACTTTTACACTTTTTTTCTGCAATACTATTTGATGCAGATTAACTCTTCAGTATTATACTGCCAGACAGTGGTACTGAATCAGTGAGACAGATCATTACATAATAAGCTGACCTGCATAAGTTTAGTATTGGCATTATTTGTTTGATACCTGAGAAAGTGGTAAGGAGTTAAAGTTTGGATTCAAAAACTTTAGCCTTATTGTGATAAATAATTTTGTGTGACTAGATGCCACACAGAGGATATGTGCAATTCAGAGACAGACATGCTGCTAGTAGTGAATGTCAAGTAACACAGCTGCTTGCAGTATATGTTAAGGGCTATATAAGTAGATGCTAATGAGCAACAGCATTAAAATGAGGGGAGCTATTTATGTAAATGAGGTAAAGAAAGATGGCAGAGTGATTCAGAAATGTATGGAGAACATGACATGGCACCTGAATACAAATGGTATTGACCACAGCAAAATCCCTGTGTACATGATGGCAAAGGAAAAATGTCAGGTGTTGCTACAGCAAGACATAATGTGTATATGCAACAAGCCATTATTACCCTACATACCACAGTGGTGAACATCATTGCTGTATCATCTGACTGTGCTTATTTTCTTGTTGACTCCATGACACCAATATTGTGTAGCTTGTAGATGAAGACAACGTGCAGAAGTTGGCAGATATATTTTGGCCTCACCTTCTGGTCTGTGTGAGTCCTGGATTATCTGTCCCAGTGGACAGCAAGCTATGTGTGACTTTCCATATACATGTACCAACTTGGGACACATTGAATATTTCTCAGGCATCTGCCTTGCAAAAACTCCAGTTTCTTGATGTCATGCTGCAACATGTGGGGGAGGATATGTGGTTTCCACATTCCACAGACAGTAGAGCCAACATCATGTGGGGCTTCTATAATACAGTTCACTTTTCTGAGGTACTGTGGTACTGGGGCCATAGACTACACTCTCATTGAAATAAAGGTCCCATCTGGGAACCTGGGAAGAAGGTATGTGAACCATAAAGGATATCATCCCATTAATCTCCATCCAGTCTGTAATGCACAGGGTATTGTCTACAGTATGTTAGCAGGCCATCTAGGCAGTTATCATGACTCCCACATGTGGCACACGTGTGATCTCTACCAATGGTTTGTGAGGGATGACTTCCACCAAAGATATTTTATTTGTAATGCCAGATATGTCCTGGAGCCCTGGCTGATAACATCCATCAGAAAGCCAAAGAATGAGAAAGACCAGGCATACAACTCTGTCATATCAGAAATCAGAGTCATGGTGGTACATGTGTTTGGTCCACTGAAGGCACACTTTTAGTGCCTAGATGTATCAGGTGGTGCCATGCAGTATGACCCCAGCACATGTGCTAAAATAATTTTGGTGTGTGCATTGATACACAATATCATACTTAGGAGATGGTTACAGCAGGAAAGGCATTGGAAGAAAGAATAGTTTCTGGTACATAAAACAGAGGGGGCTGAGCTAATTGAGGAGTCAGCAACAGGGAATGAACATGTTGGATGTCAGTAGGCAATGTATGCCACTGCACTGGCAAAATGGCAATGGCTAACACACAACCTCAGACCCTAGTACAGCATATAGTCTACAGTAAAATCGCTGCATGCAAACCCAACATGAGACTATGTTTACTCATGCATAGGCTGGCTTCATTGTGCATCAGACATTAGCAACCTAAGTAAAGTATAAAGTCAGGGCACAGGTATCTTCATTTGCACAGGTGGGGAAGGGAGCACAATTGTGCAGTCTCTTTCACAGAGAAATGGGTGAGTGTTGTAGAAACTGAAAAATTATGACTGCACTATCACTGTTTGTGTGTGTGTGTGTGTGTGTGTGTGTGTGTGTGTGTGTGTGTGTGTGTGTGTGTGTGTGTGTGTGTCTGTGTAGCCTCAGCAGTAGTGGTAGCACTGCCAATAGCTCTACTGGGCAGGCCTAGAGCATGCATGGAAGACAGTTGGACATCCCATGTATACCCCCACTCATGAGAACTGCCAATACCAGGAAGTACAAGGGTAGTACATGACCATAGGTGTATGGTAGTGTGCTATGTGACCATGAACATCATCTGCTACCAGATATTTCACTGCCATGATTATCATGACCTGGTGGATGCCCTGTATGCACTGTACACACCTTCACAACAATGCAACTGATGGTGTTGCTGGGGAAGTACTAGCACTCTGTGACCTTGATCTTGGTCATTTATGGCTATAACAACCACCGTCTGTGGAGGTAGCACATAGAAGGTATTGCTCCATGGCATGTGAGCATAACAGGACATTCCATGGGCTGGTATGTGATTGAGTCAATCAAAACTGTCATGCATACAGGACATGCACTCCCAGAGGTCATCCATCATACCCTGTATTATCCATATCAACTCAGTAATGGCTGTTGTGGTTCTAGCCAGTACCTCCACAATAGCCTCTCACATATATTGGATTGCACCAATTGACACAGCTAGTTCAGGGAGAGGATAGTACCTGTGTCTCCTACAAGCACCATTAAGCACCTATGTAGCTTGTGACAGACAGTGATGAGTGGCCCATAGTGGGCATCACACTGCCCTGACTGTCAATCCACATTAACCTGTTCTCCCTGTGTTATGTGAATCTATTAATAGCTCAGCTTGCAGGCACACATTCTGTGCCCATGGTCTGAGTAGTGGATCCAGTTGGCACACTCCCTGTGTCCATTACACTCATGCTGTCCACCTTGACCATTCCAGCTGATCACCACCATTGTCATCAAAGACAGATTATTCTCAAATATCAGGAGGTGGAAGTTCCTCTGTTGTAATACTGGGTAAAAATTCACCTGTGAACATAGCAAAGCACAAAGCCCTATAACCACCACCTCTTACATACTCACAGTGAAGAGTGAATACTACAAAGTTTATCAACAGTAGAGGAAAATAACTTACCTCACACAAATTCTCTTTGCAGTTTTACCCCTGCTATTCCTATATTGCCCAAAACACGTAGTGTTACTATGATACGCAGTGACCAGTCGTGCAGTATATGGTAATCATAGCTTAAAATAGGAATGGCAATATCCACCTGGGTATGCCCAATCGATATTCTAGGGGCATATGGTGGCCTGGCTCTGATGTCCAATACCACATTGTAGGACTATTATGAGGAGGATTCTGAGCCTTTGACAGAGGCTAGAAACACCCCCATCTTCATAGGAGGTGGCTCAACTTAAATCCCCCTCTTATCACCTTACCTTCCTGTACAGCTAGCCCATTTCTCTATAGAATGGGTAATGTTGGAGGCCCTATCCTGCACCTGTTCACAGTTGTGGACCTGGTCACCAAGAACACTGATGTCAGACTTGTGGTATGGGTCTGAGCAGTAAAATCTCCAGAATTCAACACTTAAACATAATTCAGTGCTATTAAATTTGAGACCATGCTTCCTAATTGAGCAAAGGAAAGAAAAAACCTGAATCCACTAACATAAAGGAAAACACAGGACCTGATTCACTACAGAGAGAGCTCACCAGAGAGAAGCCACATGCAGGGAGAGTAAAAGACTGTAGTTTGACAGAGACACTAAAAATAAGTGAAATTATCAATAAACTAGATAAATGGCCAGATTCAATAAACCCTACATGGTCTGTTTACGCCATGTATGCATCGCGGAGAGCACCCTGTTTTGGATTCAGTAAGTGGCTCTACATTGTGTGTAGAGATACGTAAACAAGGTAAACACCGTGGCATGCAAATTACAGCATAAGCAGGTGAACTGTATGCTAATCAACCAATCCAAGATGGAGGAGCTATTCAACAAATTATAAAGCAACTGTGTAGACTCAGTGCTGGCTTTGCCTGCAAATTCCAAAACCTACTGTAATATAGCCATGGAAAGGAGTCTACACAGAAACAGTTAGGGCCTGCTGCTGCTTTAATTCATGTATATGTGCAAGATGCTGAAGTCCATGCTGCTGCTGCTACTAATAGACCATGGCAAGGAAGGAGAAGAGTTTTAGACTCCATTTAACTTATCACAATCTGCATGATGTGGAAATTGCAGAGCACTACAGGCTGGAAAGAGACACACTACAAGAATTCTGCAACATCTGTCATCCTCAAGTCAGAGCCAGGGCAAACCGAGAGGCACCCATACAAGAGAAGATAAAGGTATATGTAGCACTTAGAATTTTAGCTGAAGGAACCTTTCAGAGACCAACAGAAGACATGCTGGGGGTGTCACAGTCATCAGCATCCAGGATCTTCCATCAAGTCTGGAATGTTATGCTCCAAGCTGACAGTGACCACATATATTTTCCCCATACTCCTGAGGACAGAGTCACAAATATGCAGGAGTTCTACCCTGTAGCACACTACCCTGTAGTACTGGGTGCCATAGATTGTACACATATAGAAATTAAGGCACCACTCAGGGAACAAGGAAGGCTGTACATACACAAACACCATAGATATAGCCAACCTGCTGGCAGACAGGTTCAGTGAAAACTTCACCCCTCTGTCCTCCCCATCAGTAAATCAGAACATCCCCATCTCCTGACCCCCTCCTCTTATCTCTAGGGACCAAGTCATCACTGCCTCTCAAAGGCAAAAAATACAGCCTCCCTGGGACCCGATAACACCCCAGTCTGCATCCTACATGAACTCAGGCAGGAACTTGCTGCACCATTAGGCACCCTTTTCAAGCAAAACATGAGTACCAGCTTTGTCCCAGCCAAGTGGAGGACAGCCACTGTCATCCCTTTGCACAAAGATGGAACATCCACCAATCCAGGAAATTATAGACCCATCAGCCTAACTAGCCTGATCTGCAAGGCCATGGAAAGGATTATCATGGACCTCATTAACAAGGACATTGGCAACCTCCAAACACTCGATCCCACACAGGTTGGTTTCATCAAGGTGAGGTCATGCCTGTTAAATTTGGTTGACTTTTTTGAGACAGCCACCAAAGCCATGGATGAGGGAAAGATGGAGAATAGCACCTACCTTGACCTGGCCAAAGCCTTCGATACTATTCCCCACTCAGATATAATAGATAAACTCTCTCAACTGGGCATCAATCCATATATTACCAGATGGGTGGCAAACTGCCTCTCTGATAGAACCCACCTAGTCAAAATAGGGGAAGCCACCTCAAGCAGTAGACCCATAACAAGAGGTGTACCCCAGGTATCAGTCTTGGGGCCTCTATTGTTTGGGATGTAGTTTTCTGAGGAGCAGGCCAAAACCAGTGGGCTGTGGCTAACCAGGTTTGCAGATGACTGCAAGCTGGGCACTGCCATCAATTCCCCTAGTGATATGGACATCCTCCAAGAGGGCCTCACCCAAATTCCCCTAGTGATATGGACATCCTCCAAGAGGGCCTCACCCAAACAAATGACTGGTGCCACAAACATGGCCTCAAACTGAATGCCAAAAAAGCATCATCACCCCCTTTGGGGAGAGTGATGTCCCCACAAATCATCATATTAATAACAATGTCCTAAGCATGCAATCAGTCATGAGGGACTTGGGTACCCAGGTTGATAGCAAACTGATTTTGACCATCATATTGCCCCTGTTGTACGGAAAGTTTTCTACATGGCCCACCTCATTAGATAGGGTATCTCATCCAGAGACAAGGAGGTCATAAAATCCCTGTATTCTTCCCTTATAACACCCATTATTGAGCATAATGGCCCTTTCAGCATGTACCTCACAAAGCAAATGCAGCAGCTGGAGAGACCATAGAGGTTCCTCACCAGGAAAATCCAGGGCCTCAAACATCTACCCTACACAGATAGGCTAAAAATCCTGTCCCTCTACTCAGTCTCATGCAGACTCCTCAGAGGTGAACTTTGTCTGGCATATAAAGCAATCTCAGACCCTGTCTTGATGGGACTGCTGCATATCCGCAAGTCAAGCTCCACTTGAGTAACCCGCACACATGACCTCAACCTGGTCTGTGACATTGATAGGACTTGATGAAGGGACAGATTTGTGTCCCAGAGACTCCCCATTCTGTGGAATAGACTCCCTCTCCATGTCATGCAGAGTACTTCATTAACCCTTTTTAAGCACAACCTGGATAACTGGATGGGGAACAGAAAATACACCACTGGGATTCCACCTGTGTCCCTGCTGGCATCAGGTGCTGGCTTGTCAGAACATGGGCTAAACTTTTGGCTAGGCTTGTAAAGGCATCAGGATCAATAGCCAGTAAGTTTTTATTATCCTATTATCCTATACAAGAGTATTTAACAACTGAGATACATAGGCCTACCTAGAAGCTCCTTCTGGGACATACTTGTTCTCCCTGAAACATTGTACCAATGTGAAGGACATTCTATTCTGTACTTTCCTGGGAGGTGTCTGGATCTCTGATAGTGGACAGGAACTCTTCATGTGCTGTTAGTGGTGGCTCTGTAGCAGGGTTTCCTGGTACCCATCCAATCATGGGCCACTGTAGCTGCTCTCCTCCATGCAGATGAAAGCCTGTCAGTGGCCCTATGGTGCACCTGATCATATGTTCTGCTGTGGCTGCCTACTGCATTCACATCAGCAACTATCTGCTACCAAATCTGCATTCTGCCTGACATATCTCCACATTCCCTCTCTAGAAGGAAAGAACAGACAAATACAGATTTTGCTAACAAGCCATCACTGAATGCTAAAAGTGCTACCAAATGAACTATCCCTGAAATATGTCTAAAGATTTAACACAGAACATTCCATTTTAAGTTATTGCCAGTCATGTGTACCTGTGGTCATCACTCCCCTAGAGGGGTATATGGTCCATCCTAGAAGACTAACACCCCTGTGTCATTGAGAATATAGGATGATTACCATTTCACAGAAATGACAACAGAAGACTGTACACAGAAAACCAATTGTAACATTAGCAGTTATGATGATAGTTAGTAAAGCTATGCATCTGAGAAAGTGGAATGCCCTGACAAACATGCTCATACCATCAGTACACTTCTAAGAAATGCATACTGATAAAAGAAGCATTTGCTAATGCACACACACACACACACACACACACACACACACACATATATATATATATATATATATATATATATATATATATATATACAGATTTTTAATGACATTTCAGCATATGCAGTATATAGCTGAAAAATGCTTCTCAAGGTCAGTACTCTTCTGTGCAGATATATCCCAAAGTAATATCCATGTCTGTGTTATCAACATAAATAGGTCTCCTCACCTTATGGTATAGATTCAGGGCTGTGAGCTCAGTGAAGATGCAAATGAGGTGTGACCTCATTAGAATTACTGAATCCCAATTACTTGGCTCCATGTAGCATATGTAAAAATAATGCTGACACTCCCTCAGTGTTTGTTGATAATGGATTGCATTTGTGAGGGATTACTGGTAGGGAGAAGGAAAACACAATGTCAATTCAGAATGCCCTAACTTCAGTGGATGTGTCAGCCAGATTAGACTTACAAAGTGTAGAAGTAATTGTATCAAGGTTGTAAATGTAAGAAAGCAGCACACATTTCTCAGTTTCTGTTCAGTAACATCCAACCTCCCTTTCATTTCTTGACAATTGCATATTATTGTCATTTAATATCCTCACAGAGTTTATGGACAAGAATAGAGAATGCCTTACAGACTGCATGTATCAGATTACTGCTGAGATAAGACAGGAAAGAGCAACAAACACAGAGAGATAAGACAGGGCTGCATTTTTGCAAGCAATAGTCATAAATGGTTGTGTGATCACTCAATGCACTACATTTAAAATGAATACATGTACAAACAACTGTTATATGTTTTTTAGTACTGTGGATAATGTTACAGTTGGTTATATGCAGAATGATTTCAGTTCCTTGCTGCAAAAATGTGTATGTGGTAAAGAGAAATAAGACCCTTACTCTGTTATGAAGGTTTATTGGAGTGAGAGTTCAAATCCTGACTTGTGTGAAAATATAGCATGTGTACCAACAAAAGTTTTGTACTATTTATTTCATAAATTGCTTTTTTTTTCATTTCAAATAATTTTACCTTTCTATTTTTCTTTTTTTTTTTGCCAGTGTTTGCATGATGAGCGGTTTAGTGCAGACAAGGATACCGAAGAAACACAATGAATGGCAGACTTAGCTATGTTTATCTCGCTTGTACAACACTTAGCAGTGGCCCACACAGGAAGCAGACAGAACTCCTGCAGTCAGGGCATTGGCAGTGTAAAGGTCAAAAGGATATATTGCTGAAATTTTTGCTTTCCATCACACAATGCCACTAAGCAATTTTGAATGGTGGTTAGCAAGGTTCCCCAACATCTGCAGCCATCAAACATCTGCAGACAGGATGCAAACAGTCAATAACTGAAAATGGATACATTATATTAATTCTGTTGGACACTGCACAAATACACTAAGATGCGTTCCATGGCAGTTAACACACAAAACTTAAGAATGAATAGGGAATTATGCAATTATCATTTAACTATACCTGTGGCAATAGGTGTAAGTGTAGGGTTGTAATACAGATGGTTCTGGGTTCAAATACAGGAAATGCAGCATACTTTTACTTTTGTAACAGTCCAGTTTATAGCAATGAACAAAAAATATACAAGTGTTAGTTTAACATTTTTGTGACAATAGGTGTAAGTTTAGGGTTGTCATACAAATAGCCTTGGGTTCTAATACAGGACATTCCGGACATTTTTGGTGTTGTTCTGTTTCATATTATATTAAATACCACTTATAACACTTTAGATAGTAGGGATTATATGAATTATATGTATGAGGGATAAGACACCCTTATTGTGTTTTCAAATCTGTGACTTAGGGTACACTGTCAACTATATTTCTGTAAGTATAATTCTGCTATCTGGACTTGGATGGCCTTCACACTTAAAACTAATACAGAAATGAATCTATATACAAGAATATTGTGAGGTCACACACATACTGGGTTAACACCTCAAACTGTCAGCTGTATTTATGAGTGATTCATGACCATATCTGAACAGTACTTCTGCGGCAAAGATAGAACATCACTGCTGTAGAAGAAAATGTTTTGTTTCTTATGCATAGGTTTGAATCCTAGAGTTTAAAAATCAATTTTATCAATGTATAAAGCCAAAAAAAAATGTGTGATGTCACGAAATATATGCCCCTAGTGCATGTCTGCAAAGTTAACTCACCTAACAGTTACCTTCCAATTGTAAAAAAAATATTTCCAACCTACAGCAGCAAACACCCCTCAAGCTAATATCAAGTGACAGATTAAACTTCCAATATCAAAAACTACTTTCTTCCCCACTTGACACTGTTGCTGTCCACTTAACATTGTGCAAATGCAGTTGGCATCTTTTCTCGGGTTTCTGTACTGCAGTAAATGCAATGATAGGAATTGGCAGGAAATCATTAGTTGCCATTGTTCTACGTTTGGTATTAGACATGTCTGGCATTAGAGGGGAAGTTGCCCAGTTTAGAGCACAGAGGTGGGGTGTTCAGGAGTCCAAGATATTTACTGGACTCCTGGTAAAGCACCACAGCCAAAGACTTCTGTAGGAGGACTATTCTGGCTCCTAGTGCAAGTCTGAGGCTTAGAGTAGTTTGGCTAAGGCTGTATCCAGTGCAACTGGCATCCCGCTCACTGGAAAACAGTGTAGGCACCACTTCAATGACTTACAAAGGTGCAAGAGGGATACCCTCAACCAGTGGTTGACTGAGTTTCAAACTGGTGACATCCCACAGTTGTGTAACTATGGTAATAAAGCTAATTTGTAATACATCTAAAGCTAAATATAGGCAAGACCTGCATGCATAATGCTCTTCTGTTATTTTCTTTGCTTTTCACAGCTAATGTTGACATAGAGTTGAATTGTCCGGCTCATGTTGAACAGCTTGAGAGACTGAGGGAGGCAAGTGGTATGTATGCAGCACAACAGATGTATTATTGCAGGTTTATAAGTTAATGATAGATTTTTTTTGGTATGCTGTGCAGTAGTAGCAAAGTGAGCATGCCTATCCTAGGTGTAAAAGCAAGTATGCATGCATAAGTCTGTAGCACAAACTGATTTTATGAGTCAAGTGTAAGATTGCAGTCAGAGGTTTTGGGTTCAAATACCATGGTCAGCAATTCTGCAATACTGCATTTCCTTCATAATATTGCATAAATTAAACTCTATACAAGTGGCACATGTGCCCTGCTGTTAACTTTGATATATGCACATTGCAAGGATTACTTTAAGCAATGCATAACTACAGTTTAGTTGATAAGACCTATACTTAAATATAATAGTCCAGATAAACTAGTTGCATAAATGTGATAGTGAATTGTATATCACATATGACAATACTAATGTTATCTCTTTTTTATTTTCTATTATGCATCATCAAACTCTCTTCATGTCATCCATCTGTAACAATTCACTAAGTGCTTCATGGCACAATGAGGTAAGCCTGCACCAGCTCCATCGGCTCCAGCACTGATGCCCAGCACATCAGGGACCCAGCCTTGCAGCAGTGCCTTTGCAGCTCCTGCACAACCTGTGCTTTCGAGTAGCACTGCTCTAGCAGCTGGTGCTGTGGTACCCTTTGGGAGTAATGGTGGAGGTAGAGATTTCATTACCCGCCAGGAGATGCCAGGGTTGGTGTGTAGGGTTGTGCACAGCACCATTGGTGTACGTCTATGTTGAATGGAAATGTTGCTCTCCCTCATGGTATGTAGGAGGAAAAGATGTCAAGCACTACAGCAACCAGCAGAGTAAAATGATAGTCATGACAGTCCTGTGGGTGAGGACTAGCTTCTCACTGTCTCCATGTTTGGCAGGCATGAGCTTGCATTGTACCCTCCCCCATCCAATCATGGTGTCCCCAAAACTTTTGTGTCCCACACCATCCCTGTCTCTTGTCTTGTTTGTCTTGTTTGTTTGCATTTGCTTCCTCACTTACCCAACTTACTCGACCCAGAAATACTAGTGGCCATTACTCAGCATTTCTGTTGTACTGAATTAAAACAAAGGGCACGTGTCCCACAAAAAAAATATTGTCCCATACAAAGCTCTCCATTTCGCACATGTGTCTTCTTGACATACTTGATTTGGTCCAATTGGCTATACAACATGATTGCGTTGTTGTCACCCCACTTTGTGGAGGTGAGAGTCCAAATTCAGCTATTATGTACATATTTTACAGGTTATACTGTTAAATAAATTGATAATTATGTCTCTTTCCTACCTTCCTCCTACAAATTCCTGTATTTCTTTCCATTTGTTCTTCCCCTGTTCGCTCCCAATTTCACCACTTTCCTATCTACCCCATTTTAGTACCTATAATCTGGTCAAAAAATAGAATCACACACAACACCTGTAAGCATAAAAAAGCAATGGAGCCTTTCATTTTTTGGCCTGTATTTTTGCTCAAACTCTACCTGCTTATTAGAACACAACCACCAAGTACTACTCATTGCATACTCATCAGTTTGGTAACATGCAGAACTTGAACTATCTTGACAGTTGCACATCCCTACACATCCATTTCATGCAGGCCTCCAAACATCCAGTGCTGATGTCATCCACAATAAGCTGTCCTGCAACCTTGTAAAAAAATACTTGTGCTCTGGTGCTTGGTTAAAGTACTGTGTTCTCTAGTCTGTGTACTTAAATAGTTAGGGGTTCTGTTCTCACTGCAGTCAACAGGTGTTTGTATGTCTCTATCTAGCCACAAGAGCATACATGTGTATCTGACATTTACCACTCCAGTTCCATGCATTGACAGTATTTTGACAAATTGTTCAAGCCTACACATCCATTTTATGCAGGCCTCCCAACAGCTTTTCTCCAACATCCAGTGCCGATGCCATCTACTATAAGTTGTCCTGTAACCTTGTAAAAGGGCAGATTTGTGCCATGGCACATGCTTAAATACTGAGATCTTTACTCTGTGTATTTAGATAGGTAGGGGGTCTTTCTCACTGCAGTTGAATGGTGTGTGTGTGTGTGTGTGTGTGTGTGTGTGTGTGTGTGTGTGTGTGTGTGTGTGTGTGTGTGTGTGTTTGTGTGTGTGTGTGTGTGTGTGTGTGTGTGTGTGTGTGTGTGTGTGTGTGTGTGTGTGTGTGTGTGTGTGTGTGTTTGTGCATGTGTGTGTAGCCAGAAGAGCATACATGTATATCTTACAGTTACCACTCCAATTTCATGCATTGACAGTATTTTGACACTTGCAAAAGCCTGTACATCCATTTCATGCAGACCTTCCAACAGCCTGTCTCCAGCATCCAGTACTGATGTTATCTACCATAAGTTTTCCTGCAGCCTAATAAGAGGCAGACTTGTGATGTGGCACTTGCTTAAAGTACTGTGTCCTCTAGTCAATGTACTTAAATAGGAAGGAGTTCTATTCTCACTATAGCCAACTAGTGTGTTTTGTGACCTTGTTTGACATTACACAGTGCATTTTACACCACCCTGTGGGACACTGCTATTAGCATTTTCTTCTCACCAGACTCTGATCATGTTATCCGCTATAAAGTTTTGTCTGACACTCTCCATATCTGACTTGAGCTGTGGCACTTGGCTTAAATATATAGCTCTCAAGTTGGTGTACTTAGGTAGGGGCTCTGTTCTCATTGCAGTCAACTGGGGTGTTTGGGTGTTTGTGCCCTTGCTTGACATTACATAATGCATTTTACACCAGCATGTGGGACACTGCTATTAGCATTTTCTTCCAACCAGACTCTGCTAATGTCAACCACTATAGTTGATTTGTGGATATGCAGTATTCCTACCAGAACAGGGTCAGTGATTGGCCTGGAGGCCAAGCACAAATCACCTCATCCTATATGATACAGATTACAGTAACAGGGATTTCAGTCTATCCACATACATCATAGCATGGTTTGTAGGCCCTGTATTTTGTTGGTGAGAAACCCCTTTGGTCTCTCCAGCCACTGCAGGTGTCTGGTGAGGTACATGAAAAAGGGAGCATTATATTCTGTTAGTGTTTTTATGAAGATTGATTACAGTACTGTTATATAATACTCATATCTGAATACAATGCCCTGACTTATGAGGTGCACAACATAGCCTTTCCAAACCACTGTGGAAACTTGGTGGTCAAAGTTTAGAGTATTATCTACATGTGCTCCCAGGTTTTGCATCACTGGGTTTCGGCACAGGGGAAGTGTTGTCATTACATAATGCATTTTACACCAGCATGTGGGACACTGCTATTAGCATGGAATTCCACTTTGCAGAAGGCCACACTAAACACACATTTTTGCATTTAATTGTAGACCATGTGGCTTTGGCACCAATCATTTGTCTCTGTTAGCCCCTCCTGTAGTATATCATCATTGGTGGAATCAATGATTGCACCCAATATGCAAGAATCAGCAAATGTGGTAAACCAGTGCCAAATACTTTAGTCTGGACTGTTGAGAAATACAATACAAACAGTAAAGGGCCAATCAGAGATCCCTGGGGTACACCAGTGGTGACAGCTCTACTGGTAGAGGTTGATTCATCTTTTGCAGTATGTGTTCTGTTGATTAGTGAATTGGTTAACCATCTAGTGACATAAGGCTTAATCCCCAGCTGGGAGAGTTTCTTAATGATACCTGAGTCAGGGGTTCTGTCAAAACCTTAGGCCAGATCAAGATAGGCAGTATGCACTGCCTTATCTTCATCCAGTCCTATCACACAGAATCAATGGGCTGTGACAACATCACAGATCACCTATAGCGTGACACAGCATATACACCTTCCTGACATGGTTGAATACATACTTCAACACATCCTCCACACAGGCTATGTTCCAATAGAAGAGAGTACATCAACCTGCATCCATCTGATTGGGGGGGCAGCACCTGATGCATGCATGTATAGACACATCCTGACTTTCCTCATCTGTGAGGTAAACCAAAATGTCATCATGGACCTTTTCTAAATGGACACTAGTAATATCCAAGCCATGTGCAACAGACCTGTGTCAGTTGTTAATGCTGCATCCATATCTGTTACATCTGTTGGATGTCCTCAAAGAGGTCATTGAGTGTATGCATGATGAGAACACTATCATCCTGTGGAATTTGACCAGGCCAAGGTGTCTGACACAATCCACACTGAGGTATTCACTCAACACACCCAGTGGGTAGGCCAGTTAATCACACACATCTAAATATGTTAAAATGTGTGAAGTGACCTATATCTCAGGGCCAGTGATCAGATCCATACATCAGGGCTGTCTGCTAGGCTGTTTCCTGTCTGTTATTTAAGTCACAGACATCACAAATGACATACACATCCTGTGTCCAAACAGCTGTCTGAAGGACTACAGATTGTGGGCAATTATTGACCTCAACTATGGTATTAGTATAATGCAGACAGTACCAACACACACCACAAATGGCTGCCACAGCCATGACAACACATGTGATGAAACAAAAACATGGGGGAGATTTGTTACGTTATGAAAACAAATGCATAATCCAAAGATAATGTAGACATCACACCCTATAAGCAGACTAACTGGTATGTGACCTGTGCCCTTGGCTAGATGGTATGTGGAACATACACCAACATGTGGCCACAGTGCTGACTACTCCCTTCTATGTAACACAGCTACTAAGTATGTGCAAGACATCCACATCAAAGGCCATAATACCTCCAAAGTTCACAGCCTTCATCACACCAATAACTGAGTACAATGTACCCTTCTTTATGTACCTCCCTACACATCTTCCAGTGATGTTTAACTAAAGTGTACCACCTTTGTCACAGTGAGCTGTCACACATCTTATTTTGAATACCTAGGTATTCTTTTTGTTGCATAAACATTACTGTCTGATGGTGCAGAACACCCATCAAGGTGTTACATCAGATGCATGTGTGATACCTGTTCTGGTGATGCACACAGTACATGTATAGCTGTTTGATAACACTAATGGCATGGGTTACATTTGTGACAGTCTGGATTGTGCCATATATATCTGCCATGCACACCAGTTAACTAGCCTGTAGTGATCCTAATATTACATATAGGTATAGCAATGTCCCTCTTAACACCTCCAGCAAATGTTACAGTGTCAGAATAGTGTGCTTGATTACCCTCCCAGATTACTCACATGTCATAATAGTTGTACAAGTGTGCTTGTGCAGAACCATCTATAATCACTCAAAATCACATATGTTGTGTCACAGACATGGCATTACTGGTGGTATTATTCTGATATTGTCCATGATTGTGCATACTTCTTTCACTGTTGTCTATGAACCTGTAACTGTGTCTCAGTTGTTGGAGACTTCTGCTGATGTCACACTCATATTCAGGCAAATCAGTTTGCACAGCTTCACAATATGCACCCAACCCCAATTGTATATAACATCCCTGATAGATGTCTACTACATTGTTCATGTCAGGATGCTTATCTCACAAAGACATCTTCAACATTGTTATATCACATTTTGTGACAATCACATAATATACATTTTCAGTCTGTATTGTACCATATTGATATGTGATTAGTACCTGATACAACTGTCTTGCACTAACGTGCCCCTCATTTGTTGTATATTAGGATGTTTCACCTTTCCTTTTTTCCTGTGTTCATTCCTACAATTTATCTGTGTGTCCCTATTCAATGCACACATTTCCCTTGACTGTTTATTTTAAATGGCAGTCCATGTACCCTTACAGATTATTTACACTATTTTTGTACAGAATGCCTGGAATGGGATTTCACAATACTCTGCATTGCATACACTGTCCTGTACTGTGTTTGGAACATATACATTACTTTACATTAAACCCTGGTAATCATTGCGGCATTCCATGTAATCATGCTAACCTAGTTTGCTCTGAGATGAAAATGATTGCTATTCGTGTTGCTTTACATGGTTTCCTGGCTAGCAACACTGTTGCCAGCCACAAAACCATGCTTGTTTATGTTTAAATGCAATGCGCAGCATGAATATGTAATTAGTGCTGCTGCTCACCACTCAAGCAAGTAAACTCCAAGTAGGTTTCGTGCAAAGCCTACATGGAGTTTATTGAAGTCCAGGAAATGTCTTTAATGAGATTGTTAACATGAAAGTTACTCTTTCAGAATATATAAAAAGAGGCTGACAGAAGACCTGATAAGGCTGGGAATGCTTTATTGGCTCAATAAGATGGCATGGAATGATTAGAAAACATATATGGCAAACACATGCAAGATTATCAGACATAGATTTGATGCAATTAGAATTAAAAGAAAATATATCTGTGCTTGAAGACCATGAAAGAAGAGAGAATCTAAGATTTGCCAATGTCCCAGAGAGCATGGAAGGCCTAGATTGTAGCACTTTATGAAGTTAAAACTGAACAGTGAAGCGACACCAATCACCAGAGCACACTGGGTCTACTTGCAAGGTAGAGCAGCCATCAAATTCCAGAAACCTATAATAATAATGTTTCAGAACTATTCATTAAAAGAGAGATTGCTAGATGAACTCTGAAAGAATGGAAAATCCATGATTTTTGAAGAGAAGAGGATTTTCTTAAACCAGGACTAATTCCTGTAAACCAGGCAAAAAAAAGTTACTTCTCTTCAAAGAATGTAAACATTTGATCATAAGATTCAGGTTAAATTATCCTTTCTCTCTGGGGCAAGATACAGGCTCTGCCTAGAAGGACGTAGAGCAATGTGAGTAACTTCACCAGCTATCCATGAGTGGTAAAGGTAACAGAAGAGTAGTTGAAGATGGGATTGCATCAACCAAGAAAGATTAGGAAAAGTGGCCAGCAAATCCTCTCCCCCACTTCAGAAGGAAGAGACAAAAGAAAAAAGGGAGGGGAACAGAAATACTAAAAAGATAAGAAAGCCTTGCAACTCAGAATCAGGATCCATTGGAATATATATTGGAAAGATGTGGGCATGGACAGGGACTGTAGCTTCAAATGTCAATTACTATCATGGCAGAAGGACATTATTAGATACAGGCTTGAAAACACTGCAGATTGGCAGAATTCTAATTAACTTTATGTTATCATGGAATGATGGTATCAGGCTGTAGAGACTAAAATATTTTATGTTAGCAACATTTACTACTTTCTGAGTTTGCATGTTTCCCCTACCACTTACTTTGATGTTACTTGACATCTCTTTGCCTTGGCATGTGGAATAATAGATCAAATTATGAGGTAAGGGACAGAGTTATCAGCTGTGAACTAAGCAGCACATCCTTAAAGGAGGGAGAAGAAATGGAAGGAAGTCCTATGAAAACAATAACTATGATTAAGATATAAGAAAAAAAATGACCAGAACTATGGTTGATAGCAAAGTTAAAGGAGAAAGAATGGATAATTCACTTAAAACCACAATGGCATTACCTTTGCATTTATAATACATAAAGAGAACATTTTGACAGTTTTGAGTTTTCTCTGGCATTCAGCTGTAAAAAGGGGGAAGGTAAGGGTGGGTGGGCTACCAAATTGTCCATTGAGATCCTTAAATAAGTAGGGAGCAGCAAACGAGAATAAATGATGAAGATTATCATGAAAAGGATGATGCTAATATCCCACAGCTTTAGGTAAGCAGATCATGGTCAGAAATTTAAAAAAATAGGACTACAGAGATATAGACAGGATAAGTGAGAGCATATTCTATCCCTAATGCCTGTGTATATTAGGGTTAAGGTAAGGGTGAAAAGGATACAAGACATGCAAATGGCAGTAGGCAGTGAAACACTCAAGAGTTGTTAGTGGATGGAGCATGTACCCTACCAAGTCATAGAAGCTGAATATATGGAGAGGAAGTTCCTATTATTTAAGATTATCCAAGGAAAGGGTACAAATGTTACACAGACAAACTATTCAGCAAAAACTGCAAGAAAGATTCTGCCATGCTAAAGTATTAATTGTGTAACACCTTAAACCTCACATAATGGAGGCCCATGGGATGTATGTAAATGGACCATTGAGGACACACCACTGTTTTAACTACAGGGCTTCTGAGTGCTCATGACTTTTTACTTTTTAATTTTTAAAACATCAGGGGTACAATTCAGGCTAATGAAGCTAAACCACACAAGTTGCAGACATGCCATGTATCAGACTTTTGTATGACCTCAGCATAAGTGGGCTGATTAACTATACTTTAGAAACACATGGAATAATACCCTGCCTAGTGCCCATAAATATTAAGATGCCTGAAAAATATCCCAAATAACATCCAAGCAAAAGGTAAAATGGTAGCATAGATAAGCCAGTCAGTAAAAAGTCCAAGAAAGACTTAGTCAAGCTAAAGTCTTTACTGTGTAATACATTAAACTTCCTGTATTGGAGGCCCATGTGATATATGCAAATGACTCCTTCAGGAGATATCAAGTATTTCAACTACATGGCTTCTGAATGCCCATTACTTATTACTTTTTACTTTTTAATTTTAAGTCTTTATGGGCACATTTAGGCCAATAAGGCCAATCCACTAGGTGTTGACATTCAGTGCTTCATACTTTTTGTATCCTCATCAATACAGCATAAGTGGATTGTTATGTTGCACATTGGGGAGGCTTTAGGTGGGCAGGCAGGATTTAAAAGTAAGTGAATGCCCAACACTTTTAGGTGGCTGGTGAAACATCATTTTATAATGCACAATAATCTGAATGGTCATATTTATCAAGCTAGCTTTATGGGGAGTATTATTATGGCATCGCGATTGGGAGAAGACTAAGCATATTTACTCCACCCTCTGGGTAAGAAAACTGAATGTTTTATTAACACAAGGAGCAGAAGGTAAGATGGCATCAAGAGAAAGGGGTACTGAGAGGGTAGGGAGGCACATCAGATCCACACCAGAAGGAAGGTGCCTAACAAGAGCAATAGCTTGTTTAATGCCAATAGAGAATATGTTTCAGGTGTACATAGCTATCAAGTTTTTGTTAACATGGTTGTCCTGCTCTCTGTACTAGAGTTGTGTCAAGTTGTGAAGAAGTTTTGGTTCTTTGTTTCTTTTTTAGTTGTGAAGAAGAAAGTAGTATCCATTGCAATAATAGTGATGATGATTCTTTAATGTTTTTTTGGTCCCCTTTCTGTTACCATTACCAGCCTGGCATCCCAGTGTCCCATATCTACACTGGGTCTATCAGCTATCTACTTATCCCCCAAGACTACTCTGTATTGCTGGGGCTGGTTGTGGATTCCAAGGGCATCCTGGGGCTCAGCAAGTTGCTGCATCTGTCCAAGGGATTACTTATTCCCTACCCACTTTCCGTGTCACTTGTGGTGATGGGGTTACATCCAAGGTGGGAGCATAATGTGGATAAGTGGCATGTCACCCTGCCTCCAAGACAGCTCAGACAGGTCCTCCCCCCACCTGTACTGAACCATGCCTCTTCCCAGTGATATCCTCAGCCTCCATCAAGGATCATCACAGAGAGACACTCCATGTAGTGCCCACCACTGGGATAGGTATGCCCATTACTCCCTGCTGCTCCATCCATTGTCCTCACTGCTAATTGAACTTAAGTTGCCTGGATCATAGTCAGAGCTTTATCTCTCTATACCACCAGAGTGGAGTGATAATGACTCCCATAATTACTGCAAGAACTGCTGCAACAATCCATAGAGTCAGAAGTGGGAAAACATAAAAATAAAAAACACTACGTATAAGTATAAATGTTTAGGTAAATTATAACTTGGAATGTAAATGGTCTTACTGATAAAGATAAGATGCTAAAATATTGAACTATATTAAGAAAGAGGGGGTAGACATAGCTATGCTACAGGAAATGCATTTGTTTAAGGGTGAATAGCAATAGTTGATGACGAAATACGAAGAGCTGATTAAGAACAGAATTTCAGCAGGGTGCTCTGCAAATGCTAGTGAAATGTGGACAAAGGGAATTTTGACTCTAGTGAAAACAGGAACAGACACAGACTTTGAAGAGAAGAAAATAAAGAAAAAAAGATTGATACATACTGACTAGAGAGTATTGGAGAGGTAATAGAATAATAGTCAGCAGTTTTTATATTCCACCAAAAACAAATAAGGACAAGATGAAATAATTGGAACAGATGCAATAGAGTATATTCAAGGACTCAGTCTGAGTGTTCTAGCAAAAGACTGATAACTTGCCATGACCTTACAAGCTGTGACCAAGGACACTGGGCTGAGGAGACTGGAGAAGAACAAGCACAGGGCAAACCTCACAAACAACCCCCCCACTTGGTGGTACCATAATATCAAGAAGCATTACAACAAGAGAAAGAAAATATTGACTAGAAGTAAAAAAAATAACATTTCCTAAAATTATAGAGATCTCATTACTGAAATAAACAACTCAGGAGCTTAATGAAATCCACCAAAGCAAAGTTTGAGGCTAAAATAGCCACCTAAGCCAAAGACAATCACAAGGCCTTTTTTGTGATGTTCATAATCTCAGAGTCAAAAAGCAGGTATAAACTGAGCTGCATGTGAAGAATGTTTCCTACACAGAGGTTGAAGATTCACCTTACCAACTGGGAGCTAAATTTAGCTCAAAGTCTACCCCTCTCTCCCCTCTGTCTATCCTACAAGATATCTAAAGCTGACTTGCCTCCAGCTATTACAGTAGACCAAGTCCAGAAAGTGCTTTCAGAACCTATAAATACTGCATTAATTGGTCCTGCAAGATCCCTGGATGCATCTTAAATAACATGAAGCACAATTTAGCCACCCCCCACCTTAAAACACTCTTTTACCTCAGCCTCCATACAGATTTTGTACCAAATGAATGTCAAACAGCTGCAGTCATTCCCTTGCATAAGGGATGATGTAACACAGAATGAGGCAATTACAGACACATAAGCCTGACCAGCCTTATATACAAAACCATGGAAATATTTATCATGGAATTAATCAATAATGACATAGGGGAACCTTCAAAAATTGAACCTATCTTAGTATAAACAAAAAGATTGTGACTAGATCATTGTCCTGTTTACTCAGCCCTCATTAGGCCAATCATTGAATATAATGCCCCGATTTGGCACTTATCAATCCAGACAAATGCATCAACAGGGACATCTACAGAGATACCTTATTAAAAGGTATATGGCCTAAATAATATATCCGACAAGGACCACCACAAAGCAGTGTCACTATACTCAGTATCCTAAAGATTGCTAAGAGGTGGCCTGTTTGTGGAATACAAAGCAACCTGTGAGCTAATACTGATGGGACTACTGTACATCATGAAGTCTAATAGCATCAGAAATCCTCAGTTCTGATATTTAAACTTCTTCTGCAATATCAGCAGAACAGTTTGGAGGGACATGTATATCTCACAGAGGATACCATCACTTTGGAACATGCTTCCCATCCACGCAAAACAAAGTTCATCCCTGTCCATATTCAAACACAACTTGGATCTCTGGAGGAGTAACAGAACATTTACCCCAGAAACTTTTCTGTACTACTAATGGGCAGAGGCAGTTCCTGAATTCTTTATTCCAACCATAGGGCACCTCAAATTATCTATGATATGATCCCTGTTATTCTCACTAGGCGTAATATATAACTATCAACCATTTGATGGATAATGCCAATCTAATACCAAATTATATAGGTTAATTAAGGTACCAAAAGGGAAATTGGCTAGGCTTAAAATGGCCTGCAAGGGCAGCTAGCCTACTACTTACATATGAACCTAAGCATCTCCATATATATTTTTATACAACTGAGGTGCTTCAAAGACAGTTCCCATGAGCACTACACTAGATCTATAAGAAAAATATTGTAGGGTGCCGGAGTGCATCTTTTGGGGATGTGAGAAGTTGGATACATTTAAAAAATACCTGAGGAAAGGTAAGGGTTGGGAGGGTGGCCTAGTGGTTAAGGTGTTTGCCTTACAAACACAAGGTGCAGGGTTTGAGTCTCACATGGGATAATTGGCTAGGCTTAAAAAAGGCTTGCAATGGCAGATAGCTTAGTACTAACCTATGAATGGATACACCACAAGATCAGTTTTTGCATAAGGTGAGTGAATCAGCCAGGAAAATCTATACGTACAAGGCTAATAATATCGTTGATACTGTTAATATCTAAAACAATGATAAGAAAAAAAAAACATCTTAGAACTAGAAATTAAGGACTTGGCATCACTAATTGAATAGATTAAATAGAAACAGAAAATTTGAGCAAGCATGAATCCAAGTTCATGTCATAGAAAGAAGTAGGTAATGTGAGATACTTTGTCCCAGACTGGGTAAAATGTGAACAGGAAATGAGACCATATAATCTCTCAGTGGATGTTGAAGGTGAACATAGCATTAAATACATTGAGATAATCATTGTCATGTCAAATGGTTAACTTGTAACTCATGGTATTGGCTTGAGTCTTCTGTATATAAATAAAAGTTGTGAGGAAAGTGCTTTAAGTAAAAAACATTCTCCAGAAAACAATTATGCACCACGCATGAGTCTAGATTTCTCATAAGATTGCATTAAAATAAATCAGGTCTACCAAAAAAAAAAAAAAAAAAAAAAAGAGCATTGATGCCCACCACATGAACTTGCTATGGTAGGATTGGTCAGCTGTATTCTACCCAAAGAGACATCAGCCAAGAAGCTAGACGGCCAGCAGTAGTACCTTATTTTCTGCATCAGAGAACCTGCTTTTCTGAAATTTTTTTTTGGTCTGACCCCACTTTTTTCTTGGTTTTGCTTGCCAGGCATATTTTTGTATGTAGAAAAAAAATGTTTTCCCATGGCAGTTTTGATTGTCCTAGCCCACTCACTACCTTTTATACCACCCATATCCTTCCAACACTGTGTGGCTTGCAACCACCATTGCAACCCCCCCAAAAAAAAATCATTGACTTACAGGAGCTCATACTGAAAAAGGTCTGTCATAGGTTCATATGTTCATAGGTAGATACTAGGCTATCAGCCCAAGGGCCTATGTAAGCCTAGCCAACAAGGTTCCCTGGCTTACGCCACCCAAGAAAGTTATTTTCATGTGCCACTGTTGAGCAGAGACACAGAAGTGATCCCCAGGGTGTATTTCCTATTTCCCATCCACTCATCAAGATTTTTCTTGAAGAGTGCTAATGAAGAACTTTGCTTGACATAGATGGGTAGCCTGTTCCAGAGTATGGGAAGTCTCTGGGACAGGAATCTATCTCTCCAGCATGTCCTGTTTATTGTGGTGACAAGGTTTAGGTCCCTAGAGCTTGTAGCTCGGAAGGATTGGGATTTCTTTAGGTATAGCATGTCCAACAGCTCTGGGTTTGACATAACTTTATATGTTAGGCAGAGATCACTTCAGAGTAGGCGATATGCTATGGAGTAAAGCTGGAGTTTTTTGAGGCGGTCAGTGTAGGGCATTTGTTTGAGACCAGTAATCCTCTTTGTGAAGTACTTCTGTGGCCTTTCCAGCTGCTGCAGATGTCTTGTGAGGTACATTCCAAAAGGGGCGTTGTACTCTATAATGGGTCTAATGAGTGTCGAGTACAGGGGAACAATGACCTCTTTTTTCCTGGATGAGAACCCTTTTATGATGATGTGTGCCACATAGAAGGACTTCCTGACTACTGTGGTGATGCGACTATCAAAGGAGAGACTACTGTCCACCTGGGTCCCAAGGTCTCTTATCACACATTTGATGTTAAGTAGATTGCTGCCTATTTGGTAGTTCATGGGTACAGAGTTTTTACCAATGGGGATGACACTGCCGTTTTTGGCATTGAGCTTGAGGCCATGGCTCTGACACCAGGCATCTGTCTCAGCAAGGCTCTTTTGTAGGATGTCCACATCATTTGGGGAGTTGACTAAGTTTGCAGTCATCTGTGAACTTCATTAGCCAGAAGGCCTTCTGTGTTAGCATGTACTTCAGTGAAATAGATACCAAACAGGAGAGGTCCCAGGATGGAACCCTGAGGTACTCCACTTGTCACTGCTTTCAGGTCAGATTTGGAGTCTGCAACTTTTACAGTGTGGGTTCTGTCAGTGAGCCAGTTGGCAACCCATCTTGTGACAAAGTGATTTATACCTAGTTTAGTGAGTTTAGCTATAATTCCAGAATGGGGGATGGTGTTGAAAGCCTTGACAAGGTCAAGATAGGCTGTGTGAACCACCTTACCCTCATCTACGGCTTTGGTGACTGCCTCAAAGAAGTCAGTCAGGTTCAGGAGGCATGATCTGCCTTTCACAAACCTGAGCTGGGTGGGATCCAGAGTTTGGAGGTTACCAGTGTCTTCATTTTTGAGTTCCATGATGATACATTCCATGGCCTTGCAGACCAGGCTCGTCAGGCTAATCGGTCAATAGTTCATGGGATCAATGGTGGCTCCCCATTTGTGGAGTGAGATAACTGTTGCTGTGTGCCATTCAGTGGGCACAAAACCTGATGTGATGCTATTATTGAACATGGTGCTTAAGTGGGGAACTAGTTTGTTCTGAAGTTTGTGTAAAACGCAGCCTGGGATGTTGTCCGGTCCCATGGATGCTGTGTTTTTGGCTTTAGAGAGTGCAGCTTTTACCTGTGTAGTTGTGATTACAGGGACTCTGCATTCCTCCTGTATAGATATGGACCCTTTAGGTGGTGAGGAGGTGGTAAAGTTAGCACTGAGCCTATCTGCCAGGATGTTGGCAATATCAGTTGGTTCGGTAATTTTCGTGCCTTTGTGCTGTAACTCAGAGCAGATCTGGGTGTTGCCATCGAGATTCTTGACATAGCTATAGAATGCTTTGTGGTTGTCCTTAGAATTAGTGGTGATTTTGTTTTCATAGCTAGCTTTGGAGGATCTTATAAGGAATCTCAGCTTCTTACTGAGACTGACCAGGGAACTCCTCCACTCATGGGATTTTACTCTCTTTTGCAACAGTTTCTTCCTTCTGTTGTATAGTTTGTTTATGGCCTGGGACCACCAAATTGGCTTCCTTTTTTTGGAGGATAGCATCTTGGTTCTGTTTGGGATAGTACGATCCATGCACTCATGTAAGTGCTTATAGAGTGCATTTGTGTAGGATTCATCAGTTGTAACTGTATTGTCCATCTGCATGGGTGTCATGAACTTCACCACTTTTGTCTTAAGAAGCATGAAGTTGGCTTTGGAGAATTTTTTACCATAGTTTCCTTAATAGGGGGTGGGGGCGGGGTGTGGATATCAAGGGTGATTAGCTTATGGTCGGATCGGACCAACGAGGAGTTGACTTCAGGTGTGGAACACCGGTCACTCATGTTGGTAATGACTAGGTCTAGGATATTGTTGCCCCTGGTGAGGGTGTGGATAAGTTGATCCAGGGCATTGGTGTTTATGAATTCCAGAAAGCGTTGAGCTAAGGTGTTGGTACACGAGTAGTTTTCTCGGTTAATGGTGGGGTAGTTGAAGTCGCCCATTATTAGGGTGTTTGGTTGAACCCTAATATTTTCCAGTACATCAAGAAAAGAGGAGTGGGAATCCTGGGGCATGGTGGGGGATCTGTAGCAAGCTACAATTTGGATTGCAGTTTTGCCCAGAGTTTACTTGGATAACCTCGGATGCATTATGCTGAGCAACTAGCCTGGAGGCGTGGATATCCTTAATGAATATGGACACACCTCCCCTTTGGTGTTTCAGTCCAGGTTACATGGTCGAAAAGTGTGGTATGAGTTACAGCCTGGTAGTGCAGGGGTTGCTCTTTTGTCCTTCATAATCAAGCACATTTGGCGTACACATATCCTAAACACCTGTAAAGATGTGTGTATCCACTCCCATATCAGGGCTGACCTGCATTGCACAATTGCTGCTGAGTGTGTCTCTATCAGTAACCCTGATACCACTTCTGCACAACACCATGTTGGGGTCTGTTGCTACTCTTTCCCCATAATCAAAGTTCTCACAGCTAATACCATAAATTCCTCTGCCATATGTTTGCAAGCATGACCACTGATGTACCTGTATTTGCAAGCAGTACCAGACAGGATAATGCATATACCTTCAGCAGCTTGAAAGCTGCCTTCCACAACTTGGAGATCCTTAAGTTGTTTACTTTATGGACACAAGGTGCAGGATTTGATTCTCACATGGATTAATTGGCTAGGCTTAAAATGGCCCACAAGGGCAGTTAGCCTAATACTAATCTACTGGTGGGAAGTTGGCAATGGTTAATGTTCCACAGTTTTCCTTCCTGAAATCACTTGTAGTGTGCTTTCCAGTTAACAGCATTATGAATTCTTACATAGTGTGATGATGCTCTATGTCATTCGCTCATGCTTTTATTGCACGTGTTGAGCATCTGGATGTGTTGATAACACAAATGGTGCAATTCCTGAATCTTTCTGAATAACTCAGTTTGCACGTCACCTTTGTGTGTGTTTATTATGCAAATGAAAGTGTATATTGCACCGATTGACAGACACTTGCAGAAAGTTCTACATGGTGTCATGTACACACCTGAACACCTGCAGGGCACAACATGAGAAATGAATGGGATTTAAGGCTGGAGCCAACTGAGAGTAGATATAATATCATTGTCAAAGCATATTCCATGTTGACCAGCAGTGGTTGCCATATTTCACAGCTCTAACCCTGCATTGCACATGTTCATCAATAGCATGATCCATCTCAAATCCTGCCAGTGACCTTGCTACTGTGTTGCCTAATATTGCACAACAAATATTAGAATGGGAAATGGGCTTTTCAGTCTGTAAATAATAGTGAATGCTCATATGGGTGAACATTGATTTTAATGGAGTTTTTGCTACTAGCATTTTGTATGAGATCATGCTGCAGTGGGGTAAGGGAATTTGCCCTTACCCAACTTTGTTGCAATCTCAAAGTTAGCAGGGGTATGGGAGTGAAGCCTCCTCACCATATGGCAGGTGCAGCTGGACTTGACCCCTGCAATTTTTTGATCATTTTAGAGTCAATCTAAAATGATCATTCTTTTGATGGTTAGTACCGTGAATGTTCAATGTTTAATGATAGACTCATACATATGTATATCTATAAATATATATATATATATATATATATATATATATATATATATATATATACAGATACAGACACACACACACACACACACACACACACACACACATATATATATATATATATATATATATATATATTTATATATGAGTTATTTACAAAAGGTCGATCATGTGTTTGATTGACATCTGTTTAGTCAACCATTTATGATTGACTAAGCAGCTGATTGATATGTGTCCCAAGATCATGCAATTCCTGGGGTTGGGAATATGCTCTAACCACTTTTGCGCTGTCTTGGAGTTAGTATATGTAATTAGCTAGGGCACGAGGTTGCAGAGAGGCATGTCCTCTGCAAAAAACCAAAGTTTTTATTTATTTTTTTAAGTTTTGCATGAGTCAAGGCTGTTTCTCGGTACATGCATAGTGGCATGTCAACGTTGGCGTTTTATGTTTTTGTATATTTATAATAGAGTCAGATAATTATATATATGTATATATGAAGATTTATTCATGCATATGCAGACAGTCATAGATAGAGATGCATAAGTATGATATTACAAAATTTACAAGTATATTCTTTGCTACATAGCCTTTTATTTATGCAATTTGTTGTCAATATCACCTTATAGTTGATTGTCCTTACATAAGACATTTATAACTTTCTTGTAGCTTCACTGTGGAGACTGTAGTCCACTTGGGCCTGTTTTAAGCTCTATGTATCTGCTGTTTGTACCAATTGACCATTAAAAGGTATTGGTTGTGTTTGTCAGTATTATCTGCTTGATGTTGCATTTCAGCACTCCTGCCTGAATAGCTCAACAAGTAAAGGCCTTACCTTTCCTCGTATGACTGTGATAGGTTCTTTATTCAGCTCTTACAGAAAGTGATTTACACACATATACCTCTGTGTACCAAGGCCACATGAATAACCATCCTGTGTTTGAGAAATGTGTTGGGTACTATAAAAACTCTTTTTACATACCTGTATGTCATAATTAGAGTAAATTATTTTGTGCATACCGATCCTTCTATGCTAACATATACAAGTCCTTGTACAAATTTCTTGGTGTTTAGCAGACCTTTCTGCACACACAGATTGAGCATTACAATGTCTGCATTCTTTTTCTTAGTATGACTGCTGCTATGATGGTGTAATGGGTAGGGCACTTATCTTTTATTGCTAAAAGACTGTAGTTATGGGTGTCAAATAACACAACAGGTGCTTTCTTACTATGTCTGTACAGCAAATAAAGAGGGAGCTTGACTGTTAGACTTTAGTTGCCTGTGTACTGTTGGTGATACCTCCTTGTTGCAGGTATTGAAATATATCCCTGCTGTAATATAGTTATTTCTGATGTCACATATATGGCTAGCTATATATAACTGCATGTTTGTATTTCTCTCCCTCATGCTCTTTGTTGCTATCCTTTCTGTGTGTTACCTTTTTTCTGTTTCCATTGTTATTTCTCTCTATGTATAAATTTACTTTCCTTTTACATATAGCCAAAGCCATGACCCTGTTCCACACTGCCATCATCTAACCATACTCCAGTGGAGAGGGTGCCCAGGGTCAGATTTGATCTCACACTGCCTCCTGTGACACAGTCTGATATTCCCCTCCTTTTTGTTTGTCTGCCCAGCTTTGTTTGTTGTCCTCTCCCTCCCATCATCATTGCCTCCTTTTGTTTGTCTGACAACCCCCTCTCCATTGTGTTCCTTCTCCCTCTGTGCTTTAGCATCTCTCCTGTCAGTCATACCTGCCTTCTGTAGTTATTTATTTCCACTGCTAACACACCTACCTTCCTTTTACTTCCTTCCTTCCTTCCCCAAATTACCTTATTTCCATATATATATATATATATATATATATATATATATATCTATAGATAGATATACAGGCACCAGTCTCACAAAACAACAAGAAGTTAGTCCTCTTTCCTTACCTCCCTTGCTCATTCCTTTTAATTTTGCTATATGTCTTTCCTTCTTCTTACTTCCCCATTTTTCATTATTTTTTTCTATAATCCAATTTTCATCCTTTAATTTGGTCAAAAATGTATGAAAACATCACTCAAATGGGCCTTTAAAGATTCAACATAGCATCTCCTTATTGCTACTTTTGTGTGTGCATGGTCACACCAAGCTGCACATATGTGCAGCATGACCACTGCTATCCTCACCTTTTGCTGTAACGGCAACTAAAGGGTTTGTGCTGTCATCACAATGCTTGCTGCAGCCATGAGTGGAATGTTTAAAAAGTTTCACACTGCTTTTCCCCACTGTTAATTCTAAACAAGCTCTGGGCTTCATTGCACACAATAGGTAGACAGCAGCAAGCAAGCTATGGCTATGTCCAACATGTTTCTGAATCCCAACCTTAGCATTCTTTTATAATGAGTATTATTATAAGAAACTAAAATGGAGTGGCATGAGGTCGTGTGTCCCTCAGTTAAGCAAAATATTCACATGTCAGTATGAAAACAAAAATATGTTTTTGGTGAAATTAATGCATTTAGAGACAACATCAGAAGCAGGGCTAGAATGGGGTAATAGGGCAAAGGTGGCAAACCCCTCAGGTGCAAGGTGTTAAGAAACCTGATCAGCCAAGGCTGATCAGTTGGTAGTGTATTCATTTATGTGCCAGCATTTCTGAATGCTGCTTTTGTGGTCAGGACTAAAGCAAAGCACTTGCTTCTGTGCCTCTTAAGTGCTGTAACTTGTAGCAAGCTGCCAGCTATTACTTTGGGCCACATACTGTGTTTGTTGGCTTTGCTGATAGTAAGTTTTTATCTGGTTAACAGTAAGTACTAATTGTCAGTTTATTGATTATCTGAGTAATATAATTAGTATGTAGTGATTAATATGCACTAGAGTAAAATCACTACTATAGACAAATGAGGTATTAGATGATTATTTTATAACAATGTGTAACTGATTCCTTTCTTGAAAAAAAGATCAAGTTAGCACTCAGTTATTAGGTTAGGTCAGTGGTGTTAACCTCAGGTGATCAAACTGTCATGTCTGAACATAATAAAATAACTTGAATTTGTTAGAGTTCGTAAGTCTGAAGAATGCTGCAGTGTAGATGTCCTTTGTCTTAGACACCTGCATAGCTAGATGTTAAGAAAAAGGTCAGAACCATTGGCCAAACCTTATTCAGAGACTGTAAAGAGCAATATATGTATAATGATACATTTACTCATGTTTTCTTTTAAAAGTTGAGGATATTAACTACCTTTATTAAAGTGTTGACCTCATAATATGATGAAAAATGTGAAATTAAGATAAATATAGCATACAATATGCCCAAGTGATGCTAACACTATTACAAAAGCTATCATGAATAATGGAATAATTTTGTCAGAAGCAATTGAAATTTCAAGGCTTGATAAGACCATAAACTACATTTTCTTACATGAAAGATAGGAATATTAAAAAGGTATCAGAATGTATTCAAACATAAAGTGGGCATAAAAATATTAGAACAAAAGAAACATCTTGATTGTGACCTAATCCACACCTACACCTTAATTACACACTCATTAATTGTTGTATGAGTTTTTTTAATTAGTATGGGTACCTAAGTTAACAAATTCATGCTGCATTTTGCTTGTAACATACTGACATAACTTGTTAAATCAGACCAGTTTTATTTTCAATGTGTTAAAATTCAGGGAAAAACATTTTACAGATAAATGTAAATAAACAATGTAGTCATGATATTTATTATTAATATAACCTACCTGGATAGCCTTCTCTGAAATGGCAACATTCTGAAGAAGCATTCAAATAATTCAAGAATGCATTAATTTGGTAATTAATATGGCTTCTCATTGGTTAGTCTGTAATCAACCTCAGAAACAATTACAAATCCTATTTTGGTTTCGTGCATAAGTAATAGTATACTAATTCACTTTTGCCTTTCAGTATTTAATAATAATGCTCTCAGGACAAGCTTTTATATAATCATAGGTTTCTAGAATTAAAGAAAATGTCAGGAATATGCAGCTTCAGCAAATACACAGACATATTCAAAAAGAAAAACAGAAATGCTAAAGCAGCAGTTAAAGTTCTACACATACATACTCTTAGCTGAATGTACCTTTGTCAGCAGTTTCTCATTCTTCTGAAATTTACAATAACTTTCTAATGCCGATAAAGAACTATAACATTTGAATTCTACTCTGTACTAGGACTGCAGTACTCAGTTCATTTTGATTCACAATGAACTTTCTCTATCAATGAGTTGAGACATAGCCAGGAGACAAGTAGCCTGGCCACCAGAACTGAACGGAAACAGAAAATACCTAAATCCTGCCTGCACACATCTCACACCACATAGTTTTTTTGTGTATGCAAACTCAGCAGTTAGAAACCAGTGGGGAAGGGGAAGCACCCCTAAACTGTACACACCAGTCACACAAACAGCAATTCCAATATGTCTTACAAGTCTGACAAGATTCATGACAAGAAGTAAATTCAACCACTTATAATTCGGCAGAGAGAAACACTCAACTGGTCACTGGGGAGATATAAGGCAACTTCATAAAGACTTAAGTTCTTTTGTTGGTTTCACTTATTGATAATAAAGTCAGGTGTTCTTTTGATCAGATCTGACATTGAACCAAAACTGTTTTATCATCGACGATGCAATGATGCTATGATGCAAGGGATGGTGTAACTAAAGCCCCAGGCATACTACAAAGACGGAGAGAGAGAAAGACAAAGACAGTCAATTTACAACAGATCATGTTTACATTTACAGGACTGCATCACATACACAGATGCTGTAGATATAGCCAACCTACTGGATGACAGCAAAAACTTCACCCCTCTATCCCATCCATTAGTAAATCAGGACATCACCAGTACCTGCCTGCCTCCCCTTATCTCTGGGGAACAGGTCATCACTGCCCTCCCAAAGGCAAAAAATACAGCCTCCATGGGACCCGATAACATCCCAGGCAGCATCCTACATGAACTCATGCATTAACTTGCAGCACCATTAGGCACCCCATTCAACCAAAGCCTGAGTACCGGCTTTGTCCCAGCCGAGTGGAGGACAGCCACTGTCATCCCTTTACACAAAGGTGGAGCATCCACCGATCCAGGAAATTATAGACCCATCAGCCTAACTAGCCTGATCTGCAAGGCCATGGAATGGATTATCATGGACCTCATTAACAGGGACATTGGCAAAAACTTGTCCCCACACAGTTTGGATTTTTTAAGGGAAGGTCATGTCTGTTAAATTTGGTCACCATCTTTGAGACAGTCACCAAAGCCATGGACGAGAGGAAGACGGTGCACACCGCCTACCTTGACCTGACCAAAGCCTTTGACACTATTCCCCACTCATGCATAATAGATAAACTCTCTCAACTAGGCATCAATCCATATGTTACCAGATGGATAGCAAACTGGCTCACTGATAGAACCCACCTAATCAAAATAGGGGAAGCCACCTCAAACAGTAGACCCCTAACGAGTGGCGTACCTCAGGGATTGGTCTTGGGGCTTCTGTTATTTAGGATATACTTCTCTGAGGTGCAGGCCAAAACCAGTGGGCTATGGCTGACCGAGTTTGCAGATGACTGCAAGTTGGGAGCAGTTATCAATTCCCCTGAGTGATGTGGACATCCTCCAAGAGGGTCTCACCCAAACAAATGACTGGTGGGTGCCAGAAACATGGCCTCAAGCGGAATCCCAAAAAAATGCATCACCATCCTCTTTGGGGAGAGTGATGTCCCCACATATTATCACATTAATAACAATGTCCTAAACACACAATCAGTCGTATGGAATTTGGGAACCAAGGTTGATAGCAACTTGACTTTTGACCACCATGTTGCTTCCTTTGTACGGAAAGCTTTCTACATGGTCCACCTCATAAGTAAGGGTATCTCATCCAGGGACAAGGAGGTCATATAACATCCCTGTATTCTTCCCTTATAAGGCCAATTACTGAGTATAACTCCCCCTTTAGTATGCACCTCGCAAAGCACATGGAGCAGCTGGAGAGACCACAGAGGTTCCTCACCAGGAGAATCCATGGACTCAAACATCTACCCTACACAGATAGGCTAAAATCCCTGTCCCTCTACTACTCAGTTTCATACAGACTCCTCAGAGGTGTCTTGTGTCTGGCATACAAAGCAATCTCAGACCCCGCCTTGATGGGACTGCTGCATATCCGCAAGTCAAGCTCCACCCAAGTAACCTGCATGCATGACCTCAACCTGGCCTATGACATCAATAGGACCTGTTGGCGGGACAGATTTGTGTCCCAGAGACTCCCCCATCTGTGGAATAGACTCCTTCTTCACACCAAGCAGAGTACATTATTATCCCTTTTTAAGTGCAACCTGGATAACTGGATGGAAAACAGATAATACACCCCTGGGATTCCACCTGTGTCCCTGCTGGACAGGAGCTTTGGGTGCTGGCTTATCTGAACATGGGCTAAACTCTTGGCTATGCTTATAAGGGCCTCAGGGCCAATAGCCTAGTAACTTCCTATGATCCTATGCTGGAAAAAATATTCATTTATATAAAATACAGTTTCACTCAGCATACTTACTTACAAGGCATTTTCTCTGAAATATTATTAGCAATTCAGTCAACTGTGAATATAAAGGAGGAATGCTCCAATAGACAAGTTGCAAGTACACTCATTACATTTTCTTGATCTGTTATTTCATAATACGACAGGCTATGAATATGCTGCCGTATAGTAGTACACTTCTATGGTGTCATACATAAGCAGTATTTGTCAAACATTCATAGACTTATTTTTGCAATATAGCAAGCATTTGTGTTGTCATTATGTAAACATCGAATTGTCTGGCTGTGTAATATATTAATATATTGTGTTACAAAGCTGCACCCTTGGATATCAGAAGTAGGGGTCTATATCAGATAGTCAAAGTTCCGTAACTCCGAACAACTAATGGTTGAACCATTAAGTTCGAAGTTACAGAACTTAAACTACCAATAAAAAAAAAATACATCGGACAAAAAAATAAATTGTTGTATGCAGGGGGGCAAGCTCCCCTGCACCCCCACACCCCCCTGCTACTTAAATATACCAATACCGAGATCGCACCACATTGAAGTGAATGGAAATCTCCGCTAATGGAGATTTCCATTCACATGCTCAAACTTTTACAAATTCGAACATATGGTCTCGACCATATGTGGTTCGAACTTGTAACAGCTTGACTACGTGATAGGAACCCCAGAAGTTTTATATATATCTATATAAATATATATATATATATATATATATATATATATATATATATCTATATAAATATATATATATATATATATATATATATATACACATATACACCTAACAAAATAGCAAACAGTTAAAAAAGACTGATCTAAAAAGAAATAAAAACAAAACATAAAATACTATTCTTTACAAGGGGCAAGCTAGCCTGCACTCCCAAAACCCCAGAAAAGTATTGATACCAAATACAAGATCTCACAGCACTAGGGAAAGGGCAAATTTCCAGTCACTGCTGTTCAGCAATCTTGCATACACAGCAGACTGCATTAATAGAATTTTATCTCTTAAATCAGAAAACAACTAAAAAAGAATGTTCGATATTTCGAACATTCACTTATATGAACTGCACCAATATCTGTCTGTGTGTGTGTGTGTGTGTGTGTGTGTGTGTGTGTGTGTCTTTTAGAGAGAGAAAGAGAAATATACATATATGTGCATATATAAATGTATGTGTAAACATGTATATTATGTTATACATTCATATATATATATATATATATATATATATATATATATATATATATATATATATATATATATATGCATTTTGCAAAGCAGAAATACACTCATTCAGTTTTGCAATATATTAACACCACCTATACTGAAAAGCAAAAGATGACTGAAGATTGCAAATAGGAAGAAATACACTTGTGCCGCCATATCTGACTACTGTGGAGAAAAATGGGAAAAAAAACAGATCCACTGCTAGCGATCTTACAAGGAAACTAAAAACCTGTCAAGCCACAACTGCACTATCACACACAACAAAAGTTTGTCAGGCTATCATCCAACCCCTCACAAAGCCAAATATAATCAAATCCTAAATAAATGTCAGTATAAATAAATCAAACAGATTTATTTAATAGGCTCATCAAGACCAGATGAAGATTATTGATTTTTCTGCATACAGTGCTTTGATACACTATAGCTTGATGTAATGCAGACTGCAGTACAAACTGACCAGAAGTAGTAAGAAATATTGGGTGCTATAAGTATGCTTTTTCTGCATTCATAGTGAATGCTTAGAATATACTGAAAGAAAGAAAGATCACTAGTGCATCATAAGGATGTAGGAATGGTGGCATATAAAACTTAAGGAGGAGAAATATTATTACAAGATAAAAATGTGCTATCTTTGAATCTGAATTTTACAATTTTCAGCAATATAAAGCACGAGTAATTAAAAATGTATTAAAGAATAGTATTTTCTCACTGATGTACGCCTTTGAAACATGTTTTATGTGAAGGTCAAAGTTGGGTTATAAGCCAGTGAAGAATTAAAATGGTCAGAAACTGTAAACAAATTATAAGAGAATAAAAGATTTGAAAGCTTAATACCTATATTTAAATTTAGAGTAGAATATACTGCTGAGCCTCCCCCAGGAATATTATTCAACTATACTAATTTTGATATCGCCTTAGTTCACAAATTGGGGAAAAAAAAAAACAATATAGTGGTATGTCAATTTTAATATTTCCAATGGCAGAAATGAATTTTGTATAAACAGTAGAGTAAATATCTGGTTTGTATTTTACCCATGGGTATTTCATCTCATTCACTGATGAACAAGGAAAGAGAAGCATTTAATATTTATGTTAGGATTGCTAAAAGGAAAAAGAGTATACGTGAGATTCATTAACACATACACTAAGTGTACACCGTTTTGAGGGAGCAGACAACACAAGCATAACTTACACCTTCTTCCTCCTAATTTTAGTTTTACTACTGATTTTCTTGTAGCCTTAAATATTGAGGAGGGTTCATAAAGGTTACCACAAAGTATAGACTGCATGTACACTTAGTGTAATCTTTCTGAGTGACTAGAAAGCACAAAAAATGTGGTAGGGATTTCTTGAACATGGATTGTGTACACTTGGTGTAGGTGTTAATGAATCTGGCCTAATATTTTTTTCTAAATTAAGTTTGTAATTAGAAACCCCATAATAATCATGTATTAAGTCTAGTAGACTAGGTATGGTGACATTTGGATTTTGTAGGTATAGCAAACTGCAAATGAAGCAATGTTGATATGTTGATTGTCAAATGTTAAACCTTGGATTATATGGTTACAAAGTTTATTTGCATACTATGACTCAAGAGAAGGTATGAAAAGATAAGATGAAGAACACCCTTGCCTTATTCCTATTAGAATTTTAATTGCGTCAGAAAGCTGATCTATGTTATAGCTATATATACAATTGAGTAGACACTTGAGTAATACAGAACTTAAATACATTGAACATAAGTCTTGGGGAAAGTACAAGTGTTCTTCTGAACAAGAGTCACATGAACAACATCAAAAGTTTTAACCAAGGAAAAAAACAGAAGTAGCTTCACAGCTAATAGAAAGAAAACAGAAATCCAGGGAACAAAAGCCATGGTGTATCCTCACCAGAGAACTTACTTTATTAAAGCTCTGTTTGAGTGCTTTTGTCTTAGAACATTGTTATTTTCTGAAGTCTTAGTTTCTAAGAGACACTCCATTTTAAATATGCAATAGTCATGTGATGAGTCATGCTAAAAATCATGTGATAAAAAGTCATATGACAACTGTAAACATAAAGTTATATACAATAATTAACATCTTTTTTGGTAAACAGAAGTAAATATTGCAGCATTAAAATCATCATTTATATTCTTGCTGGCTTCATTTTAAGAAAACTAGCAATGCTGATAGATTTATTTAAACCTAGGTGATGGCTGGCATTAAGTCTGAGCTGCCAATAGAGTTTATGGTATTTCAAAAATATCTCCCAGCTTTCCCCGCCTGAAGTCATGTAAAAAAAAACTGGTGAGGATACAGCATGGCTTTTGTTCTTTGAAGATCATAAGCTTTACTAGCATCAAGGGTAAAGACTACATGCTAATTGTTCATATTAGCATTATTGTATAAAATTAATTATAAAATTAAGTTATCATCTTAAATTTATGTTTTCCATAAACTTGATTAAAATATTTACAAGACATGATCAGTGACAATCTGAGATCTTTTGGCTAGAAAGATATGGGAATCTCAAAATCTAAGTTTATAAGAGAAATAAGACAAACATAGAAGACAGAAGCATTTAAAATTGATTGCCTCTTTAACCTAGTTCATTTCTCCAAGTGGACAAAAGTTAATAACAAAGGTTAATATTAAAGTTCATTTTCAGTATGTCTAATTAAATCTATATAGTAAAGCCCATACCCTAACTAACCAACTTAGTCAGCTATATAAGTGACAGATCCTATAGCATAGTATGGAATGTCCCCATCAATGACTTCATGGAAGCATAACTGGTCTGCATCAAATGGATGACCTACTTAACATTATGGATGACCTACTTAACATTATGGAATATTGGTATCGTACCAACAGTTCACTACATTTGCTCATTCTCAGATTCTCATAATTTTCCCTGGATTCATCATGGCTTCCTTCAGTTATGTAGCATGACGGGCATCTTCATAGATAACAGTCTTGTCCAAACAGGAAGTTAAAGGAGAAAAGGGAGAAGGGATATTTTAGACAAAATGGCTCCAAAAATGTATTGCATTCCACATCATGACTCTGAACTTGGAGGACAAGTGCACCACACCAAGTTTTACTTCAAGAGAATTACCAAAACATGCTAGTATCTCTGCATTAAGTAAGTTTTAAGTTTATTGGGTTTCATGACTATTAAATATAGACTGTTGGAATTATAAGTGGGGTCATTCCTGTACTGTGGATAACAAATTACATTAGGTTTAAAGTATTAAAGTATACATAACTGATTGATAAAAGAGTACTGCTAGTTGGGACCACATCATCACTCCTAGGCATGCATAGTATTAGGTATAACTAAGCCCAAGAACTCATCTCTGTCCCAAAGAAGGCTAACACTGGATAAAATGAATATATAACAGTGAGAACTATTAGAATATGTTGTCTGATTGTTCAATTGTTATATGGTATTTTGGCTGGTACATAATTCATAACTCAGTTCACAGCATCTAAATAAAGTGAACAATGAAAAATGACTGAAAACAGCTGTAACACTTATCTGAAAAATGGTTTTGAGGTGGCAATGAATAAAGTATGAGTGAATGAAGCAACATTAATCTGAAAATCAAGTATGAGTAAGCAATTTACATAGGATGATCAACAGGTATTGTATTGTATTAACAATAAAAATGAACCTAACTGCAGCATACTAGTAACAATGGGTCCTATATTCCCACTGTCAGACTGGCCTGAATGTAGTATTAGGAATCAGTGTACTCATGTGCACCAATATGAGTTGAAACCCACCGAAAATCACTTAGATTACTACCTATCAAAAAAAATGGAAAAGAACAGTTTTACATAGCTTTGTACCCTCCCAATGTTGAACTCCCAGTCATGTAGGACAAAACATCCAACACTATTTACTAATATTGCAGCAGAGGTCCAAATTATTCTAAGCCATTTGTAGAGACACCTACCCAAACTTAAATTGTACTCAGCAACATGACAATGATAAGTGGTGTGTGTAGAATGAATTCAAAGGTGCTGTAAAATGGAGCAGTATGAAGATCCAGCCAATACACCAGTATCATCTTGTCAACTCCAATTAAAATATCCATTTTATAGTCACTAAAACTGTTGCACTATGCAATAGTCTCATGCAATTACCAAAAAGGACATAACATAATTAGGATCTTCAAAATATTCTCCAGCTAATACTGCTGACACTGTTTTAATCTATAAAACAGTAATATTTTTACCATATACATTATGAGAGGCTTTGTTTTGGCATATCATTGTAAGCTGTATATCTAGTAAATGAATTCCTTGGAAAGATTCATATAAGTATCTGTTTACTCCATAATCAAGCTCTCACTTAGCATGGGCAACAACTGTGCAAAATGTGTTGCCTTGGTATTCACAGTCAATGCCTCTTGGGAGTGGATGTTTTCACAAGCATATGGTGAATATGGAGTTAGTTTCCTTTGTTTTGTGGTGTAAAGGGTTCATTAATCACTGTAACAAGAGTAGTGCAAGATATGGAAAGTAGGGTAGTTCAGTATCTCGGTGGTTAAGATATCTCCAGAGTCATGGTCTGTACTGTAGTCGAGTCCGGATATCTGGTTAAATATATATCTGTATGTTTGTGTATAGGTGTGTTCTCCATGTGTCTGTGCAACTTTTCTCTGTTACTCTGTGTTCTTCCACCAAAAGCATGCTTGCTGATTAATTACTCTAAACATTCCTAATAAAATTAATTTATTCTTTCCCTTGTGGACCACGTCATTGCTGAAGAGTATCCAAAATTCAGCAAGTTGCTTAGCTAGTTAATAAATGAATATGTTACATTAACAATGGCCATGGGCGATATAATTTGAGCCCCTTTTCTTCCTACCTTTTATTCTTCTGTAGAAAAATAAACATATTAATAAGATTTTTTATTTTATTTTATGTATTTTTCATTTATCATGGCAGAACTTACTAAAAGCTTGGCAATTGCATTTGATTATTCACATCTAATTCTTAATATGAATACATGTCCTTAGCAAGTTTAATGAAGGTAGTGTGACCCCTCTCCTAAGACCATGACTGTGTTATGGTGGTGGAATTGCTTAGTACTGTCAGTAGACATGGGGATCTCACATGTGCTGTGTAGTTTGCCAGTCACTGGAACAGCTTACTTCTCCGGGTAACACAAAATGCTTCTAAAGTAAGTTTTAAGCAGACTACTAAATTAGGCATGCTTAATAATGAATCATTTAACAGTAAAATTAATTAAAGTGTAAGACATTCTATTCCCACAGTAAGTCTGGCACCTTCATAAACTAATTATTCTCAAAGTTGTATCTCCATTCAAACTTCTGAATTATAATCTACAATATGCATTTTGGTTTACTGCTATCTGCTTGCTTATTAATATAGCCTACACTTGACAATGTGCATGCCAGGGGCGGCCCGTGCTATCGGACTGCTGGACTGCAGCCCCCTCAACCTCAAAGTACTGATAAAATAAAAAATAAAATGAAAATAAAATTTTAAATTTCGCGCATGCGCACTGCTGCTGAGACAGTCTAGTGCATGGAGCATGCGCACAGCAGTCCTGATTGAGAATCATGGACAGGAGCGCTCCCACAAGTCTATGCAGTGCCTGGGAACTCGCTGGGGAAACGCGTCGGGGTCGGACTGCAATGTCAGCAGTCAGGGGAAGGATCGGATTGGAGTTTGCTGCAGGGGAAGATCTCGCGACGGGCAGTGTAGGGATCTGGATTGGAGTTTGCGCCGGGCAGGGTCGGATTTGCGCAGGATTTACTTACTGGATGTATGGTGGCTGCAGTCTCGTCGGGATTTACGTACTGGATGTATGGTAGTTTTGTGGACAGGGATTTACTACAGGACCAGGTGAGTGTGTGTGTGAAAATGCCTCAGGTGGGATGTACTGGTGATTAGACTCATGGTGGTGTGGTAGGGAATACCTCAGGCTTGAACCCTGTACCTTGTATGCAGGTGTTAAAGACCTGAATTCCCTACCCACCACCATTTGTAAAAAATTGCAGATTTTTGCCTCATATTTGAGCTGATCTATTCCTCATAATATCTGTGGTTTTTAAATATTGCAATGCTTGAAATTTGATGGTGCAGTGGTAGCATTGATGCCTCACAGCTGTAGGTTCTTGGGTTTGGTTCTTGGCTGGGGTGACTTCTTTGTGGGGGGGGGTCTGTATCTTCTCCCTGTGTTTGTGTGGGTTTGCTTTTGTGTCCTCCCATGTTACAAAGACATGTCTGCATTATTTCTTCCTGGGCCTCTGCTGAGAATTGTTTTTTTTGTTCCAAGTCAGACTGTCCTGATTAACAAATGTTAAATAAAATTGACAGGCATTTGAATTTCAGACTTCAGGTTTCTGAATGTTTAATTCCTTGCATATTTGATGGTGCAGTGGTAGTATTGTTGCCTCACAGCTATAGGTTTTCTGGTTTGATTCTTGGCTGGGGTGCCTTCTGTGTGGAGTCTGCATCTCCTCCTGTGTTTGTGTGGATTTGCTCTGGTGCCCTGTCATTTTACAAAGACATGTCTGCAATATTAATCCCTGGGTCTCTGCTGAAAATTGTTTTTGTTCTGTCAGCAGTAAAATTGACAGGCATTTGAATTTCAGACTTCATGTTCTTCAGAATACATAGTAACACAACCTTTTTTTTCTAGCAATTCTCTAAGTTTATAAGATGAATATTTGAAATTTGTCCCTATTTCTGGGACTGTATTCCCCCATTATTGGCTTCGTCCAGGTTTTTGTGCTAAGGTTGACAGCTATGGCAAGAACTGAATTCACTGAATATGTTTGAGGGCTGTATTCCCTCATTACTGGGTTTGTCCAGGTGTTTTGTACTAAGAGGTTGACAGCTATGGTGAGAACTGAATTCACTAAATGATAGCCATTTAAGTTTCAGTCTTCCTCTCTTTTACAAAGCAGCTGATGTGGCGTAGTGGTATGCTACTCTGACTGTTTTGCTCAGGGACCTTGGCAGTAAAATGTATGGTGGTAACACAACATATTATTCTAGCAACTTTCCAAGATTATACAAGCAATGTTTAATGTGTCCCTGGTTTTTGGGCTTTTGACCCCCCCCCCCCACCAATACATTTTGGCTTTTTCCAGTTTTTTTGTGCTGCGAAGTTGAGATGCAGTTGAATATTGAGTAGATTTTACAAGTAGCTGAGAGCTGCAGGGGAACAGAAGTTTAGTGTTTTGCCTTGTTAATAGCACAACAGGTTGTGTACTTGCTTTTGATGCAGAAGGCTGTGGGTTCTACTCCCACAAGGGGTAGATGCTGCATACTGAGAATGTTCTCCTTGGTGAAGATACTAACTATGAGTCTGTTATCAGTTTGCCATCCATTTCCTCTTGCAATATTATTACTAGCTTATCATTTTTTAATGTAATATAGGCAATTTATTCCTGAGGGGCAACAGACACTTTATTTTTCGATGAAACCATGAAATATAAAGGTGATTGCTAGCAGCAACCTCTTCTTTAGTTATAGATTTCTTTAATGTGGAATTATTTAGATGACTTTTACTTCAGAGATTGTGCATATTTACTGATAATGGACTGTAGAATTGTGCATATTTACTGATAAAGGTGGACTGTAGAATTGTGGATATTTACTGATAATGGTGGACTGTAGAATTGTGCATATTTACTAATAATGGTGGACTGTAGAATTGTGTATATTTACTAATAATGGTGGACTGTGGAAGTCTGAATAGACTTTTTTATGATAAATGTTCTCAACTGGGCAGTTTTGCCATTATGGGTGCGTACGTTTTGTTTCATTGCTTACTGGAAAAATGTTCAAAACAAATTTAAAACACCCTCTAACAACTGTACTGTATTGTACAAAGAATATAATTTTAGTACAATGAGGAAGGTGTATCAAAGTGCACATGTATGTTTCATATGCAAGGGGCCTATGATTTGAAAACAGCCCAAAATTAATCTTTATCTGCCACTGGCAAAATGTATTTTCTTTGAATGTGGGTTTCAATGCTGTTTCAATGAATGTGAGTTTCAAGGGCAGAGAAGTTTTAATGCTAAGTTTTCATTGTGAGACTGCATTGCTTTGTTTAGCAGATGACTTAGTGTTTGTGCTGTAAAATATAAAATAAAACTTTCAAATGAAGTCCAACTCATCAAAGAAGTAAAGCAGTATGCACATTAGTGTTTATGGTAAATGGAGTGAAATAGCCAAGTAATGGTTCATTGGAATGGCTGCAGAGGGTCCATTCAACCATGATTTTGTCAGGGGGGAAGGGCAGCAAACTCAGACAGGCCCAGCTGAACTATACCTCCCAACTGTCCAGATTTTCAAAGAATGAATAGATTTTTGCTTCGTATTTTTGGTTTGTTCTTCATAAAATTTGTAGTTTTCTGGCAAATCATTTAGGAATTAAGTCACTAAATAATGATACACTGAGTTTCAGACTTCATAACCTTCAGAAAAATGCATGTTAAAGTAAGAGCTGTCCTATCAACTGTCTCAATTTATACAAGAGCAATTTTTAGTACTGTTTATATGTGCCCCCAATATATTTGGCCTTGTTCAGATTTACTGCATTAACAGGTTGAGAGGTAGATGCAAATAAATTGCTTTATAGAATTAGGCATAGCCAACCTCTCAACTGTCCCCGATTTTTGGCTCAAAATGTTGCTCTTCCCCCTAATAATCTCTCCACAAAATAGCAATTTTGGAAGAAAACATGGAGGGTTTACAATTAAGAAAAAACTGTAATAATCAAAGTTATAGATTACTTGAAATGCATGTAGATTCTTTTATTTTGTCAGCTGCTCAAGGTAGCAGTACTAATATTAAAGTGTCCCTTCTTTGACAGGTTCCCAGCTGTATTGTGTGTCTATTTTATATTTTTGCATCACATTTTTGGTCCATTTTTCATAAAATTGTGTTTTTGGCAAATTAGTGACAAATCACTAAAGACTGAAATTAGAAAATGACAGACATTTGAGTTTCAGATGCTATACCCTTCAGATTTTATACCCTTCAGAAAATTCATACTAATGCAAGACATATTCTATTATCTTTCTAAGTTTATTAGAGCAATATTTAAAAATTGTCCTTATTTTTGGGCCCAGATTTCTTGCTCTTGAGGTTGAGAGGTATGACAAATGTGTCAGGGCCATCACAGTCAGCCAGAGACATTTCAAATTGTGACATACTTGTTGCACCCCACTCCCCCATGTAGTGACTCTGGATGTGTCCAAGCAAGGCAAGGAGTAGTTGTGTCTACCTTGGATGGGGAGGACACACTGCATAAGTACTACAGTGGCTTTTCATCTGTCCTTGATTTTGCAGAATGGTCTGTTTTCTGTCATATTTTTGTACTGTTGATTTATGCTTATTACTCAGATTTATGCTTATTACTCAAAGTGCCTGTTGCTCTGTGTTTAAGTAGCAATGCTTTAATGACCATAAGGTAAGCTTGTCTGAGATCGTAAGATGCAAGTAAGCTTTAATAAGCATACTGTTAAAGAACTGCCAACATTGAAAGCCTTTCTGTTGTTGCCATGCAGAGAATACTTGACTAGATAATGTATAAGCCTTGGGTATTAAAGGACAGGATTCCATTATTTTAAAAAGCTCATTACACTTGTTGGAGACTTCCAGTAATCTCTACAGACTTTACCCGTAAACTAGACAGAATGCCAATCATGTGTGGTCCATAACCTGTACAGTAATCCTTTAAGCAATGTATCTTGAGCTTGTTTCTTGTTTGCTTTTCATTTTTTACTTTGATCATGTTTTCCCCATGAAACAAGTTGTCAGGCAGCAGGTCTTTTTTGGATAAGAAACATTTTTACAAGTGGGGGCATCACAGAGATTTCTAGTTTCAGCATGTTACTTGGTACTTTAATAAAGCTGAATATATTACAATTAGAACTGCAGTGCAAGGAGAAGTGGTTTGAGTTGAGTGCTTCTGGTTTTTCTTATACTTGATTTTGACTGACATTCCAGTAATGTATTTAAAAAGTAATTTATTTTTTCATGCCTCACAACCTTTTGTTTCCATCTAGATATTAAGTAAGCTGTCATGCAGCCAATGCATTGAAATATTTTTATTCTTCTACACTTATTTTTGTCTTGATTGGACTTTCATAATGATGGTTTGCCACCCAGGGCAGCGTATTTAATTAAAGTTAGTTTTTGTGGTTTTGAGCATAGCTCCTCCCCTTTCTAGTTGACCACACCCCCTCCTCTTGACCCCACCCATTCAGCTGTCTCCTGCAGCCCCCCTGTGATTTGAAGTCACCAGCCGCCACTGGTGCATGCTGTATGCATCAAGATGTTTCTGCCTATTTGCAGTGGTGGGAGCTGTCCTTATCAATGATATATTTCTGAAGACTTGTTAATATATGAATATACATGTATATGTATATGTATACGTATATGGATAGATATATAAAACTTTAGTTGTTGCATTGTGTCTAGTAAATGGTCCTTATTTACTGTTGCTGGGTGATATAACTAGTCATGCATTCATGCACTAGAAAATAAATAAATATCAATGCATAGTCCTTCCCCACTTTTGTAAGTGATAGGGTACAATAATACTGTTCAGTGAATGTAGTGCTTTTTCAGTATATACAGTCTAGTGTTTGTAACCATCCTTTTTTAATGCACAGTCTAGTGTTTTTAATGCAGTCTAGTATTTGTAACAATCTTTCAAGTCTTCTCTGTTGTTTTGTCCTTTATTGATCAAGCATGGTTTACCTTCCCCTGATCACTCAGGTTCATAATCTGTTGCCTTCAGACTGTAGCCTACTTCACCATTCCTTCTTTGCATTCCACCCAAATGCATTCGGATGCATCTGAAACTGTTTCTGTGTAACCAGAGTGCCAACGTCCTTCCTCGTTGCATGCAGATGAAAGGGTGAGAGCACTTTCTTACTTAATTTTTGAAAACTATTTATTCATAATTATGCAATGACCCCCCATTAATATTCCAAAACTTCCACGCTAATTGGCCAGCTTGCCCGTTGTAAATTCCACAATATACCAACGGAAAAAGGTCCAGTTACCCGAACTTTATTCCGTTGGTATAAGATGCCCAAAACGTTTTTTTTTTTTAATAACCCCCCCCCAAAAAAAACAGAGCAACGGAGACTTTGTTTTCTCTGCTGCTTCCTTTTTAAAGCATTAATGTACTGGGTATGCATGGGAACGCAAGTCTCATACGCATGCGAGTACATCAACACAAGGAAGCAGTATACCAGCACTGGTGGAAGAACAGTAATGCGCCGTTATACAAAGACATTATTTAAGAAAAGTAAGTATGTTTTTTCTTAAATAATATCATTGTATAATAGCAATAACCGACTCCATGGTTGTGGTATATTTAAGCAATAACCGAAGACGTGGTGTGGTATATTGAAGATTTACCCACAGTTGGTGTGGTCGATTAAATAAAGTCAACTGTGGGAAAATCTTCAATATATCACAGAGTCGGTTATAGCTATTATACAATGACATTATTTAAGAAAAAAATACTTATTTTTCTTAAATACTGTCTTTGTATAACAGTGCATTACTGTTCTTCCTCCGGTGGTGGTATACTGCTTCCTTGTGTTGATGTACTGCGCATGCGTATGGGACTTGCATTACCATGCATACCCAGTACATCAATGCTTTGAAACGGATGCAACGGAGAAAAGAAAGTCTCTGTTGCTCCGTGTTTTGTTTTATTTTTAATTAAAAAAAAAATGTTTTGGACACCTTATACCAACGGAAAAAAGTTTGGGCAAGCGGACATTTTTTTGTTGGTATATTGTGGGATTTCCAACAGGCACGCTGACCAATCAGCGTGCATGTTTTGGAATATTAATGAGGGGGTCATTATATAATAATAAGCAATAACCGACGGTGGTGTGGTATATTGAAGATTTACCCACGGTTGGCTTTAGTGATCGCTTTAGTGATTAAACCACACCAACCGTGGGTAAATCTTCAGTATACCACACCACCTCATTGGTTATTGTTTAATTAAATAACTTAAGCATATTCAAAGACTCCCTATCACTAAGTGTACACGGCCTAGGGTTACCACCGGTCCCTCTTTGCGAGGGACAGACCCACTTTAGACAGTTTTGTCCTGAGAAAAACTCTAAAAAATGGCAAATGTCCTGAGATTTTAAGTAAATAAATATTTACTAAGTTTTCTTTAATAGTTGCATAAAACAGTTATTTTGTATCTGAAACACCTAAATATTATATGAAATAGCATAAGCAACTCGTATGCTACAAGAATAAGCTTTTATTTGGACAAAAACAGTGAAGTTCTGTCCTTTGCATTCCCCGTGGGTATGTCTGTCCTGCAAAATTGCACGTTTCTACAAAAAATGTTCCACTTTGGGCATTTGAAAAGGTGGCAACCCTAATTCACGGCCTAGTTTAGAATGTAAGTAACAGCTCCTTTTATGACCAACTGCTACCATTTGAACAAAACAAACAAACGAAATAACAACAAAAAGTCTTTCCCCCCCACCCCAAAATCAAGGACAGATGAAAAGCCACTGTAGTACTTATGCAGTGTGTCCTCCCCATCCAAGGTAGATACAACTACTCCTTGCCTTGCTTGGACACATCCAGAGTCACTACATGGAGTGGGGTGCAACAAGCATGTCACAATTTGAAATTTCTCTGGCTGACTGTGATGGCCCTGACACATTTGTCATACCTCTCAACCTCAAGAGCAAGAAATCTGGACAAAGCCATACACAGAAGTGGGACAAAGGCCCAACAATAAGGACAATTTTTAAATATTGCTCTAATAAACTTAGAAAGATAATAGAATAGGTCTTGCATTAGTATGAATTTTCTGAAGGGTATAAAATCTGAAACTCAAATGTCTGTCATTTTCTAACTTCAGTCTTTAGTGATTTGTCACTAATTTGCCAAAAAACACAATTTTATGAAAAATGGACCAAAAATGTGATGCAAAAATATAAAATAGACACACAATACAGCTGCTACCTGTCAAAGAAGGGACACCTTAATATTAGTACTGCTACCTTGAGCAGCTGACAAAATATAAAAGAATCTACATGCTTTTCAAGTAATCTATAACTTTGATTATTACAGTTATTTCTTAATTGTAAACCCTCCATGTTTTCTTCCAAAATTGTTATTTTGCGGAGGGATTATTAGGGGGAAGAGCAACATTTTGAGCCAAAATTTGGGGACAGTTGAGAGGTTGGCTATGCCTAATTCTATAAAGCAATGTATTTGCATGTACCTCTCAACCTTTTAATGCAGTAAATCTGAACAAGGCCAAATATATTGGGGGCACATATAAACAGTACTAAAAATTGCTCTTGTATAAATTGAGACAGTTGATAGAACAGCTCTTACTTTAACATGCATTTTTCTGAAGGTTATGAAGTCTGAAACTTATTATTGAGTGACTTCTGGCAAATTATTTAGGAATTAAAACTACAAATTTTATGAACAACAAACCAAAAATAAGAAGCAAAAATCTATTCATTCTTTGAAAATCTGGACAGTTGGGAGGTATAGTTCAGCTGGGCCTGTCTGAGTTTGCTGCCCTTCCCCGCCCTGACAAAATAATGGTTGAATGGAGCCTCTGCAGCCATTCCAATGAACCATTATACTTGGCTATTTCACTCCATTTACCATAAACACTAATGTGCTTCCTGCTTTACTTCTATGATGAGTTGGACTTCATTTGAAAGTTTTATTTTGTATTTTACAGCACAAACACTAAGTCATCTGTTAAACAAAGCAATGCAGTCTCACAATGAAAACTTAGCATTAAAGCTTCTCTGCCCTTGAAACTCACATTCATTGAAACAGCATTGAAACCCACATTCAAAGAAAATACATTTTGCCAGTGGCAGATAAAGATTAATTTTGGGCTGTTTTCGAATCATAGGCCCCTTGCATATGAAACATACATGTGCTCTTTGATATACCTTCCTCATTGTACTAAAATTATATTCCTTGTACAATACAGTACACTTGTTAGAGGGTGTTTTAAATTTGTTTTGAACATTTTTTCAGTAAGCAATGAAACAAACCATATGCACCCATAATGGCAAAACTGCCCAGTTGAGAACATTTATCATAGAAAAGTCTACTCAGACTTCCACAGTCCACCATTATTAGTAAATATACACAATTCTACAGTCCACCATTATTAGTAAATATGCACAATTCCACAGTCCACCATTATTAGTAAATATGCACAATTCTACAGTCCACCATTATCAGTAAATATGCACAATTCTACAGTCCACCTTTATCAGTAAATATGCACAATTCTACAGTCCATTATCAGTAAATATGCACAATCTCTGAAGTAAGTCATCTAAATAATTCCACATTAAAGAAATCTGTAACTAATGAAGTGGTTGCTGCTAGCAATCACCTTTATATTTCATGGTTTCATCGAAAATAAAGTGTCTGTTGCCCTCAGGAATAAATTGCCTATATTACATTAAAAAATGATAAGCTAGTAATAATATTGCAAGAGGAAATGGATGGCAAACTGATATGAACTCATAGTTAGTATCTTCACCAAGGAGAACATTCTCAGTAGCAGCATCCACCCCTTGTGGGAGTAGAACCCACAGCCTTCTGCATCAAAAGCAAATACACAACCTGTTATGCTATAGTATTAACTAGGCAAAGCACTAAACTTCTATTCCCCTGCAGCTCTCAGCTCCTTGTAAAATCTACTCAATACTCAACTGCATCTCAACTTCGCAGCTCAAGAAAACTGGAAAAAGCCAAAATGTATTGGGGGGTCAAAAGCCCAAAAAACAGGGACACATTAAACATTGCTTGTATAATCCTGGAAAGTTGCTAGAATAAAATGTTGTGTTGCCACCATATATTTTACTGCCAAGGTCCCTGAGCAAAAAACAGTCAGAGTAACATACCACTGATACACACATCAGCTGCTTTGTAAAAGAGAGGAAGACTGAAACTTAAATGGCTATCATTTAATGAATTCAGTTCTCACCATAGCTGTCAACCTCTTAGTACAAAACACCTGGACAAACCCAGTAATGAGGGAATACAGCCCTCAAACATATTCAGTGAATTCAGTTCTTGCCATAGCTGTCAACCTTAGCACAAAACCTGGATCTAAGCCAATAATGGGGAATACAGTCCCAAAATAGGGACAAATTTAAAATATTCATCTTATAAACTTAGAAAATTGCTAAAAAGGTTGTGCTACTATGTATTCTGAAGAACATGAAGTTTGAAATTCAAATGCGGTCAATTTTACTGTGGACAGAACAAAACAATTTTCAGCAGAGACGAGGGATTAAAACTGCAGACACATCTTTGTAAAATGGCAGGGCACCAGAGCAAATCCACACAAACACAGCAGGAGATGCAGACTCCACACAGAAGCCACCCCAACCAAGAATCAAACCAGAAAACCTATAGCTGTGAGGCAACAATACTACCACTGCACCATCAATTATGCAAGGAATTAAACATTCAGAAACCTGAAGTCTGAAATTCAAATGCCTGTCAATTTTACTGCGGACAGAACAAAAACAATTTTCAGCAGAGACGCAGGGATTAAAACTGCAGACACGTCTTTGTAAAATGGCAGGGCACCAGAGCAAATCCACACAAACACAGGGAGGAGATGCAGACTCCATACAGAACCCACCCCAACCAAGAATCAAACCAGAAAACCTATAGCTGTGAGGCAACAATACTGCCACTGCACCATCAATTATGTAAGGAATTAAACATTCAGAAACCTGAAGTCTGAAATTCAAATGCCTGTCAATTTTACTGCGGACAGAACAAAACCAATTTTCAGCAGAGACGAGGGATTAATACTGCAGACACGCCTTTGTAAAATGGCAGGGCACCAGAGCAAATCCACACAAACACAGGGAGGAGATGCAGACTCACACAGAAGCCACCCCAACCAAGAATCAAACCAGAAAACCTATAGCTGTGAGGCAGCAATACTACCACTGCACCATCAATTATGCAAGGAGTTAAACATTCAGAAACCTGAAGTCTGAAATTCAAATGCCTGTCAATTTTACTGCGGACAGAACAAAAACAATTTTCAGCAGGGATTAAAACTGCAGACACGTCTTTGTAAAATGGCAGAGCACCAGAGCAAATCCACACAAACACATGGAGGAGATGCAGACTCCACACAGAAGCCACCCCAACCAAGAATCAAACCAGAAAACCTATAGTTGTGAGGCAACAATACTACCACTGCACCATCAATTATGTAAGGAATTAAACATTCAGAAACCTGAAGTCTGAAATTCAAATGCCTGTCAATTTTACTGCGGACAGAACAAAACCAATTTTCAGCAGAGACGCAGGGATTAATACTGCAGACACGTCCTTGTAAAATGGCAGGGCACCAAATTCAAATGCCTGTCAATTTTATTTAACACTTTTTAATCAGGACAGTCTGACTTGGAACAAAAAAACAATTTTCAGCAGAGGCCCAGGAAGAAATAATGCAGACATGTCTTTGTAACATGGGAGGACAGAAAAGCAAACCCACACAAACACAGGGAGAAGATACAGACCCCACAAAGAAGGAACCCTAGCCAAGAATCAAACCCGAGACCCTGCAGCTGTGAGGCAACAATGCTACTACTACACCATCAAATACCAAGCATTGCAACATTTACAAACCACAGATATTATGAGGAACAGATCAGATCGAATATGAGGCAAAAATCTGCAATTTTTTTACAAATGGTGGTGGGTAGGGAACTCAAGTCTTTAACACCTGCATACAGGGTACAGGGTTCAAGCCTGAGGTATTCCCTACCACACCACCATGAGCACCTGGGGCATTTTCACACACACACACACCCCCCCACCAGTATAAACATTGTAAAGCATAAGCACCATACACTTACAATCCAGTATAAACATTGTAAAATAGAAGTAAAAAGCACCATACACTTACCTGAATATATCCAGCTAATGTACATCCTGCCCGCGCAATACTCCAAAGACCCGCGAGATCCCAAGCAAAGCCCGACGAGATCCCAAAGCTCCTTCCCGACGATGAGACTGTCCTGACTGCTGCTCTTGCAGTCCGGACGCGACCCATACTCCTAGTGAGTCTGTGCACTTTAAAAGTGCACAGACGTCTCCTTGTGTCCCCCTATGGGGACTGCTGGACTGCCTTGAGCATGCGCATAGACCGACAGTAGTCGGGACTACTGCGCATGCGCGAAGTCCGTGAAATTTCAAAAAATTATTTTTTTTTCTATTTTTTATTTTGAGGGGGCTGCAGTCCGGCAGCCCGATGCCACGAGCCGCCCCTGGACTGTATGAGTTTCACTTCAGCTGTTTATTTCTGGTTGCTGTGTTCCTGCTTGATGGTGAAAATATCACTATTTTTGACATGGTGCATAACAGCATTCTGTGTTTTGCTATATTAGTTTGCAAATTATTTATACAGGGTCTAGTTCCGTTAAAAATCTACCTTAATTATTCAAATATTAATCCAGATTTTGTATTGTTAACTTTCTCAGACTGAAAAATTACTGCCATAGTTGAAACAGTAAGCTTGTCAAGTTTGTTACCTCCATAGGCCCTTCTACCGACGTTTATATAAAACGTATTAATGCAAAAGAGTGCAGCCACACTTTAAATTTATATGTATATTTCCTATTAAAATTAATCTTAGTGCTTACAAAACTGTTTTTTTATTCTACACCACCACACTTCTTACTTGGTTGTCCATTCCGTGTTAGCCATACTGTGTTTGAGTATTTGAATGTATCTATTTAAATGATAACTATAGTAAAAATGTGTGTGAGTGTGCACATATACACACACACACACACACACACACACACACACACACACACACACACACACACATATATATATGAGTATCATGAGATGTGGTTCCTCATAAGAAAAAGTGTGAACATGAGATGTATCTGTTTGTATTTTGAGAACCTCCAACATATCCAAGGAGGATAAGCACAGGGACCTGATTTAGCTTTGATAGACCAGTAACTCGTTTACATGAGGAGGATGCAGATTGTGTATGAGTCAACACACTAACAACAACAACAAAAAAAAATAGAACTTTAAAGATTATACAAGACCAAATTAAATGCTAGTGTTAATTCTGCAGAAACTTACTGGTGTGAATGTAAGCGGGAGTACTTGTAAATCACTGGGCCACAGAATATTTGCCACATAATTTTTCTAGGTCAGTGTTAGGGATCCCTCAGGAAAAAAAATTGCAATAGTTAAGTTAGGAGGAGACCAGAGCATTTACAACCATGGTGAGAACCTGAGTAGAGACAAAATATCTAATGTTTGCAGTGTTCCTTACATGGAAACATGATGACTTGATAGCATGTGATACTTGCTCCTTGAGTGTCAAATACTACACCAAGATTTTTAAAGTTATCCACAAATTCCAGCTTCTGACTTCCATATGTGATGGTGGGTCATAGAGCACAATTATGGTGGTGGTGTGAATAGCCATCATCTTGTAGATGGGGAGATTTGAGCGATTATTAGTCTTCCAGTTCTGGACGTATTCCAAGTCATCACCGTGGAGGTGTCCAGGAGACATGGTAGTATACAGAGGAAAAGATGTTGTGTGTCTTCTGTTCATCAGTCTTGTAGAAGACTCTCCTGTTAATGAGTTGTCCCAGTGAAAGTGTATTTGGGGGGAACAACAGAGAGTCCATAATGAACCTTTTTGGGATGTTGGAAAGAGTGTCAGGGAAAAGAGTTAACACAAAACACTATCCAGTGTGTCCATCTAGAGAGGTAGAAAGCAAATAGATCCAGAGCAGTACATGTAGTCAGACAACTGCAGTGGTCCAGAAGAATGTTGTAGTGTATGATATCAAATGCTGAAAATACATTAGGAAGGATCAAAACAGATTAATAACAGTGTTCCTTCACCATACAGGACTCATTCAAGACCTGCATAATGGTGGTGCCAGTAGTACATAATCAAGCTGGGAATGGACTGCAAGTAAACTGCATTCTCAGTAATCCTTCCTGTACATTGCAGTTAAACTGAGTATGGAGACATTATATGTACTTAGCACATATATAAAATACAGTTGCAGTTTAGTTTCCATGGATTATTATATTTGTTGTCATGGTGTTGCATGTTGAGGAAATCTGTTTTCATTGAAATGGAGTACTAAGTAATCTGTGCATTGAAATGTGTTTTTCAGTGTGTCTGGACTCAAGTAGCAATCCCCTAATATTACAGAGTAAAACCATTTGTGTTGTTGGTGCTTTGGTTTTTAGATAACCGGTAATTGAGTTTCTCAATTCATCCTCAGCAGACTTGGTCCCTGTAGTACTATTCATTCTGCATAGCAACGTTTTAAATTAAGAACCATTTGCAGTTTTAACCTTCATTTTCACATACTAGGTTCTGAGTTTTTATAACATTTTAACAAACCAATGATTCTGAGAGAGTAGAAATACTGGTATGCTCCATTTTGTACTTGTTTTGCTTGGTTAAGCTTGTTTGTAATTTTGAACTTGCACTAAGTTCAGCAACTGCGGGGTAAACTCATCACAGCTTTTTTTTTTTGCTTGGATATGATTTTATTCTCTTTTTAATGAAGCTGTCATTTTGTCAAGTTAGGCATATTATCATATTGTGCTTCAACAGGATGACTTTATGTTACACTTTTTTATATCATTTTGCCATCTGTATTAGTGTTTGTTTCTGAGATCACATGCCTGTGGATAAGAGGGAGCAGGTGAGTTAAGCAGGTACTGATTGATCACTCTTTTCAATGGTACTGTGACCTCAGAGTTTATGTATATATGTGACCATTAGTAAAGAGGACTAAAGCTCTGACCTATTACAGAGCTGCTTCCTGTGCCAAAGATACAGGGAGTTTGAATTTATTTTAGGAGTTGGGGGTTGGCATAATGGTTAAGGTGTTTACCTCACAGTCAAGAGGTGCAAAATTTGATTCTCACTAAAGGCAACTGGCTATGCTTAAAATGGGCAACAAGGGTAATTCACCTAGTACTTACCTATTGATATAGGGGAAAAAAGGCATGTGGCAGATGGCTTTGTTGAAAAAAAAAGTTGTGCTTTATTTTTTAATACTTTATTATTAATTTTTATATAATAGGCCCTCTGTTGTATATGACTTTCCTTGGACTTGTTTTGGTAACCATGTTGCTTGCTTGATAAGTTGGGATTCATGGGTGTGTGCCAAGGCCTGTCTCTGATATATGTTTGTGTTAGAAAACAGACATCCAAGCAGTAATCATTATTCCTTAAGTGGACATATTTCTTTCAGACTATTTGAATACAGGGATTAGTAAATAACCTGTGACAGAGTCAAGGCTGCTTCAGCTGGGTATTTTTTTTTAAATTTGTGTTGAAAAGATATTAACAGTCTGTATATGTAGTCCAAGTTAAGATAACCTATTAATGAAATGTGCATGCATTATCACTTGAACTGCATAGCGATAGGGGGTACACCAGAACCTCTGATAAGTGGTAATTAACAGAGCATGCAATAGAGGAACATGCCTTCTAAAAGTGTGAACTATAAATTCTATAACTGCATCAAGGCAGTTTGCTTTAGTATTAGCTGTAACCAGGTGGATTAAAATCTGTATGGCTAAGTACATTTGAATAGCAGGTACTAGGAAGAGGTAGCAGACTTTCCCAATACTACAAGCTGTGGAACTTGTATTTCATCCTATCTGTTTTACATTGTCTAGTTTGCCAGCACCATACTGGCTGTACCTGATTCAAGAATGCTACTGGTAATATTCTTTATGTATTATTATGCAGTTTAAAAAGATATGTCATTGTGGATTGTAGTAGATGCCATATAGACCCTTCCTTAAGTGTAAAGTGCCTATTGCTTCAGATCTCAGTTTTTAAAGCATTTTGTGAAATTCCACTCCATGAAATAATGCACTACTTTGTTCTGTTTATTGTCAAAACATAGTCCAGTATACTTGGAGATTGGCTAGATTAAATCTTCTAATATATTAAAAGTTGTGAAATAAATACATCATTAAAAACAGCTGTCCTATTTCAAGTTATTATCAACCCACCATCACCAATATGAATGAATGAAGGGAGTTGTGATTTCTTGAGTTTGTTCATAATTAGCCCACATATAAATGGTGCAGTGTTTGAGTTTCATTCCTCAGTGACATCACCACAGGTTTATTGTTTGGATGTGACCATGTGCAGTAGTGCATCCATTAAAGCCTATGGACACATTCATATTCCTGTGTTACGTATATCATTGAGGGATAAAGTTAATTTGTGATCTTTTACATCCCTCTGAGCTGTCACCAACTCAAGCAGATGGGACCTTAGTTTAGCATCTCATCTGATGGATGCCAAATTCAGAAATGCTGCACTGCATAGCAATTTGGGGAAAAAAAATGAATCTATCTACTTGGAGTGGGAATAGAACCTGCATCTTTCTGATCTTCCAGCACCAAAGGCAGATAGGCTACTTCTGATTATAGCTCTTGCCGCACTTAACTGACTGATTGTCATGTGAACTTACAAGAAATTCTTTAAGCTAAGCAAAGAGCTATTGTATATTTACATAATAGAGAAAAAACGGATGACTCTTTGTGTTGATGCTGGTTAAAAGTACCCATGACACACAAAGCAAAAAAAACCAAACCAGAAATGTCGAGAGGATAAAAATTTAATAGTAGCAGTGACACAGTAAAACCAAACGTAACTAGAATCAAACATAAAGCTTTTGGGCATATAAGAACCCTTCTTCAGTGTGTGATTACACACTGGTGATTGCAGCTGGTTAAATGATCAGCAGTACTGCTTAAAGGAACTGATCAGCACGTCTTCTAGAGTGATAGCCACGAGTCCTAAAAGCCTGTGATAAGAACAGCTGCCCTCTTCTCCTCACCATTATAGGCTCATAGATTAGTATTAGGCTAACTGCTCTTGTGGGCCATTTTAAGCTTAGCCAATTATCCCATATGGAAATCAAACCATGCAGCTTGTGTCTATAAATACCCTAACCATTATGTCAACCTCCCAACTAAATGGCTTTATTTCACTGGTTATATATGAGAGTGTTTACTAGTTTATATAGGTAATATTTTACTATACTGTAACTAATCCCTGTTCTTCTTATAAAGATTTTTCTAACAAGTAACTCTTCAGTAAAAAAAGTTATCAACTTTGCAGCACTTTACTGACATCAGTGAGACTCAGTCTTGTGATATACAGTTGTGGGTGGTGATTACCAGGCAGCACACTGAGGAAGGAATGGGTTAGGGAGTATAATGACTGCCTGCAGCAGTCTGCAAGGAAAGGCTTCAGAATGTTAAGATGATTGGGAGGGCTGGCAGATCAGTAATATGCAAGGTGCAGCCTGTATCTTAGCCCACATTGGAAAGTGATTAGTGCTGGCTTGTAAAAGTACATCTTAGCAATCATAACTATAAATACAGGTGGAAGGGATGCAGAAGATGTAGGGTAGGTGTCTAGGCAGTAGGCAGACGGAAAAGCAGTTATAGACCATACTAGGGAAACATACAGAAAGTTGAGACTGTTCATGCATGCACGTATTACATTGCAATGCAAGGAGGATGCAAAGCAGAAGGAGTACTCTAAGCAGTGATGCAGGAGTGGCGGGTGGGCATTGTTAGTATTGCAGAAATATGGGCCAATGACAAGAGAGGAGTGGAATATGGAAACACTTGAAATTCTTTTTTAGGAAACATAAAGAACTGTGATATTTAATGGCGTAACAATCTGCCTAAAGTTGTACACTAAATGTGAGTATGAAGAGAAGGAAAACACCAAACTAGTGCAAGATAGATTCAGGGTTAGAAATTACGGTAAGTGTCCTGGTATCTAATATAGAGGAAGGGAAGAAATAGTGGTCTAATAATGTATTGTCCACCAGATACAACAGAAGAGGATGAGAGACTGGAAGGTAGACTACGTGCAGGGTATGCAGATGTTGCTAATACTCATGGGGGATCTGATTCTGCCAGGAACAGCCTAGAAGATTCCAAACTCTAGGGAAGATAGGAAGCAAGAGCTGATTGTCATTTTGGACTGTGTGTATGTGTGCGTGTGTGTGTGTGTGGGGGGGTTCAGCCAGGTGGTACAGGACTGAATCAGAAATTATACAGTTGTGGATGTGATTTTATCCAAGGCAGAATCTGTGTAGCTGTCATGGATGTCCAGGTTAAAGCACCATTAACCAAAAATGTGCTTTTCAGTAAGGAAGAGATATGGTAAAAATAAAAAGGCAAAGACATTGTTATGAGATTTTAGAAGAGTGGATTATACTATGTTTAGGAGGTGAACAAGGACGAGTTAGGAGACTGGGAGCAAAACCAGTGCAGTAAACAAGCTACAGAATGAGAAGTACCTAAATAATAGTCCAGATAATTCAAATAGAGAGGGCCGAACTTTAATAAAAAATGTGAAAACCAATCAGATCTGTTTCATTGGCATGAAATCATAATATTTTTTCTATTTAAATAGTTTTGTTTATTGTTGTATGGTCTGAAGAACTATTTTTTTTCCAGAATGAAAGTACTTACCTACTTAGTTTTAGAGAGAACTGTCTGCATTTAAGAAAGATAAAGCACAAAGACCAGACATCCCTCCTTCCAGTCCTCATAAATCTAGCCAGTGTTTTGGGAGACTCTTGGCAGAGAGCCGTAACAGAAATGCCACACAACTGGAAGGCAACATGTGTGGTACCCTTACACATGTGTTGCGCAGAAAAACATATGGAGAACTACATACCTGTTAGCTTAACATTGCTAACAGAGAAACTCATTTGAGAAAGAATCCTGAGAAGAAGGCTAGTATTTATTCTTAACAGCAACAATCTCCAGGATAGCAACTAACACGTGTTCATGGTCTGATGGAGCTCTCAGTCAAGCCTGAATCTGTTTTATGTCCTGGTTACAAGTGAACAAGACAGGGGAAAACCAGAAGACATAGTCTAACCTGGATTTCAGCGAGGGAGGAGTTTGTAAAGAACTGTGACTGAGCAACGAGACATCTGTATTCTTGAATGGTAGGTTTGGGGAGAGAAGGTCAATGCCAGGAATTAGGAGTATGACTGATGGATTACTGCAGGGATCTTGCGTGGGTCCAATACCCTGCAGTGGTTTTGTCTCTGGTATAGCTGAGGGAACAGAGAACAGGATACAAATCTTAGCTGGTGACTTAATGGTAGGTGCAGAAGTAGAGGATGGGGAAGAGTCTAGTGAAGGATTTGGAAAAACTGGGCAAGTGGCCAAAAAGGGAGATAGTTGAGGCTTAATGCAAACAAATGCAAAGCACTACAGTTAGCTGCAACACTCCTGGTGTGAGGTATCAGCTGGGTGGTGGTATTGATGGTAACAGACCAGGATAAACGTTTGGGGGTTGGCATAATGGGCAAGGTCTTTTACCTCACAGATACAAGGTACAGGCTTTGGTTTATGGCTAGGCTTGTAATAGTTTTCAGACAGCCTAGTATTTACTTTTGAACCTGTAAGGAGAGCAAATACATTTCCTTGTTTTCAGAGATTCTCTGTTTGAATTTCCATGGGTCTACGTCTGTGTTCTTACATTTTTCTTTTCTTCTCCAGTGTTATTCTCTTAACTATGTAAAGTACCAGCCCTTTGTGGATGGGACCGTCCACTCAATACATGTTTTTTTCATTATAAGAGATGCATTCTAACAGATTATGTAGTCTTGCTATGGCAAGGGTAAAACCAACCACTTCTGAGATTTAGAGAGTTGAATGGCTGACTGCTGTCATCTTGAAATGCAAGGAGCATTTGTTTGTTTTTTACTAACCCTCTCACCATTTTTTTAATCCTTGTTTGGGCAGTCACTACAGCATTCAGAGTTGAGGGTATTTAGTGGCATATATATGTCAGAGTCTCACCACAAACAATACTGACCATGTCACTGAAAGGCATCTAAGCCTTGCCAACACCCTAAAAAAGAAGATAATATAATGTCTCTACTGCCTAAATGCACTTTAGACCCTCAGGTATAGGATCCAGACATGTTGCATTCATTTACCTTCCTCGGTGCAGTACCAAAAACAGGCTTACAAAACAGGTACATCGTATAAAGCTTTCAAAGGCATCTTTAGATCTCTTCTGCATGGAGTGTCAGTGGTGTAGGATGTGTTTATTTTGGGCTTGGATCAGAGGATGGACAAGTCATATAAGAAGCCCTTGAACTGTTTGTCTCTTGTGACTACTGCAGCATTCATAATGCCTAAGCTGCTTCATGAATCAACCATATCATCTGACTTCACAAATGGTCCTGTCCCTTATGTAGTATCACTACATCTGTCTGCATTGCTACAGTCTGTTTCAGCATGGAAATAGCCTATAGACTGCTTTCCTCATGTTAGTAGTGTCCACATCTATTTGTGGATATAGCCCTTGCCTTACTAAACATTTGATGTCATTTCTGCAGGCATTTACTAGCTGGAACAATTGAAGGGGAAACAGCAATATACCTAAGGGAAAGTAACTATGTCAGTAATATAAATCAGGAGGTTCTTTCATGTGTATTTATTTAAAATAAGTAATATTGTTATTGAGAAGAATATCAGCAAGAGGATGATAAAATAATTGTACTCATGAGATCTATATACAGTTAAAAAATAGTATTATTTTTAATACAAATACAGTAATCTGACTTCAATAAGGATGATGTCTGTAAGACTGCAACCTTCTTTGAAGGAGGAGAAAGCTCATGTTGACAGATGTACATTTATTTTAGCTCTGCTGTAAACCATATATTTTTTATCCATCTGGTCAGTGTGTCTGGATTTCAGCAAACTGGAAACAGAATGTCTTTGTTTATGTTAGATCCTGAGTGAGAGGAGAAAAGCTGAAAATAATAAAGCAGAATTAAAATATTTTTTCATAACAGCAAAGTAACCATTTAGTAATATCTGTGCTCTTCCTTCTACATTTTAGAATAAGCATGGTTTTCTATTAAAATATAAGACGATCTAACTTCCAGGAATGCACGTCTTAGTTTTAAAAGGAAGAGAACACAATATATTCAACTGTGTAAATATTGTATAATATCCAGATATGAAAGGCAGAAAAAAATCAACAATGTCTGAGCTGTAGTTCAACTTGGATACATTTTTTCTAGTGATACGACATTTGAATGTGCTGTCAGCTGCTCTGAACAGATTACAGTTAATCAGAATGCTACACTACACTTTGGCACCCCCTAGGCTGCTAGGTTGCCATGGGATACTCCAGTGGAGACCCTTTTGTAATCAACAGGTTCTGTGAAAGAATGCTATAGCTGAAGTCTTATAGTATTTTCTGCTGAATTTTATTGTTCATATTACTTCAATAAGCACATTATTAGAATGATACAACTGTGGATTGTGTCCGTGCTTTCACTTAGTGTATAAGTGGACGTGGTGGATTATATCTGGACATCTGCATATGTGTATATGTGTGTATACACAGGTGGATATAAATATTCATATACTAACATATACATTTTAAATATTTGTATTTGGTTATATTTATATGTGTATACCTCTATACTTTTATATGTGGATACGTATGTGGTGTTTGATGTGAAACTAAATACCAACATTTTATGTGTGTGTGTGCGTGTGTATCTGTGTGTGTGTGTGTGTGTGTATATGCATATATATATATATATATATATATATATATATATATATATATATATAACATTTGTGTGCATATGGGTTTATGTCAGATTATTGAGTTTTCAGAAACTTGAACGTCATAAGTTCGAGATTCCAAAAACTTAAAGCATGTGCACGGAGATCACTGTACAGTGGGGATTTGGGAATTAACCCTTTTCGCCACTGTAGTGTAATCTCAGAGTTGGAATATATACTTTGCAGTGGATGTGGGGGGGTGCAGCCTTCCACATGGGGTTGCAGGGGGACTCCCCCATTTTTGTAGCTTTGTTTCTGTTGAGTTTTTGGAAAATGGAACATATGGTCATGGCCATATGAAGTTCAAATCTCTGAAAACGTGATAACCTGACATAAACTCATATGTGTGTGTATGAATCTAACTATGTATGTATATATCTGTATGTGTGTATATATATATATATATATATATATATATATATATATATGTGTGTGTATGAATATATATATATATATATATATATATATATATATATATATATATATATATATGTGTGTGTGGGTCTACTTCAGTAGACCGACAGCCCACTTAACTGACAAGCAAAATATCAACACCAGAAGACCGACAGTGCAGAATGCCAAAATACCAGAATAGCGACATGGCATTTCACCGACAAGTTCCCCACATGCAGCAGTTGCCTAGCGGAGTCCAGGAAGTCTTGCTGGTAAGTTTAAATGGTGAGATCGTGATACAGCAAGGATCTGGAAATATGCACTTTCCTCAATGTAGTGCGATCTCGGAGTTGGTATATATATATATATATATATATATAAGTAGGGGGTGTGTAGGGGGCACAGCCCCCCGCATGAGTACAGTAGGGTATATGTTGTAGTTTTTGTAAGTATTTGTTTTGCATAGGTGTAAGTGTATGTAAGTATGTATGAGTGTGTTGTTTAGGGGCTTTTGTGTATGTTAGTGTGTGTTTTGGCTGTGATGTGTGTGTATGTGTAAGGGGCTGTGAAATGTGTGTGTGTGAGTTACCTTTGTGTGTGTGTGACTGTGCAATCTTGGAGTTAGTATATATAAGTAGGGGGGGTGTTGCGGTGTGTGAATGCATAGGTGTAAGTGTAGGTAAGTACCTATGAGTGTGTTGATTAGGGGCTTTAGTGTATGTTAGTGTATGTTTTGGCTGTGATGTGTGTGTGTGTGTGTGTGTGTGTGTGTGTGTGTGTGTGTGTGTGTGTGTGTGTGTGTGTGTGTGTGTGCGCGCAAGGGGCTGTGAAATATGTGTGTGTGAGTTACTTTTGTGTGTGTGTGATTGTGCAATCTCGGAGTTTGTGCAATCTCGGAGTTAGTATATATATATATATATATATATATATATATATATATATATATATATATATATATATGGCGCAGCTCCCCACATGAGGGGTGCAGAGGGGCTTGTCCCCCTGCTTGTCTGTAGTGTAGGATTGTTTGTTTGATTGTGGGGTGAGATTGTGTGTATGTGTGTGTGTGTGTGGTGTATTTGCAGTGTAGGTTCGCGATTTTAAATTTCGCGGTTATGGAGTTTCTGTATTTAAAGGTTTCGGCTATAGCATTTCGAAATACTGAAATTCGGGATTTCAATATTTCGGGATTCTATAGTGAACCCATATATATATATATATATATATATATATATATAGTTATATATATGTGGATCACCTCCTTCAGAAGCTTGAAGTTTCAAAACTTCGAACTTCAAATGGCTGAGACCATATGATCCAAGTTTTGAAACTTCAAATGTTTTGAATGGAGATCGCTATACAGCTCTGAATGGGGTATTTACCATTTTCCTCACTGTAGTGTGATCTTGGAGTTGGTATATTTATTTAGCAGGTGGTGTGAGGGGTGCGATGGCTTGTCCCCATGCAGAAATGTAAAACAAAATGTTTTTTTTGTTTTTATTTTTTTTTTTTAAGTTTCAAAACTTCGATCTTTTGGTCTTGGCCATTTGAAGTTTGAAGTTTTGAAACTTCAAGCTTTAGAAGTAGATCTATATGTATGTCTATATATATATATATATATATATATATATAAATATATATATATATATATATTTTTTTTTTTCTCTCTTTTTATATATATATATATATATATAAATATATATATATATTTTTTATATAGTTAATAAAGATATATATATATATATATATATATATATATATATATATATATATATAAAACTGCGGTGGTGGTACTGCGGCAGTGTTGTCGCCTCACAGTAAGACATTGTCCTGTTCGATTCTCAGCTAAAGAGTCTTCTGTGTGGAAACATACGTGAATGGGTGTACCTTCGTACGTTGTGCGTCAGGGCTGGCAACTCGGCACGTAAAAATCTACTGCCAATCATTAGCAGACTGGAGTTCCGCTGTGGCGACCCCTAACTGGGAAAAGCCGAAAGACACAACAATAAAGATATATATATATATATATATATATATATATATATATATATATATATATATATATATATATATATATCTCTGTTTTACTGAAACCGTGTGGATTGGTGTGGTATGTTAACAAGCTAAATTAAATAAGATATGTATTTTAATCTTTATTTGTTTTAACTTTACATGGGCAGTGAAAAAGGGAGTGGGGTCTTTCTCTGAGAATGAATTTCTTTACTTTCAGTGGTTCATTATCGTATGTGAATATAATTTTGCATCACCTACCTCCTTACATTTTCATGACTGTGTGTAAACACTTTGCAAGGTCTTACAAGCTGCCCTTTGCCAAGGCATCATGAGAGATGTGCAATATTTAAGATGAAAAACAAAATGTTTTGACACATTGATGTATGTATGCTCGGCAACGTAGTTTTTAGTAATGCGCTCCAAACCTCATACCAGGGACTTGTTCTAGGGTGTAAACTTCTCAGATAACTAAAGTAGGGCAAAGAAGATGTGGACAAATGCATAATTTTGCAAGAGTACGGCCAAGAATATTACATATCAAGGAGCATGGATAAATTATATCGCAGTGGTGCTTATCCAAGTGTATGTGAAAACACACTTGACTGTATACATACACAAAGACACACACACAGACATACACATACAAGCTTGCATATGCACTAGCAACAAAAAAACCCAGAAAAGAAAAATACATGTATGTGTTTTTTTTTTTTTTTTTTTTTTGCACTATTTCTCTTCTCAACTTTCTGACGTGTTCTTGGGGCTCAGGACATCTGCATGTTTTCACCAAGCTCTATTAAAGTTAACAAAATTAGACAACAGGCTTATAAAACTCTTTATGGAATTAATGGAGATGATACTCAACAACAACTTCATTTTTTTTAAAGGAGAGTATTTCAGGCAACTTAAGGGAGTAGCTATGGGTGCAGCTTTTGCCCCAGTATATGTGAATATAGTAATGCACAGCTGGGAAGAAGAATGGGTTTTAAATTTACTTTTTAGTGAAAGCTGAAAATTTATTCCCCGTAACTGGATGATATGTTTATTTTTTGGACAGCCCCACCCCCCCCCTAAATAATCATAGATTTTATTACTTACATCAATAACACAACAGATCAAATTGGCCATAATAATGCTAAGTATTTAGATGTAACTATTTTTTGAAATACAAGCGTAAACAGAATTGAAATGACTATATATAGGAAAACCTTTTTCAGACACGTCTGTACATTTCCACAGTAGTTACCCAACATCATATGAAGAAAAAAATTGTTCAAAGGACAGCTAGTTAGAGCAGGAAGAATGTGTTCTAACTTTGACCTATTTAAGATGAATACAGCAGTATCTATAACATGTTCTTGGAGAGAGGTTACCCTGTAATGTTACTAGATGTAATATTGAAAGAAGTTTTTTTTTGGATGGCGCACTATCACCCAGTTATTAATATGGAGCAGTATGGACAAGGAAAATGCAGTCACCAATTTCAAAAATTTCTCTTGGGGATTATTAACTGAATATAATGACCAAAATTGCTCTATTAAAATATTGTTAAAAACAAATATGAATGAAGATATTTACAGCAAAGTGGGTGACAGACCACATTTTATTTGCAAAACAGGGTTAGACATCAAAACCTTCTTAAATACCACCAATATTCTGTTCAGAACAATCATTATGGGACAAAAATTGTGGTTCATGCAACTAATGTAGTCGCATCAATATTGGAAACACTTAATATTACAGTGGAATGCTGCACCAACATTAGGATTTCTTTAGGAAAAGATAACTCTTTTACTAAGGGTGTGATTTACCTTGCAAAGTACATGGACTGTCCTGCTTTTTTGTGTGGACAAAACAGAGTATGCCCTTTGGAAAAGGATATATGAACACAATTGCAATATCAAAAATAAAAACATGAACAATGCATTATACAAACACTCTCTGACATGCACAAGTTTCAAAAAGTTCTTATTTGGTACTTTAGAAATAGTCCCTATTGATGAGAGGAGAGGCAATTGGGAAATCTTTGTTGAATACAGAAAGCTAAAATGGTGGTTGAAGTTAAATGCTGGAAGTTCCCGAGGACAATGAACATATTTCCATTACACCTACCTTAAGATTAAAGAATGTTAAACTTTAAGTACAACATTTAAAACTAAGAACATCATAATGTCAGTTTTCTTGTTATTCTGTTGTGAGCATTTTGTATGTGTGTTTCACTAGATCTTCTATTTTTCTTATATCTGTATTTGTTGAAAATAGGACTGGTTCTACATGACACTTGTTAACATTATATGCTAGAGATTATTTCTAATTTTTTACTCCTTTTAAGTATGTATTTTACATAGGAATAACATGTTTAAACAGAATGTACAGTTTTTATTTTTATTCTTATTTTCATTTTTTCTTATTCTTCAAGAAGAATGGTTGCAAAAATGTTTTATGACAACTCTGAATTTTGTTTAACTAAGCTCAACATATTTTACATGGTGACTTTTACTAAAGTTCTTGATAATACAGTTTCTCCATGGTAACCTATTATGATTGGATTATTGTAGACACATTTCTTTGCCTGTTTTATATAAAATATGTCTTCTTAATTGAGACTAAAAGGTTCTGATGAAGTCGTGACAGTGATAGGACAAAAGCGCTTAACCTTATTTTGTATTGTGTTTCTTTCTGCATCAGTTTGTTTGTTGCTGTCCTCAAAATAAATTAATTTGGATTTTTATGTGAATGGTTGTGTAATCTATTGTAGAGTTTGCTCACATAGTAATCCTTAGAAAACAAAGTCTTGTTGTATTACTAGTTTTCCTTGTTTTTTTTTTTCCTGCATGGACACACTTTCTCCTGGTTCTAAAATATAAATCAAAGTAGATCTTCCTGTCCACAGACTATCCGTTTCTTCCTACAAACAGTGAAAAACAGAGGTAAAAATAAAATATAAATCAAAATAAATTTTCTCTTGCCAGGCAATTGCACAGTCAATCACAAACCAACACAGGACTGTTTCAGATGACACAAGGTAGAGTGGTAAATTGGAGTCCTAACTTATCAGATTTTGACAAAGTCTGTACACATTCTATTACATTTGCTTGATGCCAGAAGATTAAGCCTGCTTCATCTGCACTGAAAATGGGTTTAACATTTTACCTTCCTCCTTTCATCTCTACCTTATCACTTATCCTTTCTCCACTTCTCCCATACCCCTAAAATGCAAGAGTGCATTCTGTCCTCACTACCTATTCTGGTAGCCACTTACAATTATCTACAATCCTCTCTGTGAAGGTATATTTAAAGAGGTGTAAAGACAAGTTACTTTCTACAGTCTGCTGACTGCTTTGTTGACCTTCTGTCCTTCCTGTTCCATTTTACCCCTTCACATCTTCCAGACATAATCATGTACACAAATATCATGCCCCCTTTGTTTTCCTGGTCTCCTGTAAGAGGCGCTCCTGCTTCTATATTGTTTGGTCATATACTGGCTCCTTTATCTCACTGATCATTCTGGTGTTTTTCCTCTGGATTCATTCCAGCAACCTGATGTGAGGCTACTATGACTGCACAACCTACTCAAATATTTTCTGACCACGGCCCTGTCACGTTGAAGCATTACCTTTTTGCATCTTGACTGTACCACTCATAGGATACATCACAACATTCTGTTTGTTTCCCTGTTATGCCACCAGATCCACCTATGACGCCTGTGCACTGGCCCAGTAATCAAGAGCCTCAATCTTCACCACTAACACCAGTGAGGGGCATCCACATTGGGAAGGATAACAAATACACACACACAGTTAAGTAAAATTTCCCTTAAGAGCACACAGAGATCAATTATTACTGTGCAATATTATTATCCATATGGTGATTGTGACTGAGCAGCAAGGCTTATTTGGAGTAGTTTTGTACCGTATCACTATATACATGCAATGTACTCTAGAGCTCAAATTATTTCTACACAAAACAGCCACAGTTGAAAGGTTTAAAAATATTTAATAATAAATAATAAAAACACAAAACAATACTTCTTACTACACAGTGTTAGTCAATAGTTCAGATATAGGAAAATGCTCAAAATAATATTGTAGAATAGTTTTGACATCAGTACAGAAAACAACTAGTCTAATCTTCCTATGTCCTAATTATTTCTAAGAAAGACACTAAAGTCTAAGATCCTACTTACATACACAGCACAGGCAGAGTGCTGGTGAGTTGGATGTTCCCAAGGCAAATGCAAAATGCTCTGTCTCTGAGAAAGTCCTTTAAATTGATAATACATCCTGCTGACTCATTTTAGATTACATCATTCTTAACAATTCTCTGGTTTCCCAGGCTAACAGAAACTCTGCATTAACATTTCTTAGTAAGCTTGCACCTGGTCAGGAAACTACAGCAATTAAAGACATTATATATGTACAATCTAGCAATTAACTCTTGTCTCAAAACATCAGAATCTGCTGGTTTAGACACTATGGCTCCAAGCCCTGAGATCAAAACAGTCATAAAATGCTTGACTTATCAGCTTTCTTACAGCAGAGTGCACTGTTGTTACATTTTTGCAGTTCAACATCCAATACAGTCTTTTCACATTTAAGAGAACAAGCCTGTGGGTTATATTACTATTTACCAATGACAGAATTATCTACAAAATTCTATCTAGCTAGGCTGGCAACCTTCACATATCTTCCCCCTGGGAACTCAAGCAAGTTTTTCAAGTGACCCTTGAGAAACGTTGCTTGAGAAGGTTAGGTCTATCTGAATATACCTCACCCCATTCCCTGTCTTGAGAGCCCATCTGCATTGGCATTGCTACTCCCACTGCGGTGCTGCACTGACATGTCATATGCTTGCAACCCTAGGCTCCATCTTAGCAACTTGGCATTTTTATGACTGGCTCTTTTTAACTATGTTAGGGAATTGTGATCTGTCACTACAGTGAATTTTATTCCATACAGATAAGGCTGAAGTTTCTGCAGTGCCCACACTATGGCTAGACATTCCTTTTCTACAGCTGCATAGCATTCCTCCCTGCATTGGAGCCAATGACTGAGATAAACCACTGGGTGCTCTTCTCCCTCTGAAGAAATCTGGCTAAGTACACCCCCACCCCATGGTTTGAAGCATCCACCTGCACCACAGATTCTTTGCTGTAATCTGGACTGGCTAACACAGGGGGCCCTCCCAAAGCTTCTTTAAGCTTCTGGAATGCCTGCTCCCATGCTGTGGTCCACACAACCTTATGTGGCCTGTTCTTCCTTGTCAGGTCTGTGAGGGGAGCAGCTATGGTACTACAACTGGGGATGAACTTTCTGTAGTACCCTGCTATCCCTAAGAATGCCCTCACCTGCTTTTTGGTAACTTGTGCAGGCCATGCCTGATTTGGCTTCTACTTTGGAAGGTTCTGGCCTGATCTTACCACTCCCCACTCTATGTCCCAGGTAGGAGACCTCTACCCTACCCACCTGACATTTGCTCGGCTTAATGGTCAACCCTGCCCTCTGTAGTCTGCCCAGCACCTCCCTGAAATGTTGAAGGTGCTCTTGCCAGGAATGGCTGTAGATGGCAATATCATCTAGGTAAGCAAGGGCAAACCCTCCAGCTAGGATATGATCTACCAGCCTCTGGAAAGTTGCTGGGGTATTTTTCATCCCAAAGGGCAACTTTGTGAAGTCATACAAGCCAAAATGAGTCACAAAGTCTAACTTCTCTCTAGCACTGGGAGTCAAGGGCACTTGCCAGTGACCCTTGGTAAGATCAATGGTTATAAGATACTTAGCCCCTCCCAGCTGCTCTAGGACCTCATCTGTCCTAGGCATGGGCAAAGCATCTGACTCTGTGTGACTATTTAATTTCCTGTAGTCCACAAAGAACCTGGTGCTGCCATCCTTCTTGGCACCAGCACCGCTGGGGAGGCCGAGGGACTATTGGACTCCTAAATTACCCCTAGTTCCAACATCTCCTGTATGTCCTCCCTCAGAGTTTGGCTGTCTCAGGCACCCTATAAGGGTCCTGCCTAATAGGCCCTTGGGGTCCTGTATCCATTTGATGCTGCACCAGGTGGGTGCACTCTGGTTTCCCAGTGAACACGTCCCCAAACTCCTGTAACACTGCTCAGATTTCTTGAACATGGGTAGGAGATAGCTGCTGGGACATTGCTACCCCTTCCACTGAGGTGTCAGTCCGCACCTTACTGAGATCAGTAAACAGATCTCCCTCAGACTCCTCCTGCAATCCATGGCAAATACTCAGCACAATGGCCTCCCTATCATGGTAAGGTTTCATCATGTTAACTTGGTGCAATTTGTGCTCCTGCCTCCTGTCTAGCAGTTCCACCATGAAGTTAACATCACTTACCTTTCTTACCACCTTGTAGGGTTCCTCCCAAGCTGCTTGCAGCTTGTTGTGTCTGACAGGAATGAGAACCATTACCTGATGCCCCACAGCATACTCTCTAGCTTGAGCATTCCTGTCATACCATACATTTTTCTGTTTAGAAGGTTCTCCTGGGCCACATGAGTTCCCTGAGCCTTGTCCTGAGGATTAGGACATATGCCACAACAGACTCCTGGTTAGATTCGCACTCACCTTCCCACTCATCACAAATTAAATCTAGAGGTCCCCTCACCCTATGCCCATCCAGCAACCGAAAGGGTGAAAAAACCTGTGGATTCCTGGGGAACCTCTCTGTAAGCAAACAGACATTGCAAATATTTGTCCCATTCCCTCTTAAACTGGTCTGCAAATGCCTGTAGCATGGACTTGATTGTAGAGTTTAACCTTTCAACAAGACCAGTAGTCTGGGGATGGTAGAGGATGGTCTTCAGATGCTTCACCCCGCAGTACTTCCACAGACAAGCCAGCAAGTCTGACATGAAATTGGCACCTCTGTCAGTCAGTATTTCTTTTGGGAAACCTACCTTGTTGAAAATCTCTAACAAAGCATTTGCCACCTTTTCTGCCTCAGTGGAGGACAAGACCACTGCCCCAGGGTATCTTGTAACATAATCTACTACCACTAGGATATACTTTTTCCCTGTGGACCCTGGGGTACTCAGAGGCCTCACAATATCCATAGCTACCCTCTGAAATGGCTCCTCAATCACAGGCTAAGGCATCAAAGGAGCTCTCACCTTGTCTCTTGTCTTGCTTGCCTTTTGGCACTGTTCACAGGTCCTGCAGTACCCTGTTACATCTCTAGAAATTCCAGGCCAATAAAAGTTCTGTATAATACGTCTCTTTGTATGTTTTATGCCCATATGACCTGCAGAGGGAATAACATGGGCTCTGGCTAGAAGTGCCAGATGATAGGCTCTAGGTACTACCAACTGCCATATTCTCTCACCTTCTAGCCCTCCCTCAGGGGTCCACTCTCTATACAGTAACCATTTGTCCCAGTATACAGATTCCCCCTTCCCTTGAGAATCATTGCCTTACTAGCTACCTGCCTCAGGCCTTGTAATGTAGGGTCTGAGAGCCGAGCCTGTCTCAACTCTCTCTTTGTTACCCTTCCCTGCTCCCCTTCCACAGGAAGTCTGGCATCCTCTGACAGTAGTGCCTCACTGTCAGCCTGGGTAGTACTACTCACCTCTACCTTTGCAGTCACTCTGCCCAAGGGAACATCAGTACCCACAAGCACCTGTGGCTCACCTTCAATCTCTTCGTGGTCATGCTTTTGAATCACACCACTGCCACCAATTAATATGTGATGCCCGTGCACCAGCCTAGTAATCAAGAAACCTCAATACTCACCACCAGTGAGGGGTGACCACATTGGGAAGGATAACAAATACACATACATTAAAGTAGAATTTCCCTTAAGAGCACACAGAAATCACAATCAATCTGGGGCTGGTTTCTCCGTTTCTCTCCAGATCCCCAGTAAGACTCCCCACTGGTACAGCAATAGAGTAAGAGGGTCCTTAGCCAGGTTCTTAAGCCAAGTCCTCCTATCACTCTCTCTGTCCAACCAGTGCTCCATGGCCCTGCCCAAGTAGCTCACACACACACACACACACACACACACACACACACACACACACACACACACACACACACACACACACACACTTTGAGATATGATTTATATACAACCACACAGACACTCCTGGGGAAGGCTGGCACAGGTTCCCTAGCTGTGCCCCTTCTGTCCAGGCTATAAGGTAGTAATCACTGCCACCAGGACCCTTAATTATCAGCTACTAATAAGGACCTTACCAGAGGGTGTCCAGTTATTACTGTGCAATATTTTTATCCAAATGGTAAGTGTGACTGAGCAGCAAGGTTTATTTGGAGTGACTTTGTACGGTATCACTATATACATGCAGTGTACTCTAGAGCTTAAATTATCTCTACACAAATCAGCCACAGTTGAAAGGTTTAAAAATATTTAATAATAAATAATAAAAACACAGACAATGCTTCTTACTTCACAGTGCTAGTCGAGCGTTCAGATACATGAAAATGCTCAAAATAATAGTGTAGAATAGTTCTGACATCAATACAGAAAACAACAAGTCTAATCTTCCTAATTCCTAGCTATTTCTAAGAGAGACACTAAAGTCTAAGATCCTAGTTACATACAGAGCACAGGCAGAGTGCTAGTCAGTTGGATATTCTCAAGACAAATGCAAAATGCTCTGTCTCTGAGAAAGCCCTTTAAATTGATAATACATCCTGCTGACTCGTTTTAGACCACATCATTCTTAACAATTCTCTAGTTCCCAGGCTAACAGAAACTCTACATTAGCATGTCTTAATAAGCTTGCACCTGGTCAGGAAATTACAGCATATAAAGACATTATATATGTAAAATCTAGCAAGTAACTCTAGTCTTAAAACAATAGAAATAATCTGCTGGTTTAGACACCATGGCTCCAAGCCCTGAGATCAAAAGAGTCATAAAATGCTTGAGTTATCAGCTTTCTTACAGCAGTGTGCACTGTTGTTACATTTTTGCAGTTCAACATCCAATACAGTCTTTTCACATTTAAGATAACAAGCCAGTGGCTTATATTACTATTTACAAATGACAGAATTGTCTGCAAAATTCTATCTAGCTAGGCTGGCAGCCTTCACATTTCTTCACACCATCCCCATTCCCCAAGGTGATACTTCGTACCACAGTTGTTGTGGCCCAAGTGGAATGCTTTGCATTTTTTGAACTGAAACTCAACTGTCCCTGTTCTGCCCACTTGTTTAGCCTTTCAGAATGTTTTCTTAGACGTCTCTTTTCCTTCTAATACTGCACCTATCTTTGCATCATCTGTAAATTGACTGATTCTGTTCTCTCTTCCATCACGTGTCTAAGGCAAGTGCACTGAAGAGGACTTGATAAAGTCCCTTGTAGTACTCCAGTAGTCACTTTCCTATACACTGACACTCTCCTTCTCTTTAGACTCCTGTGTGTTCTACCATTCACTTTTACAGCTATCTAGTTCTTAATTCTTGATCCTACTTTTACCCTCGTCACTTTTTGAAGCAGCTTACTATGTGACACTGTCAAAGACCCTGCTGGAGTTCATGTAGCCCATATTTGCTGGTAGTCCCTATCTAATTCATCTGTAAACCAGCCATAAAACTGGATCATGTTTAACTTACAAACATGAACCCATACTGTTTGCAATCCTGGAAATTGTCCTCTAAAAATGCTTTCTGCCTTCTCCTCAGAATTCTATGTGTGACTTCCCTTGCCACTAATGTTAAGGAGATGGGCCTGTAGTTCATGGGTTCATAGGTGTATACTAGGATAATGACCACAAAGGCCTTTTAAGCCTAATCATACATCACAAATCTCTGACAAGTTCTGGTACCCTTGATGATTATAAGCAGGGACTTGGGGGATGAAGGATTTACAAGCATTGGGCCTGGGAGATGAGCTATTTACATGCTGCATGTGTCCATTAGAGACATAGGTGCCAAGCCAGGGATGATTTTCCTGTTCCCCATCCAATTGTCCAAGTTACACTTGAATTGGGTAAGGGAGGAACTCTGCTTTACATGGATGGTAAGCCTGAAGAGGTAGTCTCTGGGATAAATAGCTGTTTATGGTAAATCCAGCAGGTTCTATTCATATCACAGGCAAGGTTTAAGTCTTTAGAATGGGTAATTTTGGTGCTGTTTATTTTGCAGATATGCAGGAGGTCCATCAGTGTGAGGTCTGACAATGCCTTGTATGCCAGGCATATATCTCCCCTCAACAGTCTATAGGAGACAGAACAGATGGATAGGGACTTGATGAGGTTTGCAAAGGACGTTACTCATGCCCTGTATTCTTTAGTGAGGGACCTCTTTGGACATTCCAATTGTTGGATGTGCCTGTTTGGGTACATACCAAAGAGGACATTGTACACAGTGATAGTTCTGATGAGTGCTGAATACAGTGGAACAATGACCTCCTTGGACCTAGATGCCATTTGTTTAGAAGTTGCACAACACAGAATTATTTCCTCACTGCTGTAGACATGTGATGGTCAAATACTAGATTCCTGTCTATGTGTGTCCCCAAGTCACTGATTAATGGGTCAAATCTTAGGGGTGTGTTGTCAGTATGATAGTTACCGGGGTGGATAACTTCCCAATGGGTACTGTTATGCATTTCTTAGGATTAAGTTTTAGTCTGTGGCTCTGATGCCAGTTGTTTGTATTTATTAGTGGTTCCTGGATAGCATTTATGTCTGTGGGTGATTCTATGACTACTCCTAATTTGCAATCATCTGCAAATTTAGTCAGCCAGAGGCCATTGACATTGGCCTTGACTTCAGAGAAGTAAATGCCAAAAGACCTGTCCTAGAAACAATCCTTGATGGATTCCACATGAGACTTCTATGTAGAGGTGGACTGCCCAGTTCTAATTTCCTGTGTTCTGCCTGTGAGCCAGGTAGCTATTCACTGGGTGACATAATGATCTGTATCTAACCTCTTGAGTTTGTATAACAATGCTTGAGTGAGCTATTGTGTCAAATGCCTTGGCCAGGCCAAGGTAGGCAATGTGAATCATTTGGCCTCATCCATTGCTGTGGTGACCTCAAATAAGTCCATTAGGATGAGTAGGCATGATCTACCCTTGATGAAACCAGACTGGGTTGGTCCAGTTTCTGGATGTTCCCTATGTCACTGTTGATCATTTCCATAATAATTCTTTCCATGGCTTTGCATATGAGACTAATGAGGCTTATGGGTGTGTAGTTTCCTGGGTATGTAGATGGCTCACCTTTCTGCAGAGATATATATGTTGCTGTAATACATTTGTGAGGGACAAACCATGTTTGGAGGCTACAGTAAATAGCAATTCCAGAGGACCTGATTTGTCATGTTTATTGCTATTTAGAAGGCATCCTGGGATATTGTCTGGGGCCATTAATGCAGTGTTCTTGGCCTTCGGGACCTGTTCAGTAGTGATAGTAGGGGAGTTATATTTGATGATATTTCCTGAGGGAATGTTGAGGTGGAGAGAAGGATAAAGCTAGAGTTGAATTTATCTGCTAGCAGGTTTGCTATATTTTCAGGCTTAGTATAGGTGGCTCCATTGAAATGAGCTCTTCTCACAATTGTGTATTGCGTCTGAAGCTGCTGACATAGCTAAAGAACACCTTGTGGTTGTTCTTGGCCTGGGAGGTCAAATTTACTTCAAAGTCTGACTTTGGTAGACTTCATTTGTTCTCTGAGTTGTTCCTTAGATTGCTCCTGCTTCTAAGCTTATGGTACCTATGGACCACTCTGCATAATGATCTGATAAAATTTTCAGGTTCTGCCAGTACACTGGTTAGATTTCTGAGGGCTCTGGGAGGTATCTAGTCCTTGTGGTTTAACTATTCTAAGGGTAGCCAGTTCCCTTTTAGCTTCTTTCATTTCTGTTTTGGTATATCTCTTAGCCATTTCTTTCCTTTTTTCTACCTTTTTACTGTGCACATTAAAACGATGTTGCTTTCCTGTTTGATTCCTTCTGCAAAATCCTCACCATAATTGCTGTCGTTCTTTAAACCTCTTTCTACTTTGCTTCTTTCACCTCCAAAACCCTCTTGGAGGCCATTCTTTTGTTCTAATTGCTAGCCTCACATTATTATGTAGCCACATTGACCTTCTCTTACTTTTTGTGTGTTTTTGCTCTTTCTAACATCCTTAACTATATTCCGTATCTCACCCATTCCCACAGCTTGTTTACTTCCTTTGGTTTGCTTCCATTCTTTGAACTTATCCTTGCAGCCCCCCCCCCCCCCACAGTATAATTCAGTCTCTTGAAATTCCTCGCCAACATCTTGTCTTTGTATTATTTCCCTTTTTCTCTACTCTAAACTGCACAGTAAAATGATCACTGTTGACAAACTCTGACGTAATTTGGATATTCATGACATTGTCTGCATTATGACCTCATTCAGATATTTTTCTTTTCATTTTGGGACAGTCATGGATGGCCTAGATGAACCTCCCTCTTATGGTCTAAGACCTTAATCAGCTCCCACTGCCTCTCTACCCTGGAGCTCAGGATCTCCCAGTCTGCTGCTGCTGAATCAGATCCCCACTGAATGCTGCTTTATTCCAGTCCTCTCCTTTATTCTCTCCTCCAGTCTGACTTCCTCCTTTAATGTGTCTGTGGGTGATACACCATATCAGTCCACCAGCTTTCCCCCTCTCTGCCATAAGTTCCAGGCTACTTTATCTAGTTTCTGACCCTACCCTCTTCCTTCCCCCATTTTTGGTTTGGTGTTTCTTCCTCCTCCTCCTATCTGAACTTACATCCGATGCTGTTTTTGTAAGTTGCTGCTCACCCAACCACTTCCCTATCTGTTATTCCTGTAAAATCTGTAGCTAAGTACCTCCAGTGTCCCACCCCTCCTTTGTCACTGGATTACTTTTCAGTGATACTGCTGATGTCTACAGCCCCCTTCAGTGCATTATGGCTTGCAGCTATCTCATCTTCTTACATCAGCTCCTTGCATTTCAGAGTAATGCTATGTAGCCACATTCCAAGTTTCCCTTTTTATGTTTCTGTGATGTATTCCACATCTCTTTTTACTTTCTGGCTAGTACCTGAACTCCTACTACAGTCTTAATCTGTTACCTGTCTCCCCCCCCTTCTAATTGATGAGATGTACTTTTCTAACCAGTCACAAAGCATTGCTGTTCCTTCTGAGCGTGGATGGAGCCTGCCACTAATACAGAGCTGTTCTGTTGGCAAGGACTTTCACTATCCTCATACAAGTCTATGTATGTCCCCTTGTGCAGTGCTGTAGCCAGTCATTTAATTTCCCAAATTCCACCTTTGATGTCAGGTCATGGCGCATTGCTGTTGTTCTTCTGTGCACATTGCTGCAGTCGCCTGACGCTTGGGTGTGCGCTGTCCTCGCTCGGTGAATAAGCCAGAAGTGATGTCGGATCATGGCTGGTTAAACTGGCGGCCAGGTGCCAGGGTCCGTGGCAGACCCGCGTCAAGTGCTCAGTCTTTTTGCGGCGTGGTTCTCGAGTTTCTCGTTGCGGTGCGAATCGGATGTCTCAATTTTGTCAAAGTTGGCTTTCAGACGGTTTTTCTTTAGCTTCAGTACATTACTTGTATTTTGGTTTTTCTTGCCTCAGTGTATTTACGGAAGTCAGAGTGTCCTCTTAATAGTGATTTGGGGAGCTACCTCACAGAGAAGATTAGCATAACTTGTGTTAGTACTTGTGAAAGCGCTGAACTAGGCGTTGTTGCCGAAGGCTCTTGTGCTAGGTTTGGATCGCGCACTAAGAGATTTCAGGGTGCCAGGTTAGCAAAATACCGCGGTGCAACTACACTCCGCTGAAAGCCTCTTTAGAAGGCTCTTCGGCGCGGGTTAAGAGAGTTACAATTTCCCAGTCCGATCCGGTCCTAGAAGGCGCGGTAGATGAGGAGGGTCAGGGCAGGCTGTTTAGAGTCCTTCAGAGAACTTTCCCCCTGCCTAATGTTGGCTCAGGGAGTCCACTGTTCCCAAAGGGCTTCTCCAGGTAACTGTCCTCCCCCTCCCTCTGGGTGGGTGGCCTGGCCTTACTGTTCCCCAGGCTTCTCCCAGAGGCAGGCCAGGTTTGCCAACCAACTGGTGGCACCTCTGCCTCCTGGTGCCCTGTGCTTTCTTAAGGGGGCATATGGCAAGGATGAGACTGAATTTGATTACTCTGGGGTTCTATGCCTGGCCCTCCTGAGGAAAGGGATGGGGAGGAGTTTAGAGCTTTGTTCTGATGCTTGAGGGTCTTGGCTGAAGCTTGATGGGGATTCTGGGTTTCTTTCATTTCTGATTCTTCTGACTTCCATTTTCTCCTCCTTAATTTGGGAAGGTCAGGTTTTCATTCTCAGGAAGACACATTCATGAGTTTTTTTAAATGGAAGTCGGTTTTTCTCTCGGATTCGGAAAGACTTAGAGATTTTGTTTAACATGGGCCTTCTTTATCCCTCCTTTTTTTCTGGTGGTGAGATGTTTACAGAGGCTTCTCTTAATCAAGATTCTTTTCATCTGTTATCTGGGACGAGGCCCTTATGGGGATTAATATCAGGCAACAGGACCAAAAAGGGGAGGTTAAGGATTGTTTCTGGGGACCCCTAAGGTTAGGACTTCTTTTTTAAAATCGGTCCTCGATAAGTTGGGCAAGGGACCTTGGACCTTGGGGGAAGAAGAACAACTATTCTTATCAATATGGGGGCAAAAGGCTTTAGTTTCACGTATAGGATGCTCAAAGACTAATTTCTTTCGCAATTAAGTCTAATTGAATGCTCTCTTCTCTACAATTGAATGTTGATTCCTTGCTAATGTAGTGCATGTTCTGAACAGGTGGGAGTGCAGGGCATTCTGGCCAATTTTCTGTTACATGTGGGCCTCTTCACTGGCTAAGGCCACTGTTCAGTTCTCATGAAACGCATACAGCTAAGGATGGCCTGATGCAAGCAGCATGTTAAGGCCAAGGATCTTGCTCCTTTCCTTTGCAATCCTCTGATGTTTTGTGGTTTTCTCCTGTTGAAGCAGTTTTAAGGTTCAGGAAAGACAAAGCTAAGTCTATACACATATTAAGATTTTACAGGTACAGCCTCAAAGTAGAAAGTTCCATAGGGGTAGGTCTAGGCGGCAGGGCCTCTTATGATTTCTCTCTAGGGGTGGTCTGGGGTAGGTCAGTCTCTCTCTCTCAAAGGGCTTAGATCTGAATTCGCAGACAAACCACAGTCTTCAGTTTGGGGTCAGGGGTCAGCCACTGAACAAACCAATGACCCTTTCTTTCAATCTGAACCTGACAAACTGCGCTTTCTTGGGAGGAAGACTGGCACTGGCTAACTGGCACCACGGTTACACCAAGTTAGATGGGTAAGACATATCATTCTGCAGTTTCTGCCACATACTCCATACCTGCCCCTTTTTAAAGGCATACCCTTATTTCAAAGGCAACACGGACTTCCTCACAGACCAATTCTCTGTTACTCGGATAGGGCAATGCTCTTAAAGATTCCATTTGATGTGCCAACAAGTTTATATCTAGGGCATTCCTAGTTTATTATTCTAACCTATCGTGGAGAAAAAAGGGAACACGTGGAGACCAATTTTTGGACAACAGCGCCAACACCTTTCTGGACATACCCCAACAGAAGATTTTGATACTGACACAGCTTATCTTCATGTGGTAACTTCACTGGATGGTAGGGGAAGTATCATGTTCCTTCCCTGAAACTGTTCTTATCAGTTCTCTGCATTGCCCTTTGGCTATCATTATCAGCCAGAGTATTTGCCTTCAAGTTCTCTACTTTGGCTTTCCGCTTGGATATCTACACATGAGTATTCACAAAAGTTCTGGGAGAGTAGATTCTGGCTCACCACATATTAATACAGATCTACCCTTATTTGAGTGATTGCCTGCCAGAGATCAAGGGTATTCTAGTGTGATGGAAACAGCCCAGTCTGAAAATTACATGTGCTTTCTGTGAGAGTCAGTACAGAACCCTCAAGACATCCAGTTTCTGGGTTGTGGATGAATGTCCTTTATTCTTGGCTTTTGATTTATACAAAACCCCACATCAGTCCTTCTGATCCGCCAAGATCTTCATAGTTGCCTTAGCTGCGATGACAGTCCTTCAAACATAGGGTTACAGGCCTCTTGTATTCTGGTTCCTTGAATGGCATCTGCCAGATGCTGGAAGCTGCACCAAATAATCATGGGCTGCCAAAAGGCCAGGATCTGGTTTATCCATTCAAATAACACTGCCAGGAAAAGGAATTTCACCATCAAAAACAATGTCACACTAAACAAGGGACTTTTCATGGCCAATGAAGCAGTCAGATTCTAACAACAGATAAGTCGGACTCTCACAAGGGTCATCATCTCAATGGAAAGTGGATAAGCTTGGTTGAGCATCTCAATGGCAACATCTACATATCAAAGTGGGTCCTCAGACTGCAGCATCTACATATCAACTTGGACATTTACTTCTCCAGTCCAGTTTACTGATTCTAACAGACATATTCAACCTCTATGTGGAACATCAACAAACAAGAACCACATACTTAAACAACTGCAGACACAGGATTTTTTGGGCTGACACTGACATTTCCTACACAGAAATGCAAGCAGGCCTCAGTTTACAACTAAGTTTTTCAGCAATTGATGTGTTAAGCAGGCAAATCATGGAGCAGTCGCGTGCAGCAGATGATTCATGTGTATTTCAGCAATTGACCCACCAGCACTCAACTCCAGACAGTTCAAGGGATTTCTCCTCCATTCTGCTTCACCAAAGTTTTGCAAAAAGAGTTCATCAAAGTTTGCACAAAAGGGATCATCACGCTCCTTGGAAAGAAAATGCTCTTTCTTTCAGTTTGAAATCTCTTCCTGTCTCCTCCTACTTTCCTCTAAGTCTCCAGATAAACCTACCAAGAATACTGGAATAGCTCCATTACTGAGAAGACAACAAGAATACCCCTTACCCCAAAGTCCCAGTGAGGACCACACCTTGGCCCCAAAAGAACGGGTCACCTGTTGTCCCTCAAGCTCGGTCTTCATCTCACAAGCGTCGCTCTCTTGTATTCACTCATAGGCATATTCTCTTTGACTCATACAGTTTTGAAACTGACTCAACAAGTTTTGAATGTGATTATGGAAGCTAGAAGACCTAGTACAAGGAAAATGTGTGACAATAGGAAAATTTGTGAGTCAGGTGCAGCAAAGGAAAGGATTTGTGGCCTAATTTGACTGGATTTGATTATTCTTTCTGAATTATTCCTTGAGCCATTGGACCTTCTCTCTTATTAAGATATTAAGCTCAGCAATTTCAGCTCCCCCTACGACTGTGATCCACCATTGTTTTCTCATCCTTTGTTCTTGTTTTCAACTTTTCCTCAAGAAATTTCCTCCCCAGTTCTTCCTACTCCTGCTTGGGACCTCAATTATGGCTCTACAAAACCTTTTCTACTCCCTTGCTAACACTGAGCTAGCCTATTTTTGAAATATTTGTCACAACCTTTGTTGGCTTGTTGGCCTGCTGGAAGGGTTTTTGGGTTTTCTGATTTACAGGCCGGGCAATTGATTGCCCCTTTCTTGATTTCCATAAGGATAGGGTATTGATATTCCATTAGGCCTTTTTATGCCTAAACTCTTCCTTCCTGTATGTCTTTCAAGTAAACCTGTGTCTACCTACCTTTGTATTAGACCCCCAAATAAGGGGAAAGACCCCCAAATACTAGATTTATTACTGAATACTACACGCTATTACTTAAACAGGATACTAGATTTCAACAACAGCAGTTGTTTGTTTGTTTCTTCAAGTGTTTGTTCTTTTTTTTGCTTTGTTGTGTCAAATTTGTTCCAAATGTGGATTAGCCAAGTGGATTGGCTTTTATTTACATGGCAAGGAGATTCCATCAGGGATTAGACCCCATGGACAGCTACATTCTGCTACTTCTACTTTCTCTTCCTAAGGCTAAGGCACTTAAGCATATTTTTTTTGGAGCTAGACACTTGTACAGCTACTCTCTTTTACATTACCACCTTCCTCTCTACTCAAAATCTAGGGCTGGTTTTGCCACTGCTATTTATTTTTTGTGCTATTTTGCCTGCTTCTTTTGGATTTTGCCCTTGCTCTGCTCCTCCAATTTACCCGCTCCTCCCAGTGTAAGGACTGCAAGTGTGGAGGATGAAGGGAACATATTTTGTACCCACTATAAATGTAAATGTAGATGAATGTTCCATTGCTGCATCATTGCTACCCTCCCTCCTTCCCCTGTGTGTAGGAGGTTGTGTGTGTGGGTAGGTTGGTTCCCTAGTATGTTAAAGTTGTAATTGTACATAGTTTTGGGTGGTGGGTGTGTTTGTGTGGTTTTTTTTTTTTTTACCCCTGTTTTAGGGTCTTCTGACATGGAAGAAAAGACTGAGGATATGACGCGTCGTGCATGCTGCGCATTTATACCCCTGAAGGCCAGTTTAATGCCATGACCGACGCCGGCTATCTCCTTTGGTATTCGGGCCGACGCGACCGAGACAATACGGTATACCCAAGTGTAAGGACTGCAGCAATGTGGATCTTCGAACATCTACATTTATGGTAGGTACAAAACTGTACTTTCTAGGTTTTTGGGTGTTAAGAACAGGCAACACTTATGAGGAAGGCACCACCAATCCTTGGCTGGTATCTCTCTGTCATCTCCTGGCCCTGCTTGTTGCCATCTCAGCTAGTTTGCTAATCCTTATAAGCAAAACATGCTTCTTCTCTTCCCCTTTGATCACCTTTTCTAATTTCTTATCAAATCCAACCACGTTTTTGTATCTCTGCTATCTAAAGTATTAAGAAAAATCTTCATTACGCAATGCTACCTTGTTAGTGACTGACCATTGCTTGCTTTCCAAGCTATTCATGCTGATTGTCTAAAATGAAATTCACATCACTGAGGGTCAGAAATCCAGCATGTTCTGTTTGCAGCTTACTTACAGTACAATGCACTGATTGCCAGCAATCTACAAGGCAGGAATGTTATTTAAAATCATTCACAATTATCAGCAGCTGTGATGTAAATAAAATGGAACATAAAGATGACGGTATGTAAACTTGATAAAAGACTACATTTAATATTCAGAAGTATAATTGTAAGTAAACAGACAAAGCCAACAATTCTGTACATTTCAAAATCACCATTTATCATAGCAATAAACAATAATATGTTGCATCATAGTTATCTTTCTGAGGAAGCAGCAGTAAATGTTTAGATCCTATCAAAAGGCTAATCAGTAAACGGAAGGAAACATTCTCATAGGCAAAAACGTCTTAAAAAGACAGTCATATTATTTAGAAGCTGTTATCTCCAACATTAGCACTGAAAGCCTTGCATTAATTTAAAACAAGAATGTTTGTTATTAGAAGGTGAATGCAACCTGTTTAAACATTTTGCTTGGCTGTTTTGATTTTTTGGGGGAAGGGTAATAGTTGCCAAAACACAAGAAGATGCTTTCCAGCAACTGCAAATAAGAACACTCTACATCCATGAAGTGCTGAAAAAGAAGTGTTGTACTTGTGGTTTCTAGTGTTGTACTGCTAACACTAACAAAAAACTCTTGGAACAGATGATGCAATTTTAAATCCTGTCAAAGAAAAGAATAAAGGTACTTGTACTACAGGGACATTCTGTTACTACTGCACTGTTTGCTAAGAGAATCTTTGTGCACTAGTGTATGTGACCTTGATACAATTATACAAACCAGAAAGTGTCATCTGTCTTAACTACAGTCTTAAACTGCTGTCACTGAGTTGTTAAATATTTTCTGAAGAAAATCTTAGTTTAGCTGTTTTGACCAACATGTTACATAACTTGTATTGATTCTGTTATGCAATGTAATACACTACCTTTTGAGGTGTATACTAAGAAATTTATTTATTTACAGTTTCTTAATGGGGAAAGTCCACTGGGCCGTTCAGAGCCCATTTTTAATGGAGGCCTGAAGAGAAATTCTCCTCAGTACAATAAAAAACAGAGTTTTATACATTGGTAATAAACAATTATCAAACAGATTAGCTTACAAGTTATAAAGATAATCAGCTGGTAAAAAGTAAGCTTTCCAACATTTCATCCAGACCTTCTGAGGTCTACATTTTGTGCATTAAAGCTTATCCCTCTTACATGGAAACATTCTGGAAGAGGCAGGATGCATACACGTTTTGCAAGAATAATGAGAACCATTCAAATTAGGAAAAACATGATGCATTTCCTTTAGAGAATGGAGCACTGTCTGTCTGTGACAGCAAGGATCTACAGCAGATCCAGCTTTAAGTCAAAGAGAGGTAAAGGCCTGAGTAGAAGTCAGACATCCCAGGGTCATATATCCAGGAGATCCAGCTCTGTGCCAAAGAGAGGTAAAGATCTGAGTATAAGTAGTAAAGGCCCGAGTATATGTTAGATGTCCCAAGGTCATCTAGTCAGCAGACCCAGCTCTGTGTTGAGAGGTAAATACCTGAGTATAGGACAGATGTCCAAAGGTCATCTAGTCAGCAGATCCAGTTCTGTGTCAATGAGAGGTAAATGCTTGAGTATAGGTTAGAAGTCCCAGGGTCATCTACTCAGCAGATCCAGTTCTATGTCAACGATTCCCGTATATGACAGCTTCAATCACAGTCCTCAGCTCTTACTCAGTTTTTGCCTCAAGTGGAAATAATAAGCCATAGTTGTCTTTGCTACTGGGAGAAAAAATAACCAATTGTGTGCCTGTAAGGAAGCTAGTTCTTCGTGAGAATTGCAGAAAGAAAAACAATTATATTTACAATACCTAATTTATGCTGTTGCAGTCATGCTTCCTTCTTTTTATCAGCTGCTGCTTCTTGAATGTTTGCTGTATAGTATCAAAGCAAAGACCACAGCTGAGCTTGGGGAAAAGATACCTTTGTGCTCTTTGGTGTTATAAATAAGGTATTTGATTTTGATGAAGAGGTGTGTGTGTGTGTGCGTGTGTGTGTGTGTGTGTGTGTGTGTGTGTGTGTGTGTGTGTGTGTGTGTGTGTGTGTGTGTGGCAAAAGAGATTTGTTCACATGATTGCATCAGTGATTTGAAAGCATGTATGGAAATGCATATAACTGAATTTCTTAAAACAGCTGTAAAACTATTTTAACCTCAGATTGTTGTATCACATGGTGTGATGGAATGTATGAAGATTCCCATGATAAATTAGTTTTCTAGCTGTATAGCATGAAAGCCTTCCCATTGCATCTTGACCAGTTGATCAGTATGACTAAAGAAGATCTTACTTGAGAAAATAACTATAGTTAAAAAATAAAAGGTACTACACTCATGAAAAACAGTTTCAAAACTACAGTTCCTTGACGTGTCTGCATTTAATGTGATTGCTTCTTTTTATCTCTCCCGCTCGCTTTTTTGTATTCAAAATTTAAATTAGAATTGCTCCCACAAGGGTAATGTGACATCTTCTATAACAATGCATTCATTTGTGTTCTTGTGCTAATTTCTAAGTGTAGCATACTAAAAAGCTTTTATTAGGCTTAATGTGGCCATGACTGTTATTGTATTTTGATTGGTAGTATATAATGTACAGCTAGAGATTTTAAATTAAGTAACAATTGTCAAGTAAATTAGCCAACATTCTGTAACACCTTGCCATGTGGAATCAGATTTACCTTTCCTCGAATGTCAGCTTTGCTCTATATTATACTTTCCTTCTGAACAATTACTTATTTTTTATGCTTTCAGGTTATAATTTTACTTTGAAACAGTCATCATAAGGCTATTGTTACAGAAGCTGTATGCATCTGAGCAATTTTGTCATCAAGATAAATCTTCTTCAGGCATGCAGAAAAGGTGTGGATAGAGTAAATGTGACTGTACTACATTATTTACCCTCGGCCAATACATGCAGCAAAGCTGTTGGCACTATTAGCCTGGAACAGAGTTGAAAAGGTTAATTGTATCAGAAGCAGTGCACATCACATAGTGATTTTTGATGGGGAGCCAAGAATTTCATCGTCAGGTTTAATTAGGGCTCTAGTAAAACCGTTGATATTTGGTTGAGTTTCATTAATCATGCATTATATCTGTAACCTTTCTAACATCATAGAACTTTAGGAAAAAGATGTGTTGCCAAAAGATTTATAAATTCTGGACTCAAAGTAGGAGAGGATGTCGGGGCACAACCACTATATGTAGATGCAGGAAGACTTGTTTCCCTGCAAAAATTATTTTATATGTCAATATTTTGAAAGTTGTCTGGGTGTAATTTTTTTTCCTTGCATTTATTTTTGCAGTGCTAGTTTTGGGGTCATGTTAACATCCATGAATTTCTTTATCAAGCGTAATTCCTGAATATGTACTACTTTTTGTTGCCTGGATAACTCTGATGCCAACTTGTGTATTTCTTGTTTACACATCTATTTTGAAGCTGCTAGCATGAGGCCATTGTGACCAGACCAGCTGTATTAAAATAATAATTTCTCTTCTCAAGTCTGGTCTACTTCATGTGTATTCAGGATATCTGAAGACAGCACTTCTTGTGCCTTTCTGTGTATATTTTCCTTGAACTAGTCCAGTTGACTTGATAAGCCCTTGCTCTACAAAGCCGAAGCTCTGAGTTTATATGTTCATATTTTGCATCAAAGGCTGGCAAACTGTTTTTGATCTTGAAGATTGACTGCCTTCAGATTATTTCAACCTCTCAGCATTACATTTAGAGCAATTAGTGACAGCACAGAAAAATAGATGACGGAGACATCATTAACAGATATGACTCAAGACTACAAGCGAACGAAATACAAACTCGTTTTCTTTTATAGCAAAATCATTCGGCTATTGTCAGGTTGGAAGATAAGAAAATATTCTAGATGCAGTAATTTAAGACCTGTTAGATTGACTGAAAGTACAGAAAAGAATGATATGATCTTCTTTCTTATAGCTTAAATACAACTGGTGCTTAATTTACGGCAGGTATTTTCTTTTGGGATATAAAGATAAATTAGACTGGTAACTAACTAGAGATAGCTAGATAGAGAAAGAGAAAGGGATAGAGACTGAGAGACCACACAGACCCTTAAACTCTAAGAATAGAACAGGTTACCAAAGGCTCAGATTTATTATCATTTAGTGTCTTTCAACATGGATAAAGAACTGTGTAGAATCCAGTTTGACATAACCCTTCAGTCATTTACAAATGTTCTAAATTGCATAGAGAGATGCCTTTTTGTACTGTGCCAGTGCAAAAGCAGGAAAGTGGAAGCTACTAAATAACTTAATAAATCTAACAGTAGATAAAGAAGTTCACCAACCAGGAGACAGAGGTGTTTATTTGATGTTCTATGCACATTGTGGACAAAGATAAAAGTGACAAGGCTTTCTAGGGCCAGGTGTTGCAGGGAGTGTTGCAGGACATCAGTTCTCTAGGTGGCCATAATAATTCACTGGTGTATTATAGGGTCACAAATATGATACTGCATGCCAAGAACAAGGCATCAGACATTGCCAGAAAATAGGCCCACCACAGCATGCAGACCAGCAACAATGAAGTAGCTGACACAGCTGGATGAGTTCCTGATAACCCAGTCCAGGATAGGAAAGTGAACCTTTATAGCCTAATGTACCTTACTTTACCACCTTACCAGACACCAACCTGAAGCAAACAACCCTCACCCAAAGGTCCAACCAGAAGGATCAAAGGGTTCAACTGCAACCATATACCAAACTCACTCCAACTCTGGCATACAGCCTGGCGCCTGTTTCAGAGGCGCCTGACGTATGACGTATAAAAGCCATGTGTCCAACCCGATACCTCAGAAATGCACCAAAATCCGTCCTCCACGCCTCGAGCCGCTCGAGCCGAGAGACTTGAACTCAGGACAAAATGGAGGGACATGAGAGGACAATTCATCTTAAGGGCTCCTTCTCCTCATAAAAAAAATCCAAATCCAGCAGAGGTTAGGCAGAGTCCTCTATTTGACTTTCTCAATCTTGATGAGTGGATGGGAGATAAAGATCGAGGTTTCGGGTATCACTTACATGTCACTACTAGGCAGGAGAGGCACAGTATTCTTCTAAAAAAAAGGGCTAGCAAAAATAAATAAAATGGGGGTGGAAAGCCAAACACATTCCATTAGGCTTATATTATAAATGCCCTAGGGCAGATAGCCTAGTATGAACCTATGAACTTATGAACCTGGCAGTGACTTGGATGTAGGAGCAGCAAACAGGACATATTTTACTGGCCTAATATGTTTTCTTTGATTACATTAATGAGGCCACTGATGCTAACTTCATTGCCTCTGTGATATTTTGGTCTGACAAAGTAGCCAGTTTCATTTATCCTGATACAAAAATTGATTATACAAGTTAAACATCTATGTACGTGGTCAACTGGACCAATAACTGTCCTACTATCAGGTAGTTACCTATTACTATCAAAGGGTATTCTTCCACTTGGAGGAGCAAGTCCAGTGGAGTACCTCAGGGTTTTGTTGTCAGTCCAATCCTGTTCTCATTATAAATTTCTGAAAATTTAAAATTTCATCCTGTAACATTTTACCTTTAAAGCACTTAGTGGCAGCAGAGAAAAACAGTTGACAGAGTCATCATTAACAGACATGGGCTTTAAAGATGATTGCTCTTTGTTAGCTATTACAACCAATAATGAAAAATGTGAGCTATTCCAGTTTATTCTGATGCTAATAAGTGAGTAAGAGAAAGACTCGGGTGTCTGAGATACTGGCAGGGGCAGATGGCCATGTCCATTTTGGGGAGAGGAAGGCAGGGGCGCATATTCAGGGCACACAATACAGTATGATTTCCCTGGTGGAGATGCAGAGTGATACCAAGGATGAGTGTGTCAGCTCATTAATATCAGCCCTTTACAAAAGTGATAGGCGTTTTAGTGCAGCTCTCCCATTTCATATCCTACCATTGAAATGTACTGGGTGTGCACAGGGAAGAGGTCTAATGCAGAAAACCCCAATGCAGCAGTATGACACTGTCCTGGGTTACCTCACCGATCCCAGTCGAATGGTGACAGTCTGGTGATGAGTAAATGAGAGATGGGTTAATCCAATGACTAAGATCAGGCATTGAGGTAAGATGATGGTCTGCTACATGGAGGGGAAAAGAAGAGCACAAAAAATACTTATATATGTTTTATATATATATATATATATATATATATATATATATATATATATATATATATATACATATATATATAGAGAGAGAGAGAGACGGGGAAGGAGAGGAACAAGTCAAGGTTGTGAACTTTATTTTTATGGAATTGCTAGATACCTTGCTTTAGATAATATGTAGTGAAACAATGTAGTATTTTATAAGGATTTTGCAGACAAACAGGCATTTACCAAAAATATATCAAATATAATTAAAAAAGGTTTCTGGAGTTGTAAATCTTATATTAATGACAATAATGTGTAAGAGAAGATGTTTTATGCATTTTATACAAAGTATTAGTAAGAACTATTATTTAATGTATTAGTACCTTTTAACAATCACACCTAACCCAGCTAGATGTGTACAACAATAATTTACAATAATTTACCAGTAAAATGTATGATGTATAATATAAAAAAATATAAGTATAGGTTAAAGGGGTTATTAACCCTCTCCTTACAAACAGATACTTATGTATGATGTCTATAACCGTAAAGGACCTCATACCTCCATAATCCTCTTCCAGATGTACGTAATTGAACATCTCTTTGATATTATGACTACAATATAGTGAGAAAAGATGAAGATCATTTTAAATTCACTTTATCAAACTTTGGAATAATTTATCTTAACATGTAAGGAAGGCAAACAAATTGGCAGGAACTTGACTATTACACAAATGGGCATAAGTATTTATGAAAATGTACTGGTTCATAGTGAACTATGTCATAAAACAATGTGACTGTAAAACTATAAGATATGGGACCAGTGAAGAATATGATGCTAGTGACAAGAGGGGAGATGAAAGCTCACAATGTTGTGTTGATTCTTGATCTGAATTTCAGAATGACACTGACTGTGTGTAACATGATGCTGGTCAGCATTTGGGAGAGGGAGACCCACTATGTGGCAGAGGTGCTGAACCAGTTGTAATTATATCAGAAAAGAATAAAAGAAAGGAGAAACATATTAACAGTACTGTAAGTAGCAGGGAATCCAAATGCCATGAAATAAGACAGATGGCGCTAATTGCCACTTAATGGCTATGAGAAATAGAAAGTGACATTTTATCTAGTAGCTATGAGAAAGAGAAGGTTATGTTTTATATAAGCAGTCCACAGATGCCATGTTAAAGCCTGATATACAAGATTGTAATCAGTGAATATGGTGAAGCTCAGACTTAATGTTTAGAGGACATGGTGCAAAGAACTGATCAGAAGCACCTACAAATCACTGGTTCTCAGGATGGATATTTATAACCACCAAGTTTGTCCTTGCAAAAAATGGGATACAGGCAGAATATATAGACTTTGCTGTTTACCAGTGTTATCATTTTAAGAAACAAAGACTGAAATCCTGACTGGTGTGTCTGTACTGCCTTTAGTGTCTTCAGTATGAAAATATTATGCACAAGAATATGAATGCCAAGGACCTGAACGTGAAGCATGGGAGGCTAGGAGGTCAAATGTCAGGTAGCTTAGACATCAGATGTGAAGAACCAATCATGCAATTTTTTCAAACAGTTCCAAACACTAATTCTGAAACTCAGCTACCTAATTACACAACCTAACAGGCTGAAAGGTCAAAAGACTGGAATTCAAGGCAGGTAAATAATCAGTGTGAAAAATTTAAACTCTTGCCAGTCGGTTATCAACTCAGAACTTAACTCTATTCAACTCTAACACTATCCCACCCCCTCCATTTCTCTTCCAACCTGTCCCAACAACATATATTCTTACCCTTCTCCTAAAACTAAAACCATGCTTTCCTTCAGCCAACCAACTACCCGCTGAATATCTACAAATAGCAGCCAAATCCATTGCCTATCCCATTTCCATTCTCATCAATAGAACCATCAGTAAAGGACACATCCCTAAAATCTGGAAAGTCTCCCGTATTATCCCCCTTCATAAGGGTGGGAACTGTACTGAATTCTCCATTTACCGTCCCATAGCCCTACTTTCTCCCTTGGCAAAGATCACGGAAAAATTTATCCACAAGCAATTGCTAGACCAGACCACCTAATCCAAAATAATTTACTTTCTAGCTGTCAACATGGTTTCAGACCTTCCCACAGCACTACTACTGCCCTCCTTTCCTTTACTGACTGTATTAACAAAAAATGTAACCTCAATATGCTTTCCTCTGCACTGTTTATAGATCTGTCTAAGGCATTCAATATGGTTAATCACCAGATACTTATAAATATCCTCAAATCCCTGTCACTAGAGCCACTTGCTATAAAATGGTTCCAGTCCTACTTAGATAACAGACAACAGGCTGTACTTTGGCACAACACTCTATCTACCCACCTGCCCATTAACCTTGGTGTCCCTCAAGGGTCCATATTAGGACCTCTCCTGTCTTTTATATTTATCAATGACCTTCACCTAGAAATACCCCAAGCTACATGCATACAATACGCAGATGAGTCTACACTTATATGCTCAGCCACATCATTATCTGAACTTCACTCCCTTACCCAAAAGGTGTTTAACACAGTTGAACAATGGTTTACACAGTGCTGTCTCCTTCTGAACCCTAAAAAAACTAAGCTCCTCCTTTTTACCCCTACTCGTAAGTCCCCCCCATGGATTTCACGGTCACATCCAATAATGATACTCTCATATCCCCAGATCCAACTACCAAACTACTAGGCATCACCATAGATAACATCCTTAACTTCGACACCCATATCAACAATACTATAAAAACTGTTAATAGAAAGCTAGGCTCTCTCTACAGGATCAAACCCTTCCTCTCTCTTGCAGCTAGAATAACTATTGCTCACACCCATCTAATCTCTACTCTCCTCTATGCCTCACCCATATATACTAATCTATCTAAAAACAACCTTAATAAAATGGAAAACTCCTACAATACCATAGCCAGATTTGCTACAGGCAACCCATTCAGAACCCACCACTGTTACAATTTAAAACAGTTCGGATGGCTTGAATTACAAAATCAGCTTAAATTCCACCAACTGACCATTGTCCATAAAACCCTTTACCAACCTACAAATACCTCTCTAGTATCTACCCTCATCATCCCCTACAGCAATCTCAAGACCTTATGATCGTCACATAAACTTCTTGTCAATATTTGTAAATCAAACAACAGGGCTGGGGACTCTCTCTTCTCGAATACTGTTGGAAAATCCTGGAACCTACTTCCCAGTGAACTTTCCTCACTTCCCTCTATATCACTTTTCAAAATCAAATTGAAACTTTTCCTCAAAACATACTGGTTGTGCCCTGTACTGAACCTGACTGATCAACTAGCTCTTCTTACTAAGTTCAGCCTACACTCCTCTTCTCAGTAATCAAGATCCTTTTCTTAATAATAACAAACTTTCTCCTTCTAGATACTATTACTTGCATCTTCTTGAATTTCATTAATGTGAATACTTTTGTACTAATATATTGTCAGCTGCCTTCTCTCTTATATATTATGTATTGAAACTGCATTTGCATTATAATACTTATACCTGCTTATTTTGTACTATGTTATGAACTTCTGGCCTCTTTTATTATTGTGCATTGTTTACATTAATTTGTATGTATGATTTTGTAATTGTTTTCATCGGAGCTTATCTCCCCGGGCCTTTACTGAAAATGGACATATATCCAATTACACTAGCCCGGTCAACAAATGTAAAATAAAATAAATAAAATAAATAAATAAAAATGGTAAGCTACCTGTCGAAAAATGTCTGAGAAAAAAGGCCCAAAAGAACAGTGATTTGAGTGATTGAATCCAAGATAATTGCAGTATGTGAACTTAATCAGAGGTATGATATCAACAAAGATGGTTTGAGGCCTAATGATATATGGTTATGAGATCAAATGATTTAATAAATAGTAGGTCAAAAGTTATGTGACTTGACATAGATTTTCAAAGTAAGAAACCAAGACAGTCATAAATTCACATTATCCATCCCCTTGTGTGGTATAGTCAGATTTTCAAAGTAAGAAACCAAGACAGTCATAAATTCACATTATCCATCCCCTTGTGTGGTACAGTCAGAGCTCTGCCAGTATGATTCTGGTGAGTGAGCTACCAGAGCCTTGTTGACCTCCAGAATCTGTACGTATGATAGTACTCTGCCCCTGAGCTCCAGGAGGTACTGTGATGTTGTCACTTCTGTTATCCTGGTGATATCCGTGTGCCACACAGTCTGGTGGGTAGAAGTTGGCATGCATGAGCACTTATTTTATTTATTATTTTGAAGTATTAACTGCTTTTATAGTACTGTTGATTTGAGTATCATAGTTAGGAATCAGGAGAGATAATTGTGTTGTCAGTTGCTGTAATAGAAGTTTAATAAGTTGATTTACGTGTAGGTGAAGAGAGTAATAATTTTGTTTTCTTAGGGTTAAAAGGAGTAGGCAGCGATTGGAGAACCACTGTTCAACAGTTTTATGGAAGAGGGATCCAGGGCCAGAGATTTTAGTGTGTGCAGAAGAAGTGTTTATGGTATTGGTAAGGGAGTAAAAGCTGTGGTGGTACATTATATGAGATATCTTCCAGACTGTTGGAAAAATACCTTCTTTTAGTAGGTTTTAGTTTATGGAGAAGAGATTGTATAAAGGTAAAGCCGATGTTGGCTAGAGCTCTGTTCTTTTAAGGACCATTATATGGCACATATTAATGTACATCACTAGCCTGTTGTAGGCTGATTAAAGAAGGATATAGACCAGGTGTAGAAAGCTGGTAGGGAAAGAGCTGAATGGTCGAACCTGTAAGACTTTGAGAGTTCAATGGAAGTAGATTCAAGGCAGAAGGAAACCTGGCTGTGCTTAATTGCTTTGTATGGTTTATGGATGGATTATGGTTATTGGTTAAGAAACTTGTGGTCTTCAATGTTGTGAAGAAAGGAAAGTAATATGAATGAATACACCGTTAATACCTTGTAGGTATAACCAAAGATAAGACACTCACTTAAAAGAAATAACTTCTCTGCAAGTAAGCAACAGTGTTTCTTTTTAAGACTAAGGCTGTAAATACAGTTTGTTTTTACCATTGAAAGTGTGGCTATAAAACTTACTTTGTTTTAAAAACTGTGAAATCATAAGGTGTTATTTTTGAGATGAGCATGTTCAATAAAGCTTCTTTAGTCACGGAAGCAGGAGTTTGTATACCAATTTGTTTCCCTCAGTGTAATTCCCCTAAAGCATCCTGATACATTTTATATATATTTATATCTATATATCTATTTGTATTTATATGTATGTCTGTATCTATATATCTATATCTATGTGTGTGTGTGTGTGTGTGTGTGTGTGTGTGTGTGTGTGTGTGTGTGTGTGAAAATCATGTTAAAATAGAAACCAAACTTGGTTATACAATTATCCAGTTATTTATACCAAAATGCACAGATATGGCAGTTTGCTCACTGTAGATGTTTGAATAGAAGAATCCCTACTGTAACATAATTCTTTAACTATGAGAATTAGCTGCAGATGGACATCAGTTTTCTGACTTCATTTTGGACACCTCCAGAGCACAGTGGAACTTATCACCTGACCCAGGATATCGGTATTATATCTGGCTAGACAACAGTGCCATCCTCCATTCTTTTTTTTTTCTTTTGGCTAAGTAAGTTATTAACAAGTGCACCTTGGTGTTGGCAGATTATAACATAGATTAAACTCTTGGCTAGGCTTATAAGGGCCTCCAGGCCAATAGCCTAGTATTGTCCTGTGAACCTATGAACCTATAAGTCTGATTATGTTTTCCTTAGTATCTCCAGGCCTTAAGTGTGGAACTTAGCTCTCTTGTTTCAGTTTCAATAAAAGGAGATAAGTGAAATAATCTTACAAGCTCTTAGCATAGGTCCTGAGGGATGAAGATAGCATTTTCCTTTTGACCCCTCAAAGAGATAGATGAGAAGTGAAGAGAGGTATTTGGTCTCCTTCTGTGCTCAAATGTAGGAAATACCCCCCTTTGCAGTCTTCCAAGTCAGCCTGAAAAACAGACAGCCCCTGAATGTCCCTTTCCATCTGTCATCCCTGGCCTGAAGTGGCAATAGCAAGGGGATGGTTGGCAGAAGGTCTATGAACATCCATCACTGTGATAAGTATCATCATACAGCTGTACTGTGTTCCTCCCAGAGTTCACAGCTGCTATATTATTCATTATGTATGGGAAGAGTACTAAAACAGTTAGCTCCCCAGAACAGGAAGACTCACCATTGTGTGCCGTGTAAAACTGCAGTGTCAAAGCCCTGCTCCTAAACTGAATGTACAGTCTAGAAATCTTGGAGAAGGCATAAATAGTAATCCACGTTTGATATACAGACAGTGTGAACTGATTCCTGTTATAAAAAATGTCTGCTGTGGCAGATGTTGCCCTGGTGGAATATATACTTACTTGTCCTCCCAGTGTTTTTCCATGGCACTCCTAACATTACTCAATATGGTGAGCCAACTGATTACTTGGCATAAAGAAACAAAGAGCTGCCCAATTTGTCCATGCAATCAGCCGGCTAATTACTGGGCAAAAAAAGAAACACACAGATGGTCAGTCTGTATGAAGTTCTTCATTCTTTCTGGGTAATACCTGAATTGAGTATTCACATCCATTAAATGCAGTATTCCTCTGTCCTTTGTTCTTAGGCCAAATTAAAGTGCTGACAGTTTCATGTTTTGATTCAAAGTAATTTCTGAGACCATTTTTTTTTTTGTGCATAATGCATATTGGGTATAGTGGTGGTCTCAACATATCTTTGTGAATCTTTGAAACTCCAATAATAATTGGAATCACTGTTTTTTCTATATATAAATATTTATATTGTTCTGTAAGCAAATTATTTTCATATAATTCCTCAAGTTTGTTAGCAACTATCTGTTGAATATATATGACATCTGTCTTTCTTATGCATGCATAATCATTAGTGTTCAACATAGCTGTCATTGTACTATCATAATAAACTTTGTCTAATACAACTATCCCCCCTCCTTTGTCAGCTGGTTTTATAATAATTTGCTCATTGTGTTGTAGAGACTCGATATTCCATTTCACTTAAGTTATAAAAACATTTCTTGTGTTTCTCATGAAAAGGTGCATATATAGCCTTTTCAACCATTTTTTCAAACATATTGACAACTTGGCTCTGTGGGGTACAAAAGTGATTCCAGTTATAAGATTCACAAAGATATGTTGAGACCACCACTACGCCCAGTAGTTTCAACAAGGGGCTGGGCAACAGAAGCCATATCTAAATATCTAGAATCAGAATTGAAATGTGTATTGAATACCTCTGATGTTCATCGTGCATACAGCTGCAGTCATAACAGATGGGTTTTCCTGCCGTCAGGCGGGTCCTCGGTCGGCCGAATTCCAAAGTCTAGGTCCGGTGTCAGTTGTCGTCGCTTCCTCCCTGACGTCAGTGCAACAGGGGTATAAAAGATCCAGCCGACGCCATTTTCTTCAGTCTTTCTTGCCGCGCGGTGCCCGAAGCAGAAGCAGTTCGCAAGTGCTGGTCGGCCAGCTCCTGAGATTACGAATATTTTTCTACCGAAGTCTTCTTGAAAGCTAAGTACCCCATTGGGGAAACTTTTCTTGCCTCAGACCGATGTCAGACAAAGTTAATAATTGCATTTCTTGTGGGAAGCAAATACCGCATAAGGATTTCCATTCCCTCTGCATTCCTTGCCTAGGCCCAGACCACGGCGTCTCGCCTGTCGCTTTTGTGCTACATTCAACAGGCGACTATTAAGCGTTGGGCAGAGTTCGCCCAACACTATTTTGGCAAAAAATGTAATTAGATTATGCCGCCGGATACTCCGACTCCAGTTTTGAGTAAAAGATGCAAAGATAAGGACCGACATTCGAGGTCCGCGACTTCCACCGACACCACGCCAAAGCCGACTACAGGTGGTCCGGTTCTCAGTGAGGCGCCTACGCAGCCCCTGACTACCGACGACACTCCATTGGTGGTGTCTTCTGTGCCCGAGGTCGCAGGCTCTTCGGCCCACACCCCGACTAGAGATACCGAAGCCACTGTTGGCGGTGAAACTCAGAGTTTAGTTAGACCTGCCACCTCTCAAGGTGTCTTCAGGCCTTCCTCTTCTTTTTCCATCAAGGCTTTCACTAAGTCAAAATCAGCCATGCATACTAAAAGACAGGCTCCTCAGGGCCCTTCTCAAGGCCCCATGCCTAAAAAGCAGATGCTCAAAATGGCTGAGGATTTGATTACTCTTATTAGGGACAAAAGACCCAGAGTGGAGGAAGAATCCCCTCCTGACCAGGCCTCCATTATTTCAGAACATTCTGAAGACCAGGAACATTCTTACTCCCCTTTTGAAGATTCTGATGCAGATGAGTCCATTCCCTCTGTCTCCCCCCCTGAGGATTACTCTTTTGGGGAAACCTTACATACCTTGAGGGAACACTTCCACTGGGAAGGCCAAGAGTACTCAGACTCCAAGAAAAGGCTTAGGGATTTCCTCTTGCTCCCTCAGCACAGGCCTCTGGCTATACCTCCTGTCTTAGACATTCTAGATGACGTATTCGGAGGCCTGCCTTAACCCAGATTCTTTACCTCCAGCTCCAGTCAAGCCTGACAGGTATTACCGGGTTCCTGACTCACACCAATTCCTATACAAAAGCCATGCGGCTGACCCAGAAACTATATCACAGGGTCCCAAGGGAATTAAGGCCTCCACTGCTAGAAATCCATTACCTTCAGAGAGATTCCAGAGCTTTAGAGAGGTGGAGGAAAACGGTTTACACCTCAGCCACCTTAACCATGAGGGCATTAAACTGTCAGTTCCATATGTTAAAGTACCAACAATTTCTGTTATCACAGTTGAGAAACAAAATGTCACAACCTGAACAACCAGACTTGAAGGAGTTGCAGGATTTGATACATAGTGCAGAACAAGTGGGTAAGCATACCTTGCAATGTGGTTTTGATGCTTTAGAGGCCTCATGTAGAGCTGCTGTTACAGGATCAGTCATACGTAGACATGCCTGGCTTAAAGAGCAAACCTTACCAGATCATTTCAAAGCTAAATTACTAGATGCTCCTCTGCAAAAAGATGTATTATTTGGTGTTAAAGCTGAGGAGGTATTAAAGAAAATGGAGGAAAAGGCAAAATCAATGCAAACAGTAAAAGATTTCCTACAGGTACAACCTCCACGTTTCAGTAGAAATTGGCCTTCCAAAAATTGGTCCTTTCCAGCCACGGACAGACCCCAAAGAGGTAGATACAGGCGCCCGAGGGGCAGAGGGCAATCTCAAGGATCATTTAGAGGCAGACAATGGCAAGCACCCACACAAAGAGGTGGTGAGGATAGTTCACAGCCATTCAGAAAGCAGAACCAATGACTTTCCCCTTTGCATGCCAAGCAAGGCTCAAATGGCAGCACCTTTAGGCAGAAAACTGGCATTATTTTTGAAAAATTGGCATATTGTCACAAAAGACAAATGGATCCTGGACATTATAGGCAGAGGCTACAGATTTCACTTTGACACCCTTCCAAAAATGAGAGGCATGCCAAACCTGCCACACAATCAAAGGGCAGAGGCACAAAAACAAATTTCAGATCTCATGGACATGAAAGCTATTCAAGAGGTACCTGTACAAGAACAGGGTCAAGGTTTTTATTCCAGACTATTCCAGGTACCAAGGAAGGGAAAAGATTGGAGACCTATTTTGGACCTATCCATCCTAAACACATTTTTACTCGTGCCAAATTCAAGATGCTCACATTACAGCAGCTTCTTCCCATGCTGGGCAAGGAGTCTTGGCTGGTAACATTGGACCTCAAGGAGGCATACCTGCATGTCCCAATCAGACAAGATTGCAGAAGATACCTCAGATTTCTTGCAGGTTCAACCCATTATCAATTCTCTGCATTGCCCTTTGGCTTATCTACTGCGCCCAGAGTGTTCACGAAATGCCTGGCATCAGTAATCGCCTACTGCAGACTTCAAGGGGTACAAATATACCCATATCTGGACGACTGCATGATCCAAGCGGACAGCAAGCACATACTTATGAAACATCTGGCGTTTGTAATAATGTTGTTGAATTCTCTGGGATACACAGTCAACAAAAAGAAATCAAGGCTAATACCCTCTCAAACAATAATTTTCTTGGGTGCCAGCTTGGATACAAACACCCAGATGGCCTACCTCACGCCAGAGAAACAAGGGCAACTAACTCAATACTTCAGAAAACTGGCAACTTTCACCAGGCTGACTGCAAGGAAAATCCTGCAGGCTCTGGGATTCATGGCATCTTGCATCCTACTGATCCCAAGTGCAAAGCTGCATATGAGGAAACTTCAATGGTACCTAAAAAAACCTATGGTTTCAACACAGCCACAGTTTGGAAACAATAATACCACTAATTCCATGTCTTCAAAATGAATTTCTGTGGTGGGCTCAAGCATGCCAAAGAAACACAGGTCTCCCATTCTGCAAGCCTCAAGCAAATCAAATCATCACAACAGACGCCTCGGACTACGCCTGGGGGGCGCACATGACAGATCGGTGCATTCAGGGCAAATGGCCCCAAAAAGAAAAGCACCTACACATCAATCAGAAGGAAATGCTAGCAGTAATAAATGCTATTATAGCTTTCAAAGACCTACTGCATCCAGGCCAGCTATTGATAAGGACGGACAACACCACAGTAATGTGGTACATAATCAAACAGGGAGGTACCCATTCATACCCCCTATGCAGGCAAGCCATGTCTCTTTGGAACATGGCTCTGGAATTACAAATCGAGCTTCAAGCACAGTACCTGCCAGGCAAGGAAAACACACTGGCAGACAACCTAAGCAGAAATATGACAGATCCACACAAATGGAAGTTGCATCCTCAAGTTTTCACAAAGATAACTCAAGCATGGGGAAGGCCAGACATAGATCTCTTTGCCTCCCACAGAAATCACCAATTGGCAAAATTCTGCTCAAGGACCTTTCATCCACAGGCCTGGAAAGTGGACAAACTCTCCTTCAGTTGGGCATCAATGACTGTTTATGTCTTTCCACCTCTCCCTCTGCTGCCCAAAGTTCTATTAAAAACCAGAGCAGACAGACCAAAGATGATTCTCATTGCTTCAGACTGGCCAAGACAACACTGGTACCCACTCCTGAAAAGCTTGACGCATTCTCCACCATGGATCCTGCCTCTAATGCCTCTTCTACTGACTCAGCACAACTTCAAAACTCTTCACAGCCAGCTGAAAACACTCAATCTAGCCGCATGGAAGATTCCTTAAATTCACAACAGGCCCTACTCTCCAAGGAGGTGCAGGGTGTCATTTTGGAGGCCAGAAGACCTTCTACAAGAAAAGCCTACTCTGCAAAATGGAAACGGTTTTGTGCCTGGAATGAGAAAAAGGGTCAGAATCCTGGAATACTGAATTTACCCCAAATATTACAGTACCTAGCTGAGATGCTAAGCAATGGACTTTCATTCTCCTCCGTCAAAATCCATGCCTCAGCCATTTCTGCAGAATACAACACTGATCCTCCTTTATTCTCTCATCCCCTCTTAAGACAGTTCCTCAGAGGGGCTAAGAATATAAAACCCCCAAGGAAACAACCAGTACCTGCTTGGGACCTCAATTTCATACTAGAAAAACTGACCTTGCCTCCTTTTGAGCCAGCTGCTTCAACAGAACTGCAATACTTGTCTTGGAAAACAGCCTTCCTCCTGGCAATCACTTCAGCTCGCAGGGTTTGAACTACAAGCCCTCATGGCTGTGCAGCCTTTCATCATTTTCCATCAGGACAGAGTTACCTTTGAACCAATCCGTCCTTTATGCCAAAGATAGTATCCAGGGTAGCCTTGAATCAGGCTATCCACTTACCTACCTTTTACCCTAATCCTCAAAACAAAGGGGAAAGACTACTACATTCCTTGGACATTCACAGACAGCTGCGTTATTATTTGGACAGAACAAAGCCTTTCAGAAAATCAGAGCAACTCGTTGTGTCCTATGCTGCAGGAGCTCAAGGGAAGCCTATTTCCAAACAGACAATCTCAAAGTGGATAGCCAACTGCATATGCTTTTGTTACTCTTTTCATGGTAAATCTGTACCTGCAGGCATCAGATCTCACTCCACAAGGGCCACAGCTACCTCTGCAGCTTTCCTCAGGGGGGTTCCTACCAAAGATATTTTGGAAGCAGCCACTTGGAGTTCCGTACATACCTTCTCCAAGCACTATCACCTACCATTATACTCCAAATCTAGAGCAGGCTTTGCCACTGACGTCTTGCAGGGCATCCTGGCTCCTCCTAGTTCCACCTAGTGCCTACCACCCCTTTTTTAGCTTTGGGATTCTACCCATCTGTTATGACTTCAGCTGTATGCACGATGAACATAGTACAGTTTTGTACCTACCATAAATGTAGATGTTCGAGTGCTAATACAGCTGCAGTCCAGGTTTCCCTCCCTCCTTCCCCTCTTGGGACAGGCCTAACGGCTAACACCTCCTCATATAACCTGATTGGGCTATTCTTTTATGGTGTATTTGCTTGCAACTACTGTTTTTTGATTTATATTGCATTGCATTATTGCTTAATTTTATGTATTGCCTTCCTTCTGGGGGCACCTGACATCTGGGGCAAGAAAAACTGAAGAAAATGGCGTCGGCTGGATCTTTTATACCCCTGTCACACTGACGTCAGGGAGGAAGCGATGACAACCGACTCCAGACCTAGACTTTGGAATTCGGCCGACCGAGGACCCGCCTGATGGCAGAAAAACCCATCTGTTATGACTGCAGCTGTATTAGCACTCGAACATCTACATTTATGGTAGGTACAAAACTGTACTTTACTATCATTAAAGACAGCAGAGTTTTTAAAGGGATTGTTTGAATGGAATGAAAGTAACTTAGCAGCTACTTGCTACTTGGTTACACTTGATGTTAATTCCTTATTTACTTGCATTCCTAATTATTGAGAAATAGAGATGATTAGGAAATATATTGAGGCCCATGCTGAGGTAAAACATCTAAAATTGGACCTAATGTGTGACTTATTGCAATTAACATTAGAACATAATGTGTTTTTATTTAGAAATAGATATTATAAACAAATGTCAGGAGTAGCTATGGGAACATCGGTAGCTAATACGTATGCAAATATAGTCATGAGCATGTGGGAAATGGACAACTAATAAATATATTAACAAGAACTTGTTGTTCTACAAGCATTTTATGGACAACATTTGTATTATTTCGGATGGTCCACTGTGTCGATTTAAATGAATTTATAGAAGAAATATAGAGTAGCACCACATTCTTAACTTTTAAAAAACAAATTGACTACAAAGCCATAGACTTCCTTGACATTCATATAGAGAAGAACATTGGAAGTAAATTAGAAACTTCCGTATACAAGAAAGAAGTAAAAAAGAATATATATTTAGCAGCAGATAGTATGCACCCCCCCACATATTTTTAGAAACATTATGAGAAATCAAATGACCAGGTTTAGTAGGCTCAATAATATAGATACCATTTGTATCAAACAATTAGATAATTTAGCCAATGAATTTGAACAGAAGGGTTATGATAAGCAAAAAGCACTAGAAGTAAAAACTGAGGTCATGTCAAATCGAAATAATATTTATGCACCAATTTTTTCTAACAAAAGTTCAATTAGTAAAATGAAGGAGAAATCTAATATGCATAAGGAATGCAAATATATCATGAACTATGATCAAAATACTAGAAACATAAGGGATATTATGCAAAAACACTGGCCCATGCTGTCTCTGATACCAGAAATAAATAGCATAGGTGCAAATCCCACTTTCATATATAGGAAATGTAACACCATAAAAAACTAACTAAGCTGTAAAGAACAATATAGCAATAGTTTACCCAAGAATAAATATGTACGAACATGTAGATGTGGGAGATGTGTATGTTGTAAGCATGTATGTACTAGCAAGAGTTTTATAGATTCCTCAAGACAGTTAGAATTTTTTATTAAAGCATATGGGAATTGTAATACCAGCAACCTTATCTATATGGCAAGATGTGTAATATGCACAGAGTTCTACATAGGAAAGACAAACCAAAAATTGAAACAGCGTATAAGTAGTCATATGTCGGCAATAAGGAGACAAATTACTACTAATTCTTGTATAAACATATATTAAATAAAAATGAGCGGCATGTGTTTAAGTTTTTTATTTTAGAGAATGTATCTTTAACAAAGAGAGGTGGGGACATTAAGAATTATACTGAAAGAAAGGAAAATAAATGATTACTGCATTTTAATGGATGTACCCCCCAGGTCTCAAAGAAGTATTTTCTCTTAAACCTGAATTAAATTATTTACATAATTGTATTAAGTAAACATATTAAATGTTTCTATTATTTTTATGTTTTTATGTATATGTCTATATATAATATATACATTTGTAGTTTATAGAGACATATAACTTTAAATGTCTTATTGATTAATTAGATGATTACTCAATTTAATGTATTAACAAGTAAGTATAAAAACAGCCAAAGGAAAAGCATAGACATTATCACCTGAAGAAGCAGATACGTTCTGTGAAAGTACTTGTGTTATTTTGTCAGAATAAAGGAAGTTCTTTTTAGCTCGCTGCATTTGGTCATCGGTTTTGGACATTTTATTGCAACGGATAGACCAACCAACTTGGTACTTGTTTTTATTTTTATTTTTTTTTGTACACATAGGTCACACACACCAGGAATAGTCAACAAACATTACTTTAGACTTTAAGTGAGATCAGTTTATATCGACTAGAGCCATTTAGCAAATTTGACAGTGTATACTGCCCTCATATCTGATATCCTTGATTACTAGGAGTGCAAGATTTGGATTAAATTTAAAGAAGAACTCAGTCACTTTGGTTATTCTATTGTTGATGCTCACTAAGGCACAAATATATGTGTATGTATGCATGTATTGCAGTTTGTAAGAATGACAATTCTTAAGAGCAAACACTCTCACAGGATTGTTTTTCAGCCTTTTGGTGCTTTCTGTGCAAGATCACAGGACAGCAGAGCTTGGGAATTTACCCTTATCCCACTGCTGTGTGACCTAGGATTTGGTACAAATAATATGATGGAGTGTGAGACCCATCTGCAGAAATATTATTTTTAATATTTTTTGTGTTTCAGTATTTTTAGATTTGATCTAAAAAGATCACTGGTTTTGTATTCACTCAAATGGCAGTTTACTCATTGATGAGACAATTTTATATATATATATATATATATATATATATATATATATATATATATATATACAGGGGTCCAGGAAAGTAAATAGTGTGGGAAAAAATAGCCAGGAAATTGTTATGGCTAGGCTTGTATAGGCCCTAGGGCTGATAGCCTAGTACCAACCTATGAACCTATGTGTATATATATATATATATATATATATATATATATATATATATATATTTATATATATATATATATATATATATATATATATATATATATGTGTGTGTATATATATATATATATATATATATATATATATGTATATGTATATATATATATATATGTATGTATATATATATATATATATATATCTATATATCTATACATATATATATATATATATATATATATATATATATATATATATATATATATATATATATATATATATATATATATATATATATATATGTATATGTATATATATATATATATATATATATATATATATATATATATATATATATATATATATATATATATATATATATATATATATATATATATATATATATATATATATATATATATATATATATATATATATATATATATATATATATATATATATATATATATATATATATATATATATATATATATATATATATATATATATATATATATATATATATATATATATATATATATATATATATATATATATATATATATATATATATATATATATATATATATATATATGTATGTATATATATATATATATATATATATATATATATATATATATATATATATATATATATGTATATATATATATATATATATATATATATATATATATATATATATATATATATATATATATATATATATATATATATATATATATATATATATATATATATATATATATATATATATATATATATATATATATATATATATATATATATATATATATATATATATATATATATATATATATATATATATATGTATATATATATATATATATATATATATATATATATATATATATATATATATATATATATATATATGTATATATATATATATATATATATATATATATATATATATATATATATATATATATACACACACACATATATATATATATATATATATATATATATATATATATATATATATATATATATATATATATATATATATATATATATGTGTGTGTATATATATATATATATATATATATATATATATATATATATATATATATATATATTAGTAGTTTATTGGCCATTTTGGGCTAATTTCTATCTCTTTCATTTCCCTACTATAAAACCAGTTTGCACGGTTTTTGCAGGCAGTGCCAATTAGCTACGGTTAAATTATTCCCGGCTCAACTAAGTCTCCTCTTCAGTTTTTCCCTTGAAACTAGTCTAACTCTCAACCTAAGCACTCAAAAAGTATCTTACAGCCCAGCACTTGCTCAGACCTAATAGCAAGCACTAATATACCCTGACACTGATTGCTCAGCAGGGCAAGGCTCATTATTCACCCCTCACAAACCAAGCGGCTAAGCAGCTCACCCTACTATTCAGGCATGACCAAAGGGCAACTTCAGGTGCACTCTCCAATCCAGCTGGTGAATCTGGGTATCCTGAGGCAATGTTACAACTGCCTCATGTACACAGACAACCCTCTCCTCCTACCACAAAAATTTACTAACATATGTGAGAGATGCAGTTATACAGCCAAACTGGAAGCTAAGCTGTCTCCACCCAAGATTGGAACAGACAGTCAAGAGAAAGTTAACACTTGCACCACAACTCCAGCCACACACAGACCTACTAAAACAGCATTGGCAAAAAATACACATAAATACACAAAATCATACTCGGAGGGTCTAAATAAAAACCTGCAAAAGCATCAGAGACCTCCAAGTAGACACCCAAACAACCTGCACTTCTCGTCACAAACCAGACAACACATAAAACACAAAATCAGTATGCCGCACAATCACAGCCCTTAAGGCAAAATAACATACTTAACACACTAGTAGTAGGTGGCTCTATAGTCAGGCACACTGACGTCCCACTCACTAGGCTGGGCAAGCAGAAGGTTACTGTTAGCTGCCTGTCAGGAGCCAGAATCCGCCACATAACACAAGCACTCAGGTCACTCCAGAACAAGTACAAATATGACTCTGTTATTGTTCATGTTGGTGTGAATGACCTGAGACGTACCTCCCTGGACTACATGAAGAGACATGGAAGAGCTCTCTGATCATGTTGCCCAGGCTGGTATGACCATGACCCTTAGTAGCATACTGCCCACACCAAGAATGATGCCACAGTATAAAGAAAAAAATATCAATTTCAACAATTGGCTAAGCTTCTGGTGTCATTCAAAGGGGATCCAGTGTCTTTCAGCCTGGGATGACATGCTCGACAAGCCATGATGCTTCGCAAGAGACAGCTTGCACTTGTCACCCCTAGGCTTTCGAATACTGGCCAAGGCCTTTGCTGCCCCCATAGTGCCTTTTTTAGGCAAGGCTCAAAAGTCAAACCCACCTCCATAAACAGCACAATTAACAAAAAACTGAGGGTTATGCTACTCAGCGCCAGGAGTTTAAATCTCAAAATGCACGTGCTCGAAGCACTCCTCAGTATGGAGAACATCGACATCTGTGCAGTAACTGAAACCTGGTTCAAGGCTCCAGAGAGCACCCCAGCACTACCGGGCTACAACTCATACCACACGTTTCGGCCACAGAACATGGACCGAAACACAAAAGGAGGGGGTGTATTCATATTCATCAAGGATACATACACCTCCAGGTTAGTGGCGCAGCATGATACCTCTGAGATCATCCATGTGCAACTAACATCGGGCAAATCTGCAATGCAAATTGTGGCCTGCTACAGATCACCCTCCATGACCCAGAACCACCACTCCACCTTTCTGGAGACACTGGAAAACATGAAGGTCCTACCAAACACCCTGATATTGGGCGATTTCAATTACCGTACCATTCACTGGGAAAACTACTAGAGTACAAATTCCCAGGCCCAGCACTTCCTGGAATTCCATCAACTCAAATGCCCTGGATCAGCTGGCAAACTCCCCTACTAGAGGTGAAAACATATTGGACCTGGTCATCACCAACATGGGTGACAGGTGTTCCACACCAGAGGTCAACCCGTCACTGGTTAGATCAGACCATAAACTAATCACTCTGGATGTCCATACCCCACCACCATCCCCAACTAAGGAAACCACAGTAAAAAACTTTTCTAAAGTAAACTTCACCTTACTTAAGACAGAGGTTGTAAGTTTCACAGCCCCCACGCTAAAGGATAATGCCACCCAAGATGCAGAAACCTTTACAAATGCACTCTATGAGCACCTAAAAGAATGTATGGATCATGCCATCCCTAGTAAAATCAAGACTCACTCCTCTAAGAGAAGAAAACCAGTTTAGTGGACCCCTGCAATAAACAGGCTATACAATAGAAGGAGGAAACTAGTTCAGAAAAAAAGCAAATCCCAAGAAGGAAAGACATCCCTGATCATTATCAGTAAGAAACTAAGGTTCCTCATGAAAACATCGAAGGCTAACTTCAAAAGAAAAATAGCCAAGGATTCAAAAGATAACCACAAAGCCTTCTTTAGCTGTGTTAAGGATCTAAGTGGCAACTTGCAGATATGCACTGAACTAGTGCAAAATAGCACAAAATATACTGAACCTACTGATATTGCCAACATCCTGGAAGATAGATTCAGTGCAAACTTCACCCCCCCTCTCACCTCCAAAAGGGCCCACAACAATACCGGAAAAGTGTAGTGTCCCAAAAATCACAGACGCACAGGTGAAAACAGCCCTTTCAAAAGCCAAAAACATAGCGTCAATGGGACCAGATGGTGTCCCAGGCTGTGTCTTGCACGAACTACAGAACGAACTAATCCCCCCACCTAAACACGCTGTTCAACCTCAGCCTCTCCATAGGCTACGTGTCCATAGAATGGCGCACAGCAACGGTTATTCCTCTCCACAAAGGAGGGGCCACAACTGACCCTGGTAACTATCGCCCCATAAACCTGACTAGCCTGGTCTGCAAGGCTATGGAATGCATCAGCATGGAACTCGATAACAAAGACATTGGGAACCTCCAAACACTTGACCCAACCCAGTTCGGCTTTGTTAAGGGCAGATCATGCTTACTAAACCTGGATGACTTCTTCGAGACAGTCACCAAGGCCATAGACGGGGGAAAGGTGGTTCACACAGCCTACCTTGACCTCGCCAAGGCTTTCAACACCATTCCCCACTCGGGTATTACAGAAAAATTCACCAGCCTGAACATAAACCCCCTATGTCATGAGATGGGTTGCCAGCTGGCTTACAGACAGAACTCACACAGTAAGAATAGCGGGCTCCAGGTTCGACTCTAAACCAGTCACAAGTGGTGTCCTGCAAGGCTCGGTCCTGGGACCCCTACTGTTCAGCAGATACTTCTCAGAAGTACAGGCAGACACAGGAGGACTATGGTTACCCAAGTTCGCTGATGACTGCAAACTGGTAGCCATAATTGACTATCCGGCTGACACGGACATCCTCCAAAAGGGCCTTACTGAGACAGACACCTGGTGTCAAAGTCATGGCCTCAAGCTAAATGCCAAAAAATGCATAGTCATCCTGTTTGGGAAAAACAAAACACCCACGAATTATCACATAGGTGGCAGCCCCCTTAATACAGAAGAGGTAATAAGAGATCTGGGGACCCAGGTAGATAGTAATTTCTCCTTTGACAATCATATTGCCAAAGTAGTTTGGAAATCCTTCTATGTGACCCATTTAATTACTTAAGGGTTCGCATCTAGAAATAAAGAGGTTACAGTGCCCCTCTACTCGTCACTCATTAGACCCATCTTAGAGTACAATGCCCCATTTGGGATGTACCTCACAAGACACTTCCAACAGCTTGAAAGACCACAAAAATACCTCACCAAGAGGATTACTGGCCTCAAACATATGTCCTATGCAGCCCGACTGAAAAAACTCCGGCTTTACTCAGAGGTGATCTCTGCCTGACTTACAAAGCCATGTCCAGCTCAGAATTGATGGACATGCTCCACCTAAAGAAATCCAAATCACTATGAGCCACGTGCTCTAGTGAGCTAAACCCTGTCACAACAATAAATAGAACATACTGGAGGGATAGATTCCTGTCACAGAGACTCCCCATGCTTTGGAACCAAATTCCAAATTACATCAGGCAGAGCCCCTTACTAACACTCTTCAAGAGAAACATTGACAAGTGGATGGGTAACAGAAAATATAGCCCTGGGATCACTTCATTGGCTCTGCTTGACAGAGGATCAGTTAATTAATCTATGGGGTGGCGAAAGCCGACACACTCTGGCTAGGCTTATAAATGCCCTCGGGCAGATAGCCTAGTACCTACCTAAGAACCTATACATACATATATATATATATATATATATATATATATATATATATATATTTAGGAAGAGTTTATGTGTGATGACTTAATTTGCAGACATGCAGAGTGATTGTTGATTTCAGTTTGAGTCACTTATTTGTGAGACACATAATTGTAAGCTAATGTATCAAAATCAACTTCTGGTCCATTGTTACCACAAAAGAAAATACTAGTATTTTTGTAGGGTGCAGGCTCTGCTGTATGGTCCACATGAGGGTCTAAGTATACTAACTCAATGATTGTGCAACAGTTGTTTGTAAGGGAGAATGTTGCTACCTGCACAATTTTGTGGTCTCACTGTAATGGCTCTGTACTGTCCTTGCAGCACACTGTCCCCTCATGCCACCGTGAGCACCCCCACACTTCTCAAGACATTAAATGTTACTAACTCTGGAATTGTATAACATTATAGGAAGCTGGATATTAGCTTACCTGCACTATTAACTGACACATTAAACAAATATTCACAAATTAATTAAGCAAAAGTTTCATTCAACAGATCCAACTAAATGGGATATGAGTGTACCTGGTTGGCTTACTGGATGAATATACTCATTTTAACATGTACATTAGTCTATATAAATGTTTTGGCTTCCTTTGACTCAGGAACATATTTTTTGGGCACACGTATTTAGACAGGAAGGAGTCTACTTGTTAAGAAAAGGGAAAATAATTTTGAAGCAGATATAGTGCAGTATTTGACTAACCCATGGCTAGATTTATGTCAGGTCAGAAATGTAACAGTTCTTCAATAAACAATGTAATTTATCTGTGCCATCTTTAATGCTAGGAGCATTAGTAATACAAGTTTTTTTTCTTTATTGGGAAATCTGGTATGTTCACATAAGACTGATGTTGTTCTTATTTGTGAAATATTGAATATGGTTAAAGAACAATGACTTCAAACCATTTCTGACAAGTTATAAATGTTTGTACTATAACAGACATTCTAACAAAAATCATGTTTGGATGTTACGATAGGGATTAAAAATTGCTATGAGGCTTTTGATTATTATTATTATATGTTTGATGATAACAGCAATATTATAGATTGTGTAACTGCATCAGCAAAGGCAACCCAGGAAGAGATTGCAGATACTTATAGACCCCCCAAAGTCAAGATATGATTACCTAGAGGAATTCATACATTTATTTCATGAAACACAAAATGGAAAAATAATGGTAGCTGGGGAGTGAAATTTATCAGAACCTCACTGGAATACTTGACCATGAACTTACATTAGCATTATATTTGTTATCTACTCAGTCACTTGAGTATGGGGGAATTTCTCAAGATTGGTGACATGCAGTTGTTAAACTAATCTTTAAGGGAAAGTGGAATAGGACAAACCCAGATTCACACAGACCTATAAGTTTACTATGTTATTATGGAAAAATAATGGAGAAGATTATGTTGGATAAATTATTGTCAGAAGTGGAAAGGTTAGGACTTGAATCCATACATCAGGAAGATTATTTTGAAAATAGATCTGTAACTACCCGTAGTGTGATCTTCTGTATTAATATAATAAGAGCTATAAATGAAAACTTGTGCTGTGATGCAATTTATATAGACTTAACATCAGCTGTTGCTATATTCGTGCACAAAACGCTGATCTATAAATTAGGTCAACTAGATATTAGTGTAATCTTGATAATGTGGATTGCTGCATGTCTTACAAATTGGACATGGCAAGTATCATACAGCAACTGGACAAGTGAAAATCTAGGTTACAGTCAGGGTATCCTACAGGGCTCTGTCCTAGGCCCATACCTGATTAGGTTTCATTTCTCAGATCTTTCTTTTTATGTAAACTGTTCTGTAGTCTATATGCAGATGACTTGAAAATGGGTAAACTAATTACATTTGTTACACAAAGGGCATGTTAGTCAATGAATTTGACTAAATTGCACTGTATGGGCACAGGATAATAATATACTGATAAATATATCAAAAACTGAGCATATGAAATTTGAGAGATATAGATTGAAGTGTATAAATTTAATACAGCACACAGGGATTGAAACGGTGGATTCATTTAAGGACCTGAGTATATGAGTCGATCCAGCTCTGAGTTTTTCCTGATCATATCAACCAATTGGTTAATGATAGCTATAAAACTGAAGGGTGTACAAAAATGTATACAGTCTAGGAAAACAGAAATGATGAAACCATTGTTTGTGAACTACATTTAAACAAACATGAGTATGGAATAAAAATATGGAACCTTATAAGAAAACTAGCATGACTAAATTGAAAAGAGTACAGAGGTAATATACCAAGGGCATCCATGGATGTGAAAGTTTAAGTTATTACAAAAGATTATATTATCTAAACTTCTGCACTGTCTGAAATAAATATTTAATAGGACACCCTATTCAGGTATACAGGCCATTTAGAGAAAATTACCAGTAAGAATGTTTGAGGTTATAAAAGAGTAGAAGAGAATCATCAGAAATCTGTGTAGCGGATCATATAAGAATGAGAGCTGTACTAATTGGTTCTCTGAGAGATTAGTTGATGCATGGCATAGACTACCAAATTAAATTAAAGCCAGCACTGGTTTAAATATTTGTAAGTACAATCTGGAAACTTTTTTTGGGGATGAATGTATTGGTATACTGGCAGCCCGAAAGGTTATTATTGCCCATGCCTGAAATATTTGTATATATATATATATATATATATATATATATATATATATATATATATATATATATATATATATGTCAGTATTTGTGGAAGATTATCTTCTCATGGGTAATTCATCATTTTCACAGATTTGGGCATAGCTCCTGCAACCATTAGCAATGCCATTTCCAGTCTTATGTAATGAAAGGGAAAATTTAAAGTTTAAGAGTAGATACTCACTTCTATGAAGGCTGACTTATTCTATTCTGCTTAATATGCTAATATTTATGAAATGTGTGGGAATGGGCTCAGTTTGGTGAAATAGGAACTTAAGTATTCTTTTTTTTTTTTTTTTCATTTATAGATTTTTTTTACTACTGGGTTTTACAGTGTAGGGTTTGGTTAGCATGGAATGAAGCGTATGATGCAAAACATCATGTGCTCTACCTGTGCTTTGATGGCTTGCAGAACTGTGGGAATTTTTTTAAGAAACAAGAATACCAATGTAACAGTTTTGCACTCCTCATGTCAAAAAAGTATTTGTCTAATAAGAAGCAATTTTAGTTGGTTTATTGAATCATGGATGTGTAATTGGTCTTCATTTTGGTGTGTCACAGCAATAAAGTGTGGCAAATATTTAGATATTATTCCCATTTTATTTTTAGTAATCTGTTTTTTAACACCTTTTTAAAGAAGAAAGTGAACATTTGACACTAGAAAAGATAGATTTTAGAAAGAATTAAGTTTAACAAATTATTCTAACTTCCAAGAAAAATAAGTCAGGATATAAAACAATCTACTAGTGAATTATTCTGAAATTATTAACCTTCAAAATTAAAATTAATCATATGCTAACAATAACATAATTAACACAGTTTCCTAAACTTAAGAGCATTGAGGCCTACATCAAATTTACATTTTAACCTTAATGTATTTAATTAGCCAGCTGTATATGTAGGAATATCAAGGACCATGTAAAAAAACTAGGTGCTATTGCTGGACTGTCTGATAAGCATTAACAACAGAACAACCAAAGTACTTGAGCTTTTGTTCTGTGTAGACAATCCAGCACCTGCCATTAGTAAGCAACCAAAATGAGTTGTTTTGGGAGTTGATGTGGTATTACCTTCTCTATGATGCAAGCAAATATTTTCCAGTTTATTCCAACTGACTGACAGTTCTATAAATGTTTGGCATTGGCCAAGGATAAGTAAGACACAAAAAATACCACTTTCGATGGGCAGTGTCTACAAGTTTTTAACCCGTGCAAAGCTACCATTAAAAATGTAGGTGATGGAACCAGTACTATGTGGTTTGAATCCCACCACTGGCACCATTCAGTGCACAAAGGCTAACTGGCCTTAATGTCATATGGTAAATGTGCACTGCTACCTTGGGTGACAGCCAGATACTGCAACACCCACATAAACATCAAATTGTACAGCTACAGTTCAGAGTTGTAATCACTGGCTCCTTAGTATTTCACTCACTTCAGATTCATCCTAGTGCCATCCTGTACAGTCTTACCACAGTAATTAATCAAGTCATTAAACCTGACCAAAGTTATTTTACACACACATTTCCAAAATATTTTCTGTGAATGGGATAAATGGTAACTCTCCAGCATGAGCATCATTTGCCCTGGCTTTCAGTATCACTACCAGTTAGTCAAAACAGACAAGACAATGTACTTTACTGTTTAGTTTAAAAATGAGTCAAATTCTAAATGCTTAAATGGTAGCAGATAGCTCTGACTATTCACTCTACACCAGGCAGATGAAAATACAGCACTAAAATACATTAAACCTTTAGTATAATAAATAAACTATCAACCACAAAGATAAGGAGTTGCATAATACTATTCTTTACTTAAAATAAATACATGCATACATTTCCTTTACATGTAAATATGACATAGCACAGGTACATGACTTTCCGGAAATGCTAACTATGAACTAAAGAGTGACTAACTGCTTAAGGAGATGAACTATGAGCTTGTTATCTAGCTTTCAGAATCTGAATGAATTGGTCTAAATCAATATAAGTCAATACTAGACTGTTTATTCAGAGGGACAGTTGTGGTCTAGCCTCAATATCCCAAATTGTAGGTATCCATTGAGGGTGTGATTAATTTATACCTAGTTTCAAGCACTATCCATAAAGGCTTGAGGGGCCCAACCTGGTGTGTGTGTGTGTGTGTGTGTGTGTGTGTGTGTGTGTGTGTGTGTGTGTATATATATATATATATATATATATATATATATATATATATATATATATATATATATATATATGTCACCAGCAGGTTCTGTTAATGTTTCTGGAAATAAACATCTCTTTAGTGAGTATTTTTTAAACAAGAAACATCTTTTTTAAATAATCACTTAATGCATAGGCAATCGGACATTTATATAAATGAAGACAAACCATATTGACATAATCTTAGTTGCAAACATTAAATATCACTTCTAATATAGCCAGTCATTGTCAGTCAGACATTACATAGCTCATTCATATCCTGCATTCTTTTAAACCTCGTTCCTCCTGTGCATGTATTTTTCCCACAATTCCCATTTTTTTCCTATGTAATTTGCTACAAACTCTTTTCTAAAGATCCACATTTCAGTTGTTTTATCTCTGTTACTATATTCACTACTTTTAGTAAATTGTAGGTACTAATTGATGTGATTCATTTATACCTACCTGGTGTGTGTATATATATATATATCTAACCAGCAGGTTTTATTAATGTTTCTGCAAATAAATATGTCTTCAATGAGTACTTTTTTAAACAATAAACATCTTTATTAAATTGTCATGTATGACATAGGCAATCATATATTTATATAAATGAAAATAAACCATATTGACATAATTGTAATTGAAACATTAAATATCACTTCTAGTATATCCAGTCATTGTCAGTAAACATTACATAGCTCATTCAAATCCTGCCTTCTTTTAAACCTCACCCCTCCTGTGCATGCATTGTTCCCACAATTCCCATTTTTCCTATGTAATTTGCTACTACCCTTTTCTAAAGATCCACATTCCGGTTGTTTTATCTCTGTTACTATATTCACTACTTTTAGTGAAGTTGGTTTATTCCTTGATTTCCATTTTCTAATAATTGCTTTTTTGGCAGCCATCATAATTAGACTCAGCAAGACCTTATTATGTCTACGCAATTCGGATTCTTTATCATAGTTCAAAAAATAATTGCCTTAGTTCCACCAATTTGCTCACCCAGTATCCCTGACAGAGCAGTCTTCAATGAATCTTTAAAGTCTGTCAACTCATTACACTCCCAGAAAGTATGTTCCCAATTACCTCTTTCTTTCCCATTACATCTCCAACATTTGCTGTCTACCCGAGGAAAAGTTCTTTGGAATCTACTTGGGTTATAAAAATATCTAGGAAAACACTTCCAAGCAAAGATCCTAATTCTTCTAGACTTTGTTGCATATTTGATAGATATACATACAACACCCCATTGCTTATCCACTCTCTCTTCCCAATCTTTTCTAACCTTCTCTGATTGATTGTTATAGTTATCATGCAATATTTTGTATGTTCTACTAACTATTCCTTTTATAACAGCAACTTCTGTTCTAGATTCTACCAAAAACTCTACCAGTACTCTGATGTCAATTCTTGATAGTGAAGGCAATCTCTGTCCTACAGTCCAAATAAATTCTTGGCCTCTTCACATTCTGTTACCTTTACCTCTCTAATTATTTTCTCCCAGTACCTTGGTTCTTTTACCATTTTTCTCCAGTAAATTTCTAGCCCTCTCTTGCCTATTGTCTGTATCCCTAATTGCAGTTATCCTTATTGACAGAATCTCCTTTCTCCATTCCCATGTTGAGTTTTGTGCTGCTTTATAAATATAACATTCTGCAGAGTTATTGTTATTCTCCTTAAGGATCTGCATTCGAACTTCCAGTTTCTACTTGTTTTTTAAGCTTCTCCCCCTGTTTCTACCTCATTCCTTTCCACTTTGAATTATAGGTTACTGCTTGTGCTATGTATAGGAGCTTAACTGTGTAGCTCTGAAATACCTTTTCAAATTGTGTAATCCCAAACCGCCTTGTTCAATTGAAAGAATCAGCTTATCCCACTTGACTCTTGCCATCTTTCCCTCCAAGATCATATCCTTCAGCTTCATATTACTTGTTATCCACAACTTCTCCACTGATTGATAAAAATATGCCTGACCTGTGTATAAAACTAAAGGGACTAAAACCATTTTAACTGCTTGTATCTTGCTATCCATATCCATATATCAGAGCTTCCAATTTCTCAATTTTTATATTATTTTTGTTGAGTCGCTTCTATATATCCTTAGCTGCCACACAAGAGTCCTTTTTAATCCATACTCCTAAGTACTTCATTTTATCATGTCCCTGTAAATATGGATATCATTTTATAATGTCCCCATAAGTATGGATATTTCTGAACTAGTTTGCATGTGGGTACATAATTTACAGCTATTGCCATTGTTTTAGCTTCATTAATTTTGTATCCCGTAAAGATTTGAAACAGCCTTAAAATGTTCCACAATACTGAAAAGTCCTTTTCTGATTTTATCAGATATAAAATAATATCATGTGTAAATAGAGACAGCTTTTCTTGACTACCATACCAATTATATCCTTGAATTTCTGAGTCTCTTATTTTCATAGGTTCATAGGTTCAAAAAAAAAAAAAAAAAATCTCTTGTTTTTCCTGCTTTACTGGGTTAGATTAGTCCAGTTTCAGAGTTTGCTGATTCCTGGGCTTTGTTTGTGGTTCCTGTGTACTGTTTCCTTGCCTTATTTGGGGGAAAGGAAGTTACCTTGCTTACCAGTGAGAGGGGGAAGCATTGAGCTTTTCTTCCAGTTTTTGGAGGTTGTGAGGTTTTAGTAATAGTATATTGGTTTGGGGGCCAGTTTCTATTTTTCCAGCCCCCCCCCCTGTAAAAACACGCGCAACGCATTAGCGCAGCCGATGAAGGAGTTGCCTTTGGTCCCAGTTTGGAGAGTACTAGACAGTATTATTGGTCATTTGGGGCCAGTTTCTAGCTTTTTTAGCTCCCCAGCCAAAACACGCTACTACGCGCATTTTAGCCAGATTTGAGTTGATTCTACAGTTGCACACTAGGGCAGCGGTTAGCAAAATTGAAACTATTTGGCCCATCTAAATTCCACTCTTCAAATTTTCCTTAAAACCTTCCTTGAACTAATCCTATAACTAAAAGATCATCTCTACTTGACTCCAAGTAGACTATACTCTATCTGTAAAACCTAGCACTTGCTCCTACAGTACTTATCACCTTGATACAGCACTCTAGGTATAGTTAGTACCCCAAAAGGCAAACCCCATTTCTTGCTCACCCACATCCCCGAAAACTCTTTTAAAAGTTTTTTGTCTATTCCCTTCTAGCATGTCGAGGATCAGTTGCTAGTGTCCTCTCCTACTCAGCTGGTGAACCTGGGAATATTGAGGCAATGTTACAACTGCCTCATGTACACAGACAACCCCTCTCCTCTCCACACAACAACAACACACATGAGAGATGCTTTATACGGCAAAACTGAGGCTGAGCTCTCTCAACACAGGACTGGCAAGACCAGACAGGATGAGAAGGTCACCACATACACTATAGACCCAGTCTCACATAGTACCATCACAACCTCAAATCATACACATATACACACAAAGACATACTCGGAGGCTCTGATCAAAATCTACCAAAACAGCAGAGGCCACCAAAGCAGACACGCAAACAACTACCACCTCAAAACACAACACCTGCAACACATAGACCTCATAGTCAGAGTGTCAAACAGTCACAGCCCTTAAGGCCAAACACAATGCCAGACACACTAGTCATTGGTGACTCCATAGTCAGACACACTGACGCACCAGACTGAGTAAGGAGAAGGTCACAGTAAGCTGCTTTGCTAGAATCCGCACATAACACATGCACTCAGGTCTCTCAACAGCAGGTACAAGTACGATTCAATCATTGTCCACGCTTGGTGTTAATGACCTCTCCTTGGACTACATGAAAAGAGACATAGAGGAGCTCTCTGATTATGTAGCCCAAGCAGGTATGACCCTGACCTTGAGCAGTATCCTACCTTCACCGAGAATGATGCCACAATACAGAGATAAGATGATCAGCTTTAACAATTGGCTTAAATTCTGGTGTCATTCAAAGGATCAATGTCTGTCTGCCTGGGATGACATGCTGGACAAGCCACACTGCTTAAGGGACTGCTTGCACTTGTCACCCTGGGATTCGGATTCTGGCAAAGGCTCTTGCCACCCCCATAGTGCCTTTTTAGGCAAGGCTCAAATTCTAAACCTACCACCCTAGAACAAAACAAAGAAAAAAACTAAGGGTAATGCTGCTCAATGCCAGAAGTCTCAACCTCAAGATGCATTTTCGAGGCCCTTCTCAGTATGGAGAACATCGATGTCTGTGCTGTGACAGAAACCTGGTTCAAGGCTCCTGAGAGCACCCCAGCACTATCAGGTTTTACCTCATATCATGCTCCGCCCCAAAACCCGGACAACACCAAGAAGAAAGGAGGAGGGGTATCCATATTCATCAAGGACACCCACACCTCAAGATTGGTGCGATGCATTGGAAACCATCCAGGTGCAGTTAACCATAGGCAAGACTGCTCTGCAAATTGTAGCATGTTACAGGCCACCCTCGCAAACTCAGGAATCTCATATGGCCTTCCTGAAAACACTGGAGACGATAAATGTATCTCCAACCACCATCATACTAGGTGACTTCAACTACCCAAATATAGACTGGGAACACTACTCAAGCCCAAACACTCTAGCCCAAAAGTTCCTGGAATTCATAAACTCAAATGCCATGGAACAACTAGTCACCATCCCCACAAGAGGAGAGAACATACTTGATCTCATCATCACAAACATGGGAGCACAATGTTCAGTGCCAGAAGTATACCCCTCACTGGTGAGATCTGATCACAAACTAATCTCGCTGGAGGTCCTCATCCCGGCCCGAAATGAAAAAGACCACAGTAAAGAATTTCACTTCACACTCCTAAAGACTAGTGTGGTCTCCTTTAAGGCCCCTGAGCCAGCGGTTAACATTACTCAAACCGCAGAATCACTGACAAATGCCTTCTACCAGCACCTGCAGGGCTGCATGGATCAGGCAATCCCAAGCAAAACAAAGACTCTTTGTACCAAAGGCAAGCGCCCAGTTTGGTGGACCCCAGCCATAAACAAACTCTACAACAAAAGGAGAAAGCTACTACAAGATAGAGCAAAATCCTTAAAAGGTAAGACACCGCTGATCACTATAAGTAAAAGCTGAGAGCTCTCATAAAATCATCCAAAGCTAATTTTGAGAGAAAAATAGCTAAGGACTCTAAAGACAACCATAAGGCATTCTTTAGCTATGTCAGAAACCTAGGAGGAAACTCCCAGATATGCTCAGAATTAGTTCATAATGATGTGAAGATTACTGATCCTACAGACATTGCCAACATACTGGCTGACAGGTTCAGTGCAAACTTCTCCCCTCCCTAAAGGAGAGATATCTATACCAAATGATTGTAGCCCCGGAAACATCTGTAACGCCCAGGTGAGAACTGCTCTCACCAAGGCAAAGGACACAGCATGCATGGGGCCTGATGGTGTCCCGGCTGTGTGCTCCATGAACTCAACGAGGAATTAAATCCACAGTTAGGACAGCTGTTTAATCTTAGTCTCGCCTCCGGATGCACTCCAGGGAATGGCACTGTAGTCCCACTCCACAAAGGCGGCGCCCACCGACCCTGGAAATTACCCCCATTAGCTTGACAAGCCTTATCTGCAAAGCCATGGAGAGGATCATAATGGATCTCATAAATAAAGACATAGGGAATTTGCAGACTTTGGATTCAACCCAGTTTGGCTTTGTCAAAGGCAGATCATGCCTTCTAAACTTACTTTTTCAAACAGTCACCAAGGCCATTGATGAGGAAAGGCAGTCCATACAGCCTACCTAGACCTGGCGAAGGCTTTCGATACAATACCCCACTCGGGTATCATTGAAAAACTCATCAACTTAAATGTAAACCCATACATTACAAGATGGGTTGCAAACTGGCACAGAACACACAGGGTCAGGGTTGCTGGTGCCATGTCAGACTCAAAGCCTGTCACAAGTGGTGTCCCACAGGGCTCAGTCCTGGGCCCTCTTGTTTGGCATCTACTTTTCTGAAGTACAAGCAAACACAGGAGGGTTATGGCTGACAAAGTTTGCAGATGACTGCAAACTGGGTGCCGTAGTTGAAAACACATCCGACACAGATATCCTCCAGAAGGGTCTCACAGAAACGGATAACTGGTGCCAGAGCCATGGCCTTAAGTTAAATGCCAAGAAATGCATAGTCATACAAAAATAAGGTCACCCCTAGCTACCAAATAGGTGGCAATCCCTGAACACAGAAGAAGTTATTAGGGACCTAGGAACCCAGGTTGACAGTAGCCTTTCATTCGACAGTCATATTGCTAAAGTGGTTAGGAAGACCTTCTACATTGCCCACCTTATCATGAAGGATTCACATCCAGATCAAGGGAAGTCATGGTCCCCTATACTCATCACTCATCAGACCAATGATTGAGTACAATGCCCCATTCGGAATGTACCTGACCCGACACTTGCAGCAACTGGAGTGGCCACAAAAGTTCCTCACCAAAAGGATAATGTGTCTCAATAATCTGTCTTATGCTTCCCGACTGAAAGAACTCCAGTTATATTCAGTTGCGTGCTTGCTCAGAGGGGACCTATGCCTGACATACAAGGCAATGTCAAACCCAGACCTGATGAACATGCTTCATCTAAAAAATCTAGATCCCTCAGAGCCACAAGGGCGGGAGACTTAAACCTAGACACGGTTATTAATAGGACGTGCTGGAGGGATAGATTCATCACCCAAAGACTCCCTATGCTGTGGAACAAAATCCCGGTTTATGTGAGGCAAAGCACCTCGCTGGCCTTGTTTAAGAGAAATCTTGACCAATGGATGGGAGATCGCAGATACACCCCAGGGGTTACCTCAGTGTCACTGCTAGACAGAGGCACAGCTAAATAATGGGCATAGTTTCTCCTACCTAAAGGGGAGGCGTAAGCCACAAAACTATGGGCTAGGCTTATAAATGCCCTCGGGCAGATAGCCTAGTATGAACCTATGAACCTATGAACCTATAGGTTGGTACTAGGCTATCTGCTCAAAGGCATTTATAAGCCTAGCCAGAATGTGCTTCACCACCCCCTTAGATTAGTTCCCTGTGCCTCTGTCCAGCAGAGCCACTGAAGTGATCCACGAGGTAAACTTTCTGTTTCCCATCCACTCGTCAAGGTTTCTTTTGAAGAGTGTTAGTGAGGAACTCTGCCTAATGTAGCTTGGGATCTTGTTCCAAAGCATGGGAAGTCTCAGGGACAGGAATCTATCCCTCCAGCATGTCCTATTTATTGTTGTGGTGAGGTTTAGATCCCTAGAGCGTGTGGCTCATGGGGATAAGGTTTTCTTTAGGTGGAGCATGTCCATCGATTCTGGACCATTTTATAATGTCCCCATTCTTTGCCAGTGGTTCTAACTATAGTGCAGATAACCTCTTCAGTGAGTATTGAGGGTATTATTAGGTATGCAGATGTCTAGGAGGTTACATATGACTGGATCCTTTCAAGCTTGTAATACAGTCTTGTATACTTCTGATGTATTTCCTATGAAAGATCAGTGATATTTTAGTACAGTTTTCCTCATCCTCTGAGCCATATGCCAAAATGAAGGATCATTAACTGAGACTTGAAATCTTTACGTACTTCCATAATTGTGTAATATATCTAAGGGTTTTTTCTTAATCAGTTTTTGAGATAGCATAACATGCATGAAGCTTCCATCAGTATGGGCTGGGGAGGATACAATTACACACAAACACACTAATTTTTCTGAGGCGTTACAACTCAACTAGCCCTTGAATAATAAATACAAAAAATCACACAGGGGATCGAAACTACCTTTAATTAAAAGTTTAAAATATCATTTAGTGCTTTCATCTCATAGCAAGATTCTTCATCAGTCTGATGTAATACCACACATTCTCATGGTTTCTATAAAGCTAAAACTACACAGAAACTATTGTAGCATGCCATAAAGAACACTATTGCACTGGTTAATCATTCTATATTATGTGGTGGCTTCAAGTACTTTATGTTCTTTGTGGTAGACTAGTTGAATATCAGTGCTAGTGGTGGTGATCTAAATAACCTGCTTGAATGAAAGAAATTCAGTTGGGAGCAGAGCTGGATCATGACCAGCTTCACCCACCCCCAAGTCATTTTAATGTTCCGTCACTTCTCTCTCTTCCCAGTTACCATAAACATTGTTCACACCTGTCAGCATGCATACTATTTTCTTCTTTACTTTTGCAATAATTACAAAGATTTGGGTTTAATTTAAAAATTGTATGTACAGTTTCATATCATAAACACTAATGACCATTTGGTAAACAAAACAAAACAGTCTCACATTGAAAAGAGACTTTGCATGAACTTCTCTTTCCTTGAACCTCACATTAATTGAAATTGCATTGAAACTCACATTCTTTGAAAATACATCTGGGCAGTGGCTGATTAAGTGTATCTTGGGCCCCAGACTCTTTTCAAATTATGGGCCCCCACACATTTTTGGACTATGCATAAATACATGTGTTCCTTGTCACCTTCCCGATAGTTTTAAATTATACTTCTTGTCTAATACAGCATTTGTTGAATGTGTTTTAAATTTGTAGTTTTGAACATGTCTTCCAGTAAGCAATGAAGCAAAATGTATGATCCAGTAATGACAAGTACCCATTTCAGAAAATTTCAGCCGTAAAAGACTACTCAGACTAATATCATTGTAATGCACCAATATCCATACTCAACAATTACAGCCACTTTATTGACTATGTACACGTCATGTTCAATTGTGATAAAAATGGCCATGATAAAGTATTCCAGTTTGCTTAACAGAATGGATACCAGTCCTGCAAAGACAGACTCATAACTGTTTATTTTATGAACTCATCATGGTCAGTCATTTCATCCATGGACATCCCCCCAAACCCAACAATTATAGCTACATTGTTGCAAAGCTTATATTTAGTGTTTTATTTTGATAAAAGGAGCTAGACATTTTGACCAAGATGGGCAAGACAACCAATGGATTAAACACAAAGATATTACAGTTGTCAGCCAAGATCTTCATATTAACCTTCAAAACTGTTAAACGTACTCCACATATCAGATTAAGCAAAAGTAGGCATGCCTAATACCAAATGGAAAAGAGTAACAGATACTAAGTATCTTGCTCTGCAGTCAGGTCTCGCCTTTGATGAAGTAGCACCCTAGATGAAGAGGTTGCACAACACTCCTCACTCAACCCCACCACACACACTTCACCCAGTGCCTCTACCATCTGCTGCTCCCCCCCCAATCCTGGCTTACTGCCACTATCCAAATTACCATTTTTCTTCTGTTTTCTCACAGTTTGTCTTACTCCTCATTTTTTCCCGCATTTTGTTTCTTTCAGTACATTTTAACAAGGTAGGAATGCACTCCGATAACTCTTGGTTCTACAAAAAAAGAAATAAAGAATTGCTGAAAAGCACCCTGAAAGAATGGCATCCTGGATGGACACCTTGTTGCCTATGCATAAGGAGATCCCTATCTTAAGTAGCACTAATTTGGAAGGGTATAGATGGTATTATTAGTTCAGGTTCGAGTGGCAACCAGTTGGTATAAATTTAGTATGACACAGATATAGGCCAATCTGACCCTGTCAATGGCCTTTGTAATTACACTGAGATTAACTAGAGATGGTGCTTTCGTATACCTGCTTACAAATCCAGTCTGTGATGCATGGATGAGATTAGAAGTGTCACTTGCCAACAAAGTTTTTCAGAGATTAGTTTGTAAGCAAAAGTATCAACTAATAAGATACAAAAAGTCTGATTATTCTTATTTCAGTGAAATCAAATGGACTTTCTGAGATGTAAGTAGGAAAGGTCCTGATTACCACTCAGACCATTTAAATGGAAAAAATAAAATGAGAATCTATATTTTTGCTAGAGTTGTATTCATAGAAAGCCTTCAGTTTTGTTCCCTGGTCATTGACATATAACATCTTCCAAAAAGGCTTTCAAGAGCAAGCTGAATAAGGATTAAACTTTTTCTTGTTTAGACCATTAAGAAAACTATGTATGAATAGGACATTATAACAAGAGAGAGAGAAATTCAAACTATTACTAGGATGTTTAACTGTTATCACTAATCAAGATGGAACAACAAAATTGAACCTTCAAGGGATGTTTCAATGAAACTTGGCCATTAAGACCAGAACCCCTGTCTGTTCTCATTCCAATAATCCACCATAACTAACACATCTGAGTAATATTCCTTAGGTCTCCTAAATGCGGATTCACCTAAACTCTAGCACCATAAACCTGAAATCATGTGTAGCCCCTTTTTCTCCTATATATTTAGCCAGGGCACTACACTGATTACATATATGAATATAATTAGGAAACGCTGGAATGTGCTACTCACTGATTAGAGGATTAGGGGATAGTGGAAGAGACATCATGAATCAAGCTAGGTAAGGGAGAAAGAAAAACATCAAAAATGCTAATGTAAATAAGACACTGTGCTGACACATGTTACAAAACTCATGCAGTGCCTGTTAAATCTGTTAGAGGTATTAAAACTGGGAAAGTAAATGTAGTTACTGCATGGAATTACAACTTTTGCTAATGAATCATATATACACTGATGCTTCTAGAGGAATGGTGAAGAGAGCTCTATCAAGAAACAGGTGGGGAGTACTTCTGAGCTAATGAAATCTAGTATGGAAGTAATTATTCATTCATTCACTCATTCATTCCTTCTTTCTTATCCCCATTATGCATTTCAAGATAATGAAGGAGGTAAAGCCCATCCGGGCTGTCAGTGGGCTGAAAGCAAAAAAAACAAATCCTTCTGGATGCACGCAAATACAAAGACAGACCCACAGACATGCACACCAGCACCCAGACACAAAGACTTACACACCCATACCCACACAGACACTCATGGGTGCGCACACACACACACACACACACACACACACACACACACACACACACACACAAAGACACGTGCGCACACACACACACACACACACACACACACACACACACACACACACACACGTACATACATACAGCAGTTATTCACGCATGCAGTGCAATTTCAAGGAGCACTATTCTGTGTTTGGCATGACTCTGGAATATGGGAGGAAAGCAGGAACCCAATAAAAAGCCACACAGACATAGGGAGAACATGGATATATTGCACATGAAATATCCCAACTGTGATCTGCACTGCAGAACCAAGCTGTATAAGGCAGCAGTGCTAACTGCTGTGCCACTTAAAATTTACTGCAAGCAAAACAAATTGAACCAGGCATTCATTTTCAGTGTGAGCTACAAGCATCATTTTGAAAATAAGCTTCTTCCTAATCTGCATAGTAAATTTATATTCTTTTTCTTTCAAATGGTTCAAAATAATTTTATTTTGTGGTGGAGGATGGGCATAAAAAAATAATGATATTACTGGACAATGTTTCTGAAACGAACAGAAATGTATTTTCAGATTCCCAATACTCACGGTTATTATTAGATATCAGGTATAGGAAATGGATTTCTGTGAATGAAAAGAAAAAGAAAGTGAAGTATTTCAGCAGACACATTTATAAGATGAACTAGAGCAGCAATTGTGCCTGGAGTATTTTGTCCAGCTGGTGATTATAAACATAGTACAAGTACAAAAAAGAATGACATTAATTGAAACTGTGCAGTAGCTGATGGCAACAAGATAAACCAGAAAGAACATTAGCAGCTGAGCCTAGCATTTATTATAGTGATTTATCACAAACTACTTTATAAAACGGATGACATTCAGACAAGCAAACTGTATAGAAACATATATACTGAATAAAATAGATTTTGATACATAATTCCAAAAACATATTTTTTAAACAGTAGATCAAATACAAATGCAGCAAGCAAACCTAAAAAACTGAAAATATGATCATTCCCAGAAGATGGTGAAGATATCAGAATGACAGATATTTTGATGAATGAGAGAATTCTAATTTACATAACTATAGAGGGAGCATACAAATATAAGTACAAATTATAAATGCTCAGATGTGTTTCCGATATTATTTGCTTTCAGAAATATAATAGTACCCCAGGTTTAGGAAAAAAAAACAACAACAAAAAAATGTGGATGTGAGTGGCTGTGTTATTAAATATATTTACAGTATTCACAGAATGAGATGAGCTGCCATCCCAAGCAGAATTATGTACACTTGGAAGAATTAATGCATTTCCTGGAACAGCAAACTGCTAAAGATGCAGCAGCAAGGATCAAGTTGACTGTGTTCCCCTCTGTAAGGCATAACTCCGGACTGTAGTGGAATAAAACAGTTTTAACTACTGGAAGCTGGTTACTTTTTATTCCATAGTTTTCACATTTGTTGCATTATAGGTATTAAGGTGATTACTGCTGAGTACTGAAAGCTGACAGTGCTGTCTTATTGCAGTGATTAAAATGAAGCTGTTTAGCTCCAGAAATCATATACAGCAGGAAAGTCTGAGCTGCATACTAGGCTGGATAACTAATGCACTGTAAAATTTATAACTTAGGATACAAAGTACTAGATTTGAACAAATGATAATAACAGCATGAGATAACAAATGCCTACCAATTTTTGGGTGGGAGTGCTCTGTGTTCTTGTGAAACCTGAAATTGCTGGGTATTATTAGTGAGTTATGTGATTTGCAAGTAAACTGTCCATCACATTTTACCCCCTACTCCAAGATTTAGTAAGTTTGGAGGCACGGTCTCTATGGGACCAGATGACATGCCAGGCTGTCTTCTAAACAGGCTAAAACATGAACTAGCATCACCACTAAGTACCCTTTTCAATCATAGCCTGACCACAGGCTTTGCTCCTGTGGAATGGAGAACAGCTACAGTTATTCCCCTCCACAAAGGTGGCCTAGCAACAGACCTGGGGAATGAAAGACCCATAATCCTGACCAGCCTCATCTGTAAGGCCATATTTAAGTTCCTGGAATGGGTAGCCCTAGAACCATTTGATTTTTGGATAAGCAGTAAGTTCATTAGGTTTGTGTATTGGGTTGCTCTGTAGGCCAGGCATAAATCTACCCTAAGAAGTCTATACAATACAGAGTATAGTGACAGGGACTTTAGTCGGTCTGTGTAAGGCACATGCTGGAGGCCCTTGATTTTCTTTGTTAGAAACCTAAAGTCTCTCTAATTGCTGCAGGTGCTTAGTGCATTACATACCAAATGGGGTGTTATACTCAATTATGGGCCCATAATTGAGTATAACACCCCAATATGGCTGGTGACTTAAATAGGACATGCTGGAGGGACAGATTTATCTCCCAGCAACTGGCACGTCTTTGGAACAGGCTACCAATTCATGTGAAACAGAGAACATCCTGACACTGTTCAAGAGAAACCAAGACAAGTGGATGGGGCACCATAAATTCTTATTTGGAAGAGTGTCCACAACCCTCCTGGACATGGGCAGTTATCACTAAATTCAATCTTGGGTATTGACTAGTACTTCTCCAGTATTACATTGGGTTGAAATGGCTAGGCTTAAAATTATTTCTGGGTCGATAGCCTAGTAATCTCCTATGATCCTATAATATCAGAAGCGTAGAAGACAAATTCTCACAATAGGGGATATATATATCTATATTTTTAGATAACTGTATTTTTTTAGACTTCTGTGCAATCAGAATTAGTTTTATTCTGTTCAAAGTGGTTTTATTATGTTTTCCCATGTCTCTACATACTGAGTGCTGCTGGGCATTGTCTGACCTAGCTGAGAGTTCTGCTTATCTAGAAACAGTCTCCTGACTGCTTGCCTGTTGTGATAGTGTGTTTATTATACGGGTGCAGCCACATTCCATACTATAGCTACACACAATTAGATGCTCAGAGTCAGTAAAAAGTGGGAGAGGGAATCACCCCTGGACTACAATGGACTACAAGTAGTGGGTTAGACACAGGTCATAACCATAATCTTGTAAAAAGCATGCCAGACTACCTGTCCCCCAGCTGCAACCCTGCAAGGTATTAAAAATCCACTTCATTTAGAACAGTCTGTGTTACCCAACCTGTACCTCAGATTATCTGAAGTGCTCAGCCAACAAAGATTTCTAAAACTGTTCTATACATGATGACTTGAAACACCTTCTATCTGGAATTCCTAAAACTGTATAGTACAAAGAAGTAGTCTGCATGGTGAGTCTTGCAGCAATCGTCCCTTCAGGAGGAATAGCACACATATTTAATTTCACATCCATCAGAGAATAAATAAATAATATATATATATATATATATATATATATATATATATATATATATATATGTATATATAAATATGTATGTGTGTGTGTGTGTGTGTGTGTCTGTGTGTGCAAGTCTTACCTTGTTGCAGCTAACATGTCTCTGATTAGTTTATTGTGGGAGCAGGGCCTTTTTAGTGTGTGTCATACAGCTCACACTGCGTCCTTTCATGAATCTCTAGAAGTATGTCTGAAATCTACTTCACTTTAGATTATAGTTTTTACCTCTTCATATTGAACTGATTGAAGAACTAATTCGTAAATTCGCTTAAATCCCCTGTAAATAAGCATTGATGTCTGTAATTCACAAATTAGGAGAGGTATTTTCCATATTGTTTCATATAAACCCATTTCATTTGTAAATGCAAACCGCAATGAGAAACCTATAGTTTGTCATATGGAATGCAAGTTTTAAAACATGGAGAGAAAACATCCATTCAGGACAAACAGTGTCCAGTATAAAATCATGATAAGTTCACGAATATATGAGTGCAGGTACTGAAATGTGGCACTATTATACAGTAATAAAGATGGCAATAATGCACAGTCAGAATGTAAAATAATTTATTCCAAAACTTTAAAAGATAAGTGCTTTCGCAATATAAATAAATGGCTTCATCAGACCACAAAACAGTAAAAAAACAGTAAGTATAAAAACTTCCTTTCACCAATCAGATCAAAAGTTTTTAGAAAAACTATCCAGTCGTAGCAAAGCGATCCCTGGTTACAAACTATCAGTGAACGGCTATGAACTATATGTAATCCTAAAAAATTCTGGAACTCTATTAACCAAATATTACATCCCGGTAATCTTAGCTCCCCCAATTCATGCCCAGACAAGACATCTGAAGAAACTGCCACTATCTTCAATACCTATTTTATCGATTCTATAGCTAAGCTACTGAACCCTAACCCAAACTCCTCTACTACTAACATCTCCAACTTTTCTGAACCTTCTCCTAATACTATCTTTTCAAATACCTTCTCCCTCAAACCTGTACCTACTAGCTACATCAAAACTCTACTCTCTAAATTAAAACCATGCTCAGCATCAGCTGACAATATTCCTTCCACTTTTCTTCTACTAGCAGCTGACACTTTTGCTCTCCCTGTATCGGTCCTAATTAATTGCTCTATCTCTGAATCTGAAGTCCCTTCCATCTGGAAACAATGCTACACTCTACCTATACACAAAGGAGGTAACTCCTCTGATATCTACAACTTTAGATCTATTGCTATCCTCTCCTCTCTCTCTAAAGTACTAGAAAAACATATTCATAAACAAGTTATGCAGTATCTAATACAGAAAAATCTGCTTACACCCATTCAACATGGCTTCAGACCCAAACATAGCACCACTACAGCTCTATTATCCTTCCTCAACACTCTCTCTATAGCCATGGATGACCATAAACTTATTTCTTGCCTATTCTTGGACCTCTCAAAAGCTTTCAACACTGTCTCACACTCTCTTCTGCTGCACAAACTGCATAACCTCAACTTCTCCTCTGATACTGTTGCATGGTTCTCCAGCTACCTCGCTGATAGATCTCAGTCAGTGAGATGACACTCTGCACTCTCCCCTCCTCTCCCTGTAAAAATGGGTGTACCTCAAGGGTCTATCCTAGGGCCTTTACTTTTTAATATCTTTACTATATCAGCTCTATACCTCCGGTCCTCAGTCATCTTTAGTGCAATACGCAGATGACTCTACTGTCATCACCACAGCCAACTGTCCCTCTAAGCTCTTCTCAGCTACTCAGGCATCTTTTAACTTAGTTGAAACATGGCTCTCCAACAACCAGCTCATCCTTAACCCTAAAAAAAACAAAGCTGTTACTCTTCCTACTTAAAAAGTTCAACAATATTAAACCATCCTTCTCCATACAGTCCCTTAATAACATTCCCATTCAGGTAGAATCCAGTACTAAGCTCTTAGGCATAACCATCGACGATCAGCTTACATTTGACTTGCATGTTAATAACCGTATCAAAAAGACTCATTCAAAACTAGGGCTTCTTTACAGTAACAAGAAATTCCTTACCTCTGAAGCCAAGATTACTCTCTCTCTTACCTACCTTCTGCACAGTCTAATGGACAATTTTCAAATTCTCACAAATCTTAACTCAGCACTCCTGACCAAACTCGAATCTACCTACAGCAAGGTAGCTAGATTTGCTGACCAACAAATTTACAGATCCCATCACTGTCTCTCTCTAAAACTTGAATTACCCCACCAGCTTCTTCTCTGTCAGCTCCAGATCATCCATTCTATCCTGTACCAGCCTTCCTACTGCCCAGCACTATTCCCTCTCATCTCCCATTATTCTCCCTCCAGAACTCTCCGAAGTTCTAGTCAAGACCTTCTACAAATCTACAAACCCAAGTCTAACTTTGGACGCAACATGTACAACTGTCACCCCACTATTGCCTGGAACAGGCTCCCACTAGAAATTAGGACCCTAACACATCCTAAACAATTTAAGACATTCTCCAAAGAGCACTTTAAAAGTCACTGGTCCTGCCACTGCACTCTTCCTCCTTAAACATCCCCTACTTCGCATACGTTATTCTACTTTCTGCCCTTAACTCGCTCTTCTCACTAGCTCTCTCTAATCTTCCTTGACTACCCTTTCTACTGTCTTCTAAAATCTGTTAAGCAAATTGCCTCAGAGAAACATTCTATTGTAATTGTCTTGGTTTCATGCAACTACATTATGATAAAACTGGGTTTTTGTAACCAATTACCCCAAAAACTATACTCATCTTAATGACATATTTCTTTTTATACATCTTGAAATAGTTTTGCTATACTCTTGATTATTGACACTGTATAACATTGTATTGCTACTTAATGCCTTGTAAAAATCCTGTAACATTGCTGTTTAATGCTAATTTGTAATGCAAGTTGTATATAATATGTTGGAGCTTTTCTCCCCGGGCCTCCGCTGAAAAAGGGCTCTTCAGCTCAGTCGGACAATCCCAGTCAACAAATGCAAAGTAAATAAATAAATAAAATATCTCATTCACTACACTGATTGCATATATCAATATATTGCAGACAATAAGCACCCCTACTAGAATAAATAAATCTAATAACAAAGAAAGTATTATTGATTGGATTCTTGTGAATAAACCGCTACTAAAATATAAGTCTGGAACATTACCTGATGACTTTAGTGATCACAATTTAACTTACATTATAAGACAGAAAAATACTCCAATTGTTAGAACCATACGCGATCTCAAACACTTCAATACTATTCAATTTAAAACTGAACTAAATGCCTGTAACTGGAACCCAGTAAAGACACTGCCTCTTGAAGATGCTGTCCAATACTTTAATACCACATTCCTAACAATTCTAGATTACCATGCACCAAAACGCCCATCCGAATTAAATCAAAACCTGCCCCTTGGCTATCTAATGACACTAGACAAAAATGTTACTTAGAAATAAAGCATGGAAAAAATGGCAAACTAGCAAATCTCCTATAGACCAACAGACTTTCAGGCACCTAAGAAACACTACCAAGAAAGCCATCTTCACTGATAAAAGGAGTTATTTTAGTAACCTCCAGCAAGCTAATCACAACAACCCTCAAAAATTCTGGTCAACCCTAAATAGACTTCTTCACCCTGGACAGACTTCCACTCCATCCCCATCTGGGTCTGAAAAGAATTCTGCCCTTGATATAGCCAATACCTTCAACTCTTTCTTTACTGACACTATTAATGCCTTGGCCTCTCATCTCACTTGTGACAACACTAACATCCCTGACCTTGTATCCCTCAAACTACCAACCTTTAGGCTTCTACCCATCTCTACCTCCTTTATACAAAAATGTATCCATAAACTCAAACCATGCTCCCCTTCAGCAGACCAACTTCCATCTGAATTCCTTCAAAAAGCAGCCTCCGAAATAGCCTATCCCATATCCATTCTCATTAATAGAACTATAAGTGAAGAAACCATACCTGACATCTGGAAAATCTCACACATCATACCCTTACACAAAGGAGGTAGCTCCTATGATTACTCCAACTATAGACCCATAGCTCTCTTGTCCCCACTCGCTAAGATCATGGAAAAATGTGTTCACAAGCAGTTAATGAACCACCTAATAAAAAATAACATTCTTACTACTTGTCAACATGGCTTTAGGCCTTTTCATAGCACAACTACCGCTCTCCTCTCCTTTACTGACCCGATTAACAAGAATCGTAATGATAACATCCTGTCTTCAGCTCTCTTTATTGACCTATCCAAAGCCTTTGATATGGTTAATCACTCTCTCCTTATACAAATTCTCAAATCTCTTTCCTTAGAGCCTAAAGCTGTTCACTGGTTCAGTTCCTATCTCTCTAATAGGAAACAAGCCGTTCTCTGGGATAAGAAACTATCATCTCTTCTACCTATCTCACTCGGGGTCCCCCAAGGCTCTATCCTCGGACCTCTTCTTTTCTCCCTCTTTATAAACGACCTACAAGCAGCTATTCCCCAGGCTACATGCATACAATGACTCCACACTAATTTGCTCTGCTAAATCCATTGCTGAACTCCAAACTAATACACAAGATATATTCTCCAAAGTCGAAACTTGGTTCTTAAAACGTTGCCTACTCCTTAATGCAAAAAAAACCAAACTCCTACTCTTTAAGCCTACTAATAGATCCCCTGCACTAGATTTCACTATCTTATCTAATAATGGAACCATTATATCACCTGACCCCACTACCAAACTGCTAGGTGTCACAATAGACAACAACCTTACCTTTGACTGTCACATTAACAATACCCTTAAAAATGTAAACAGGAAACTCGGCTCTCTCTATCGAATTAGGACTTTTTTAACCTCCCCAGCCAAAGCTACTCTTGCCCACTCTCACCTCATCTCTTCTCTATGCCTCACCAATCTACACTAACCTCAAAAAAAACAATCTTTACAAACTATCAACCACCTACAATAACATAGCCAGATTTGTTACTGGTAAGCCTTTTAGAACACATCACTGTTTAAATCTGCAGCAACTTAACTGGCTTGAACTGCCTAACATGCTACTTCTTTCCCAACTTACAGTTGTCCATAGAGCTCTATACCAAAGTCAAAATACACCTGCACTTTCTAACCTCTTAACCACATATTCTAATCTAAACTCCCTCCGCTCATCAAACAAACTGCTAGTTGCCTTGGCAAAATCTAATAACCTAGCTGGTGACTCCCTCTTCTCAAATGCCTTGGGTAAACACTGGAATCAACTTCCTACTGAACTTACTTCTATGGCATCTTCTACTTTGTTTAAACAAAAACTTAGAATCTACCTGAAAAGCCACTGGATGTGTCCCTGTTCAAATCCTGATTAAATGTTAATTCCTTACCTTCCACTCCTCTCCCTTTTCTTTTAATCCCCTCCTTTACTGGCCTTTCACCACCTTGCCTCCTTCTCCTCACAAATCCTATTTTTCTTCTGTCTCTGACCCTATTCCCAGGAAGCTTATATCTTTATCAACTCCACACTGCCCTTCTACTGCCTTTTCTTTGCTAACTCCTGTCCCTCTACTCTCTCTTCTCATGCTACATTATGTAATTATGCTAAAGATGATAGTATTTAGATAGTCTAGGTAGTGTAATTCTTTGTAATCTAGTTTAGGTTTCAATGTTTTAAGTTCTTTTCCCTGGTCTCTTTTATTATTTATCTGGTTCTAGAAGTTGTATTGATGTTTAATAGAATGTATTTTTAGTTTTTCCACTTGCCTTCTTTTTGTAATCAAGATGCATTGGTTGAAGTGTTACAAGTCTGTAACTTGTTACTTGGAATTTGTTATTTGCACTCATTATAAATCTCTTATGACCATATGTGGAGCTTTTCTCCCCGGGCCTCTGCTGAAAATGGAAATATATCCAGTCAGACTAGCCCGGTCAACAAATGTAAAATAAATAAATAAAAAATAATAAAATAAATAAAATAAATTCAACCTAATGTTTAAAGGGCTACATACACAATACAAACATACATACTAAAAAACAGAAAATTGAAAATGTAAAGTAAAATAAAATTAATAACATTAATAATAATATGAAGTAAGATAAAATACATACACCAGCAATCAAAAAAATATGTCATATGTTACATAGCCTGTGAACTTCAAGGGATGTTTCAGTGAAACTTGGCCATTAAGACCAGAACCCCTGTCCATTCTCATTCCAATAATCCACCGTAACTAGCACCTCTCAGTAATATTCCTTAGAGTTTATGTGAATCCACATTTAGGAGACCTATCACCATAAACCTGAAATCATGTGTAGCCCTTTTTTCTCCTATATATTTAGCCAGGGCACTACACTGATTGCATATATGAATATAATTAGGAAATGCTGGAATGTGCTACTCACTGATTAGAGGATTAGGGGAATAGTGGAAAACACATAATGATTCTGTATTAAAAATAAAAAAAAATCCCTGAAGAGGCATTTATGCTGTCCTAAGAATATTAGAAGGGTTGAGCCTATCAGTGATGTACTTCGTACTTATTCTTGTTGGAAGTGTAGTTTTTGCAGTTATATTGATAGTAGCAATTATTTTGGCACCAGGATTTGTTTCAAGGTTAAGGCAGATTCTAGTACCAGAGATTTCGTTTATTTTGCATTTTGCATGGATTGTACCTCGTTTTATGTTGGAAAAATGAATAGGAGTTTGAAGAAAACTGTTAAGGAGCACTTATACCAGATCTGTATGAAGCAAGAAGCCTACAGCTCATTCATTCCTCTTAGGGATGACTGCTGAACAGTGGCAAACAGCACCATCATCTCTGGAGGACAGAAGTTTTAGTTTTAAATCCAAAATCCATGGACAATGCCTAGTACTGCTCTAGGGTTTGGCAGCATGCCAAGGAGATCAGTGAAATCATGTCACTCACTTCCCAAAGTGATGTAACCCCTCAAGAAAGCTTGTGTTTCCATGTGATTTCCAATCTCCACTGGGAACTTTACCATGTAAACGTATCCCCCAGATATTTATCCCATATCCTACATAGAAGGGAGATGACTCACCTAAGCTGCATCAATCCCTCCTTCCACACATCAGATCCAACAGGTGTCCAAGTCACTAATTGTGCCAAGTTTACCTTGCATAGTCAAGGTTTTATATTTCAATGCCAGTGAATGTAGTTTGCCATTCTGTCATGAAAGGAAGCAGTCAGACTGCTAGGTGATAAGCCCAATTTTGTATTTAGAAGATACAGGCCATTCAAAAAAAATTTGGAAACTGTCTTGCCAAGTCATATCGATGGATGTAAAACGGTGGGTAATTTTAAATGTGGTATGTGTACACAATGCCCACATATACAAAAAAATCACTTTAGGAGCCAGTGAACATAAACCAATTAAAAACAAAAATAGTTCACTTTACAACAAAGGACCCCCAAGCAGTATGTAACTAAAGTAAAGACTTCTCTGTCACCTGGCATTTCCATAACAAAATTTCTAACATGGTTTAAAAAATCCCATGAATCACAACAATATGAATTTAATTTCTGAACTAACGGGTTTAAAATGGTATCTGCTAGACAGGGGTCCAGGGAAGTAAATAGTGTGGGAAGAAATAGCCAGGGAATTGTTATGGCTAGGCTTGTATATGCCCTAGGGCTGATAGCCTTGTACCAACCTATAAATAAATAGAAATACCTTCTGTAATGCTACCTCCTGCTGACACTATAGACCTGAAAGGGGGTGGCTTTGGTCTTTGTGAATTTTAGGTATCCCAAACAGGATACCTATACGTGGATGTTTAGTAAAGAAATAATTGTATAAAATTACATCAGTTTCTTTGTTTAGAACCATACTATCCAGTACTGAATGTACATGTTTATATTTACCATGAATATCACTTATTGTTACTTCTTGATATTTATTTTCATTTTTCAGCATTGTTTCAATACTTGTATAATAATCTTCCACATCCATTATCACTAAGCCATACCCTTATCAGCCTTCATAAATCTTAGATTTTTTGCATCACATAGCTCTTTAAGTGCTTTGTACTCAACATTTGATAAATTGAAATAAGGTCTGACAGTTTTTCTACTCAATAAGGACCTAATGCCCCTTTCACAAAATGCTTCAAACTGTTTGATAGTAAAATGCAGTGTCGGATTATAAGTGGTAGGCCTATTTAGGCAATAACCACTATCTCTTACTGCTACATCCTTAAAGATAAAAGCTAAATTTAACTTCCTAGTATACATTTTAAGCTGCAATATTGTCTTAGATTTGAATGATGGCTCGTTATATAACCTAAGCCCATTTTTAAAACTTTACAATGATGTTCATTCAAGTTAAATTTACTTAAATTAAACAGCTTTGTTTGGTTACAAAAATCATTAACTACTTTGCTTTTACCTTGTTCCGAGTACGAGCTCTGTTGTGAGCTTCTGGAGGCACCTGCTAACTCATTACAGCCGCTCCAACCTTCTTTAAGTTTTTTGAATGTTCAGTTGTCTCAAAATTATCCAGTTCTCTAACACTGTCCTTGTTAGAGGTAACACTTGTATTTCTTGCCTTTGGAAATTCTCCATTACTGTTCCTAAAATCAGCCGGCGTGTGTTGCACTTGCATTTGAACAGTCATTCCGCCCCTATTAGTTGATGTCATCACAGCACGAGCATATGATTGGTTAACCTTTCTAAACCCTTTCTGATGCTGGTTAAAAGGACGATGCTGCTGTTCAACAAAACGAGTTGGTACAATTTTATAGTTGTTATTTCTATTAACTTTTTTGTTATGACCAGTAGGAAGAATATGGGCAGTTTTATTAGCATAAGCTACATGATCACACTCCAATTTCTTCATTTTACGCTCAGCAATAGTCTTTTCATAACGATCTACTGTAGTGAACATTCACTCATACTGAGCTCTAGCTTCAATAGAACTAGTGAGCACCTCTTTTAATTTAGCATCCCAAGTCTCTAGCTGAATTCTAAGCTCACTAAGTAAGTTATTATTCTTTTGAATAATGAGCTTTAAAAAGTCCAAGCCCACACTGTTAAAAAAGGAAACGAGCACTTCACTTTTTACCCCATTAGGGACGTTGAAAATACGTAAACCTTTTGGTACTACTTGCGCTGAAATATTTGAAATTTTGGAAACTGTCTTACCAAGTCATATTGACGGATGTAAAATGGCGGGCGGGTAATTTTAAATGCAGTATGTGTACACAATATCCCTATATATTGGTGACTGCAAGTCAGTTTTGTCTTAATAGGAAGGACATCAATATTAAGGGGCATTATAATTGCTGTAGTAAGAATGTGGTATACATGGCAACATGTCTGGCTTGCCAGGCATTCTATGTAGGAAAGACCTGTAGATAATTAAAGGATAGAATATGTATGAATATTTAACAGATATTAAAACTGAAAAGTTGACCAATGCCCTGTATAGACACAGTAATTAGGACCATAAGTTTGGATCTCTTGTGCTAGAACAAATTGTGAAAGATGGACAAGGGTTTGTGGTGGATGAAAATTTGAGTATTGCTGAACTTAAGTGGCAATTAAGGTTTAATGCCACAAGAGTCCCTGGAATCAATGAATGTGTTAGTATTGACAGCATGTTAAGGCTAAAAAACATTTTAGGGTATTATGTTACTCTATTTCATCATTTCATTTTACTGTGATTCAATACATCTGGGGTTAATTATGACCAGTTAAACTTATATAGAAGGTATTTAAGGTTGGGGTTATGTTGCTATCATTGTTCTGAGTAAATCCTATGTAATTTGGGATGAAAACACTTAACTGAACTGGTTTTCATATTTTATTGGAGTTGCGGTTGTTCCTAATAAAGAGAGTTGGAATGCTGCTTTGGCTGATGGTGTGTTCCTACATGAGAACCATCTTGTTGAACTTGTTGGAGTACATATTCAACAAAAATAAACACATTCATTAGCTATACACAAACAATAATAATAACCAACATTATCCATATCATTTCTTCTGGGAGATAGAGATTCCCATAGCTAGCAAACTTCAAAAGTTATCCGCCACATATGGTTAGAATTACCCCTAAATACAAGTCTTGGAAGCATAGCCTTCTATCGAAAAAATCAAAATGTCAATCCAACAATTTTCTTCTGGGAGACAGAGATTCCCATAGCTAGCAAACATAAAAAGTTGTCCGCCACATATGGTTAGAATTACCCCTAAATACAAGTCTTGGAAGCATAGCCTTCTATCGAAAAAATCAAAATGTCAATCCAACGATGGTCAAAACCTAACCATTGGTAAAGAAAAACAATCTACAAAGGATCAAAACTATGTTAATTACAATGTTTTTGTGGGGGGGATGCTTGACCACACTACCTGCAAATTAAATGCACCAACCCCAAGATCACACTACAGTGTGGAAAGGACATATACCCTAATCACTGTTGTACTGCAGTATCATTGTGAAAAACCTGATATGGTTTGATGAGTAGATTTTCAATCAGCTACACTGGCTTTTTCACTCCTTCATGGAAATGCACATTGATGAAAAGCTTTTATATGAAACTTAATCCTAAACCTAAATCCCAACCCTTACTCTAAATACCTCTAAACCTAAATGAATTCTAAACCTCATCCTAAATCTGAACTTAGCCGTAACATTAAACGTACTTTAACACTAATGATAACCCAATTGAAAACTCCTAATCCTACAGAAATATAAATGTGTCCACTAAAATTGTTAAGTTGCATAAGTACAGCAACAACCACTATGAATAAAATTATATTTTTATAAAAATATTTGACCAGAAAGATTTGACTACACTGCTTATAACTAAAAGGTCTTTAAACAAATTACCTATTCACATTGATTTGAAGTAATTGTGAATCAGCAGTAGGTGAAATGGATTTCAAGAAATTTAGAAGATAAGAGATTGAGTTAAATCAAGTCTTTGGAGCATATTATATAATCACCTGTGAAATGGTTTGCTTTTAAAAGTGAAATCTCTGCTGTAATGCATTGCACTAAAGTATTTTGCTGGCTATAACTCTCCAAGGGCTCTTGAGAAAACCAATAGAGTGGTAAGAGTACACAACTCTTGTATACTCAGATATTCAGAGCAATATTGGAAGAGAGATGTCCATTTACTATAACATACATGGAAAGATAAAACCTCTGAACTGTAAATGATTTCACAGCATGTTCCTGATTTTGCCTTATATTTTTGGTCTGTTCCTTATAAAATGTTTTTTTTAGGGGGGGCAATGTGTTGAGGATTGCAGTCACTAAATAATGAGAGATATTTAAGTTTCAGACTTCATATCCTTCAGAAAATGCATGCAAATACAAAAACCTGTTATTTTCACAACGTTCCAAGTATAAGAACAATATGTAAAATATGTCTTTAATTTTGGGAATTTGTATCCCATTATTTTTTAGCTTTAGCTCTAATTCTTATGCTAAAAACTTGAGAACTATTGGTAGGATTGTTACATGGATCCCAAACTTTTATCAGAGAAATGTATAACTGTCTTTCGGCTTTTCCCAGTTAGTGGTCACCACAGTGGAACTACAGTCAGCTAATGATTGGCAATGAGTTTTTACAGTGTCGAGTTGCCAATCCGACGCCCAACCTTCAAAGAAGGCACACCCACACACGCTCACACATACCTGCATGTCTTTAAATTCACTCAACCACAGGGAGGACATGCAGACTCCACACAGAAGGCACTCCAGCCGAGAATCGAATGGGAGAAGAATCCAAATTCTTAGCACCTTCTACAGGCAAAACATGGAAAATGAATCAAAAATCATTTTTTGTATCAGAAAAAAAGCAGACTTTCTATATATGAAAAAGCAACTTGGGAGGAAGATGCATATTCTAGTGGTGGTTATAGCCAACTGATATCTCTTAAGTGACTTTGTTCCCTTTACTTTTTGGGAAGCCTACCTGATTTTTATGTAATTGTTTAGGTGCACATTTATCTATCTTGGATTGAGGGATTGTTTCATACATCTTATTACATGCAATTAGTGAGGTGTTTTGGTAATTGCTAAGTAGTATCAGAGGTTTATTTGGTTTTGATAAGTCTATTTTGTTAGGACACATTGGTGGCAGAAAACTCCCTTTTGTGGATCCCCAGCTAAAGACATATACTAGTACTTGTCTTTTATAAGCAGGTCATAAAATTCAATGGTTAAGTCTTCTAAGCAAGGGATGGCAACTTTGTTTATTTAAATAAAAGTTTGTAGTAATTCTTCTGAGGTGACTTCTTCAAAATGTTGCATTGTTGAGTTGAAGAGGGAGGGTAGCTCCACTTGTAAATATGTTGCAGTGTTTTGAATAGTTATGTATAATTTTTCCACAACTGAGTAGCTCCAATAGGAAAACATAATGGGAAATCAGTCCACTAAAATTGTTAAGTTGCGTAAATGTAGCAACTGAGGAGGGGCTTGGGAGACTAAGCTGGAACACAGAGAGCTTCATTGGGATCACCATTTTGTTCTGATGAAGTCCTGAGGGTATTCGGGATGAAAGTACATATTAAAGGCGCGTGCCACTTGTATGTACTAAACTGAATTTTTGTACACAGTAAAGGATTTACTTTACATTCAGCTTGGATCTATTTTTCAACTGGAGAAGCCTCACATGATTGCCCAGGAGGTGCAGTTTGTTGTTTCTAGTTTTGGTTTTGTGTCCCAGTATCTTTTTTCATTTGTTTTTGGTTAACTTAGCAAAAGGCCATCGGACTTCCAAACAGTGCCTTCAGAAACCACTTACACACACAACAATGCATTGGTTATAGCAGACTCCATAATGAGACACATGGATGTTCCCCTCACTAGGCTGAATAATGAGCGGGTTACTTTTAGCTGCTTGTCAGGTGCCAGGATCCATAAAGTTACTCAGTCACTCAAGTCACTCTAGCAGATGTACCAGTAAGACTCCGTCATAGTCCATGTGGGGGTGAATGACTTGAGACGTACCTCTGTGGACTATATGAAGAGAGACATGACTGAGCTCTCAGATTATGTCACAGGCAAGTATAAGCCTAGCCATAAACAGCATTCTACCTTCTCTAAGGATGATGCCACAATACAAACAAAAAATGATTGATTTTAACAATTGGCTTAACGATGATGCCACAATACAAACAAAAAATGATTGATTTTAACAATTGGCTTAACGTCTGGTATCAGACCAAAGGGATCCAGTTTCTCTCATCTTGGGAAGACATGGTCAAGAGTTTACACTGCTTTGCCAGAGTTGGTCTGCAACTTTCTCTTCTAGGCTTTTGGATACTAGCAAAGGCATTAGCTACCCCTGTTTCGCCTGTTTTAGGCAGTGTAAAAATAACCAACCTTCCCATGCAACAAAATACTGTCTAGATAAACTCAAGGTACTGCTGCTTAATGCTAGGAGTCTAAACAAGAAATTGCACTCTCTGGAAGCACTCCTCACATTGGAAGATGCTGATGTCTGTGCAGTCACTGAGACATGGTTCAAAGCCACAGAGAGCAACCCAGCTGCTCTATAGGGCTACGACATCTTCCATACATTCAGATCTCAACTGAGCATGAAAGAACCAAAGGAGGAAGTGTATCTATCTTCATTAAGGATAAGTGCACCTCAAGACTTGTCAAGCAGTATGACTCTTTCAAGCTACTCCATGTCCAGTTAACCATAAGCAAGATCCCCCACCACATCATAGCTAGCTATAAGTCATCCTCCATGAACCATGAAAGCATACTGCATAACAGGAAGTACTGGCTTACCATACAGCCCAGCACCTTACTCATGGGTGATTTTAATTATCCTCCCATCAATAAGAAACCTACATGACCACAAACATACTGGTTGATAGGTACTTGGACTTTGTCAATGGAAATACTCTAGAACAGCTAGTCAGCACACCCATGTGGGGCTCAAATGTCCTGGACATAGTACTCACTAACATGGGAGAGCATTGCACTCCCATGTGACATCCTAACTGATAAGATTGGTGCATAAATCAGTCTCTTTCAATGTAATTATAAGGACAGATATCCCATCAAGCTCAAAAATGCTTACAAATTTTTCCAAGACAAATTACCTCCTACTAAGCGATGGTATAACAAGTTTCAAAGGCCCCTCAAACACAGATATCACAGACTGCCATGCAGAGGTGTACTCCAAAGGCCTGTATAACCACTTTAGCAGTTTGTATAGAATTGTCTGTACCTGACTGAATTAAAATCAGGTCTTGCCAGAAAAACAAGCTACCCTGTTGGACCTATAGTATAAATCAGCTATACAACAAGAAAAAGAAACTAATGTCCCAAAACAGGAGGGAACCAATTCAGCAGAAGACAAAATCCCTCTCTCGCCTGAACAGACACATTAGAGATGTTGTTGAGTCATCCAAATCTAATTACAAAGCAAAAATAGCCTCCCTAGCTAACTATAATCACAAAGCATTCTTTAACAAAGATCTGAAATATAAAGGAAATACTCAGCTATGTGCTGAACTGGTTGTGGATGGCCTGCCCGTACTCAACCAGAGGTGATAGCCAACCTACTAGCTGACAGATTTGGAGCAAATTTCAACCCCCCACCACATCCCCACCTGTCAACCTAAAAAGTATACCTTCCACCATTCCTCAACCTGTTATCTCAACAGAACAGTTAATTTCTACAGGCTTCAAGGACAAAAATGTGGCATCAATAGGACCAGACAACATCCCAGGTTGCATTTTAAATAACTTAAAATGTAACCTAGCAGACCCACTTGGAGCCCAGTTTAACCACAGCCTGCAGACTGGTTATGTTCCAACAGAATGAAGGACAGCAACAGTAATCCTTATGCACAAAGGGTAACCATCAACTACCCCTGGGAATTATAGACCCATGGGCTTGACTTGCCTCATCTGCAAGACCATGAAAAGAGTCATTATAGACCTTATCTACAAGGCCATATGTAATCTCCAAACGCTGTACCCAACCCAATTCAGATTTATTAAGGGTAGATCATGTCTGCTAAACCTGGTTGACTTCTTTAAGAAAGCCATCTAGGCCTTGGATGAGGGAAAGTCAGTGCATATTGCCTACTTTGACCTTCCCAAGGCATTTGACACAATCCCTTACTCACTCAAGTATTACAGAGAAACTCTTCCAATTGGGAATTAAGCCCTACATCACCAGATGGATAGCCAATTGACTCACCAACAGGACACATACTGTTGAAGTGGGTGACTTCACCTCTAGCCAAAAGACCAGTCACCAGTGGTGTACCACAGAGTTCTCTGCTGGGCCCTTTACTGTTCAGAATCTATTTCTCAGAAGTCCAGGCAAACATGGTTGGCCTGTGCTGATAAAGTTCTTTGACAATTGCAAATTGAGAGCAATCACTGAGACCCCCAATGATGCTAATATACTGCAGAAAGGGTTAACACAGACAGATGATTGATGCCAAAGCCACAGATTAAAGCTGACTGCTAAAAATTATTATTCCCTTTGGAAAGATAATATTCCTGCTAATTACATTATGGACAGCACCCCCCAAGTGTAGACCCAGTGGTATGTGATTGGGGTACTCAGGTAGATAGCAATCTGAACTTTGATCACAATGTATCCACAGTGGTAAGGAAATCCTTCTATGTGGCACATCACATAAGTAAAGCATTGCATCTAGATCTAAGGATGTTATAATTCCATTTTACTCAGCCCTCATCAGGCCAGTAATTGAGTACAGTGCTCTCTTTTGCATGCATCTCACCAGAGACCTGCAACAGCTAGAGACGCTACAGAGGTTTTTTACCAAGAAAATACAGGGCATACAAAACAAGCCCAATGCAGAAAGACTGAAAGCCCTGTAACTGTATAGTGTTTCTTACAGGCTGCTAATGGGTGACCTGTGCCTGGCTTAAAGGGCAGTCTGTGACCCAGCCCTGATGGAAATGCTACACATTTGTAAATCAAACTGCACGAGGTTTCACTTGCTCCAGGGATCTTAACCTAGTTTCTGACATGAACAAGTCATGCTGGAGAGAGATAGATGTATCTCCCAGAGATGACCATTTCTCTGGAACAAGCTTCCCATTCACTTGAAGCAGAGCCCTTCCCTGATTCTCTTCATACGCAACATAGATCAACAAATGGGTGACTGTAAATTCACTCCTAGGGAGGCACCCATTTCCCACATGGACAAAGGTATTAATTACCATTGACTCCTACCTACAGTTGTGAACTTTGCATACCTAACTACTGACAACTGGGGCAACTCAGGATAAATATGGCTAGGCTTGTAAGGGCTCCTGGGCTGTTAGCCTAGTAATCTAATATGAACCTATGAACCTAAGAGCCAGTATAACTATTTCTATATTGTATTACAGGCACCTGTCCTATTTTTATGATACTCTTTAGCTGCTTAAACACCAAACAGAAATAAAGGTTTCCAAAGCCCTACACCTGTCTTTGATATACACTATAATGCTTTGGGTAGCACAATTTGTTATTCTATAAATCTGCAGTAATAGCGATTATTTCAAGGTACTCTAATGGAGACCTTAAGAAGCCTATTAACAATATTGAGGACAGTGGGGTCCCCAGTTTTGATTTTTCTCCTTAGTTCACCTAGGCAACAAAACGTCTTTCAGAGTATTAAGCAACATGTGCTGAATATTTAGCCCTGGCCCCTGACCATACCTTTCAACTGTTCAGATTTTTGCAGAATGTCCAAATTTTCACTTCATAAATTCAGTGAGGCTTGAACTCATTAAATGATTATACACTTTTTGTGTTTCAGATTTAATTTCCTTCAAAAAATGCATACTAATGCAAATCCTGTTATTCTAGCAACTTTCTAAGTTTAAACTTTATAAGAGCAATGTTTAAAACCTGTGCCTCTTTTGGGGCCTTTGACACCATTGTTGAGAGGTATGCCCCCAACACTGCATTTATGAGAGGCAGAGACAAATGTTACGTTTTTTTTTTTCAGTAACCATGAAAAGAATAATTTGGAGGGTGTAGGTGGCTCTTCCACATATTAGAAATGTAGGGGAGTCTACCCCTATGCAAAAAATACTTAAATTTCAGTGAGCCTGATCAGCAGGGGGCTTAATCTTCAGTGAGTCATAGTGGCTGGATTTGCTATATCCTTGTTTTAAAATCAAGGAGAATATGCATTAAAATTATGCTTGGTCTTGTTGCATTGCTGCTTATCAAGCAGTGTAACTGCATTGTTTGCTTTCTTTCTATAAATGCCGTGTGGATCTCTACAGTAGTTTGCCCATGCATGTACAAGCATTTCAGTAACACCAGAATTAATAATTTCCCCAATGATCATGTCAGTAGTTTGTCCATGTACGCACAAGCACTCAGATGACACCAAAATTAATAATATCCAACAAAGGTCCCTTCAGTAGTTTGTATATGTATGCACAAGCATCAAAGTTAATCATTTCTCTCAAAGATGCCCTCAGTAGTTTTTTCATGTATGCACAAGCACCAAAATGAAGCATGTCCCCAATGACCCCTTCAGTAGTTTGTCTATACATGCACAAACCTCAAACAATACCAGAATGAAACATTTCCCCCAACATTCCCTTCAGTAGTTTTTAGCACTCAGTTAACACCAAAATGAGTCATTTCCCCACAAAGATCCTTCAGTGTGCATGAGCACTCCGGTGACACCAAAATGGAACATTTCTCCCATAACCCCTTCAGTGGTCTGTCCAAGTATGCACAAGCACCAAAATGAAACATTTCCCTAACAACCAATTCAGTGGCCTGTCCAAGTATGCACAAGCACCAAAATGAAACATTTCCCACAACGTCCCCTCCAGTAGACCATCCAAGTGTGCACAAGTACCAAAATGAAACATTTCCCCCAAAACACGTTCATTAAACTATCCAAGTATGCACCAGCACCAAAATAAAACACTTCCCTAAATGATCCCTTCAGCAGTCTGTCCATGCACGTCTGCACAAGCACCAAAATTAACTAGTAAGTAACCCTACTTACTTTAAAGACTTGCTCTTTTTTTTGCCCTAGTCTCTCACCCCACACACCAAATGCACCCACAGTGAGTGATTTTGATTGGGAAAACACTGCATCCCTCAGTTCACTGTGGGCACTAATGATACAGCCCAAGACACTGCCTTTCTTGCACCATGGCACCGGCCCCTCTACCTACACAGCCAATTACAGGTCTTTCCGGGGTGATGCCAAAGTAAGATGAGGTAAGCAAGTGCAGGAGGCATGTAGGTGCATCTTGGACATCCGTTTAGGACTTATTGCTTTTTCTTTTAAAGGAAAAAAAACAGTATTTGACTAAAAATACTTTTTTATTTTATTTTTTTTATTTTGCAGCGTCAAGTTGTGCCCTGGACAAACTAACACCCTTGGTGATTGTCCCATTCACTCAACCTTAGCTACGCTACTGGTAGTTTGAAGAAATTACATTGCTCTGTGGTGGGTCAAATGAGTGAAAGCTATCAATATCCCGAGTAATCACTCACTGTTGAATTGGAGCTCTTCAGTTTGGCAGTGGTGAGAGTTCAGAGTCAAACTTTTTCCACAGTCATTTTAGGGCAGTCAGTTTTACTATATAAAATGATATTGTTGCAAAGTGAATTATAGGGGGAAAAAACACTGCCAAAAATAATGAGCTGGAAACCCAATGATGTGCTATAAGATACAGGTCAAAATATTATCATTTAGCAACAGGATGAGTTCACATTTAGCAGTGTTTTCTCATAATTTTGCAATATTTTTTTAATTTTGGCTCATCTGTTGGCATAGTCATGTTAGAACACCATCTTCTTAATGTATACACCTGTTAATACAATAGTTTATCTGTAGTCTCTGTACAAAATCATCTTTGTAAAGTAATTGCAAAATGAGAGCACTATTGTTTTATTTTGCAGAAGTTTATTTCACATACCATATATTTTAAGGTGTTTCATTAATTTTCCTTCTCAAAATCAGCTGTACTGCTGGAAGAAGGTGATGTAAAACACTGCTTAACATAATTTAAAGCATAAATTCGTACAAATTTATGATGTTCTGCAGTCTGCAAATGCTGTAAAGCATTTAACTCGTGTATGTTGCATTCCCATTCTCAGGTGTTATCACATGCCACATGTTCAGCCTTCTGATCACACATATCACACATTTTGGTGAAGAAAGTTTAAGAGGTATGACTACAGCTCAGATACTAAAGCTGCTTAAAGTTAAAGCTATACATTAAGCAAGTAAGTCTAGTCCCATAACGTTTGTTATATTCACTGGTTTTGGCCCAGCTGTTCAGCTTATACACCTTAACGTGACAGTCTGTTGTTACATTTGCTATTTGTGACAGACTGTGACAAGGTTTATGAGCTAGACCTAGTACAGAACAAATTGAAAACTGGTGGCCATCATGTTAAAATAAAATACTCATTAGATGATAAACAATTGACAAAACCCAGAAAACTGCACAAGACTCAGCTTAGATTTAGTTTTCAAATAATGGTTATGTATTTCCTGTTTTTGGCAGAAGATGTAGTTTCAAGCTGTCTTGGGAAATATGCATGGTGAGGAGGTGAGGCTGTATGTAAACAGTTGGAGAAAACGTAAAATGAGGATGCTTGGCTTCTTTATATTAGGGGAAAAGTAACTGTAAAGAATAGTTCTCTTTCCTTCAGGTAAGATCCTAGCCTATTGTGCACCTGCCAATGTAAGTGTTATGCATTGTGAAATAAAACAATAGTACTCTTTGTTTCAGGGTAGCATACCAGCATATTGTCATCTTTTTAATGTCGTGATACTAAGAAAAGGGCACTGTTTATGTCTTCATAATTCCTAGGATGCAGGTTAGAAGGATCAGTTACAGTATCGGGAAAAACTGTTCTTTCATCTGTTAGGTAAAGGATTTCCTTTGTGTATGAAGGCAGTCTTTAGTTGGGTAACAGTAGAGGCAACAAGGACAGAAAGTGGATCTATATGATATTACAACTCCTCCAATTCTACCTCTTTCAAAGATAGTGAGATAGGTTTAGAGCAGAATGGATGGTGTACATACTTTAAATGCTTGTTTGTGTACAACTTGCAATATAGACGGCTAAAATTCTTATTCAGTATTTGATGTCCAGTGTTCTGTACTTCAGACTCAGGGTCTAATAGACCTTCGAAGAGCCTGCTTCCAATCCGTTAGTGTCATAAACTCTATCACCAAGATACTCACCTAATGTGTTTTTAAATAAACAAATTGCATCCATTCTTCTAATGCTAAGAGGAAGAGAATTCCACCTCTACAATGAAAAGAATTGCCCAAAACTCTATTCTTGCATTTAAGGATTACCAACAAGCAATCAAAATTTCTAGTTCCTTTCTGATGTGTTTTTTTTTTTTTTTTGTTATACCCACACCCTACCATGCTTTTAGATTTAAAACTCATATACATAAATATTAAGTCACCTCTATATAATCTGTATCTTATTGAGAATAAAGAAATCTCCCTAAGTCTGTCTTTAGATGTCTTCCCCTTAAACCTTTTATCTGCTTGATATAAAATCTCTATACCCTTTCCAGTCTTTCAGTCTGTAATTAATTAACCATACAAACATTCTCAGCATATTCTATAACACGTTCTATAATTTTAAATAGTGAGACCAAAATGTCCATATCCCCAATACAAATGTCCTCAAAATATTCTTAATCTCTTTATAGCTTTTTTCTAATGATATAAATAAGCTGTAAATCAAAATTAAAGTCACAATCAACTTTTATTCCTAAATCCTTAACATTGCTCACTGCTTCCAAAGTGATATTATTTAATGTGTAAGGATAAAACTTATTATTACCAAAATGAAGATCATACATTATTTATATTAAATTCCATTTTATTAATGGCTGACCACATGTACAATTCATCCAAGCACCCATGGACTTTACTGTGATCCTCAACTGTAGTAACAACTGGCCCTATCTTAGAATGGTCACCATACTTACTAATCCAAATCCCTTGAGGTATAGGAAATTATATCAGAAAAAGGCCAAATAAAACCAACCCTAGGACAGAGCCCTGAGGTACTCCAGAAAAAAAATTAGACTTGGATAAAGTAATCCCCAAGCGAACTTTACTATGTTCTAAAACATAACCAAACCACCTTATCACATAATGATTTAGATCGAGTTGCAACATTTGGAATATTACTTTGTCATGAGGGATAGTGTAAAATGCTTTAGCCATGTCCAAATAGATAACATCCACAGATAACCCATTGTCCAATGCTTCCCATAGTGGTTGGTATAATAATAATAAATTTGTCCTGTAGCATCTCCTCTGGGTAAATCCATAGTGTGTTATGTCTGTACATGAACCTAATACATCCAATATATATATTTACTAATGACTCATGCAAAGCATTTTCCCAGTGTACTCAGCAGACTTATGGATCTATAATTCTGAACAGATATAGTTTAAACTCCCTTAAGTATTGGAATATCTAATGACTCTTTTCATTGTCAAGGCACATAATCTGTTTCTAAAGTTCTTTGAAAAAATGCCTTTAGACAAGACATAAGAATTTATAAAATAGACTTTCTAAAATAGACATAAGAAAACATCTGTTGATCCAACCAGGACCTGATACAGAAGAAGAAGAATTATTTTTTCCCAGATCTTTAGTAGTGATATGTCCAAATAAATTAGGATAATCTCCATCCAAATTAAACAAAACTCATCATTTACACAGTTACTTTCTTTATAGATAACTATTGTATCCAAAAACAAGTCAGCCAAATAACCTGTATGTGTAATTATTTCATTATTATACATAAATATTATCATTATTTTTCTTGCTCTAAATTAATTGTTTGTAAAAAGTCTTATTATTAGTAGGAATATATTTTACCAATTTCATCTCATAATTTCTCATGGCCTTCATGAAAACTCTCCTAAATATGGTTCCATTATTCTTATACCAAGCTTTTATTGGAAAATAGTCTATATTTTTCTATACAAACTTTAATCTTTTAGTAAATATATCTAGTTCACAGTCCCATCAAGATATTTTAAAATGCTATGTCTATCCGAAACAGTTGGAACATGTTTCACTATCAATTCATGAATAAAAGTGAACAAAATGCTCCCAAACCATATCTGTAGTATTATGATTCACCATTTTCTTCCAGTCCCAATTATTCAAATCAGTAATCACCTTTGAAAAATCAGTTCTGCAATATAAGTATCTCGCTGACTTCTTTTTATATTTAGATAAGTCCCACTTAATCTTAAGTTCCATTTTACACCATAGTGGTCTGACCACAAAAATCCAGGAGTGATGCTGCATTTTATTTTGGTAATACTTTTCCTTAATCATACTATATCCAGTATATTTTCCCCTGGTATGGTCTTCATCTAGTTGGTCATAACCAAATTCCATGCACACCTGGAGTATTACAGTTATATTATTACAGTTATATTTGCAATTATTGTGTGGAGCATTAAGATCACTATTAAATCATAATTATTCTCAAACTTAGTAATAATATTTTTACTAAAAATTACAATTTTCCTGAGAACTCAGCCTTGGGGGACTATAAAATAGACATACCATAACAGACATATTATTATTTAATGTACTAACAGTCATAATCTCAAAATCGACTGATTTACTTATCACATTAGAAACAAATTTCATGGTGACATAAATAGATAAACTACCACCCTTCTTGCCAGTCCTAACTTAATGATGAGTCATATATATCCTGATAAATTCCATGGAGGATTTATTTCTAAAAACCAAATTTCATTAATGAAAAACACTTGTTATAGGTCCAGCTTCTATGTCTATATATTTACTATTTAAACTTCTGGCATTACACATAAAACAATTTAAGATGTTATCTATTCCATCTCTCTAGTTTTTCTTACATTCTCCATTCTCAATAAAAAAAAAATCACATGCCCCCCAGTTTTCCCTATGGAACCTATTACCATTATGATTTAAATATAACTTACATTTCCAGAAATAATCATTCCTATATTCAAAATCTTCTCATAACATAATTACCTCAATACCGGTGTTTAGACAGGTCTTTCTCAAAGAATTTGTGAGTGCCCTAGCAATCGTTTTTAACCTTAATCCAAATCTTTGCACAAGAATAACATCAATAAACCTAATTAAAATTGTCCACTCATACTTAGTACAATAATTTGTTTAACATATCGGTAAATAAAGGTACATTACACCTACCAATGTTATTTACACCTGCAGCAATTATAACCTTACTATACTTTCTTGCTTTACTAAAAAGACTTTTAATTGCTATCAGTATATCCCACTTTTTACTTCCATTAAGACTTTTAACTGTAACCCAATTTCTATTCAAACCTGGTATCATATTTCTTATAACCCTCAGCACAGAATCACTAAAGATTAATTCTTCTTTTCTTATTGAGCTTTGATCAGAGCATTCGTTATTATATTGCCAATATTGTTTTCCAAAACTACACCTCCTAAAATCTGCTCCTTTTCTTTTTAACATTTTTCTCATCTATTCCATCAAACTCATCTTGATCTATAATCCTTTTAGCTCCTATCCTCCTTTGACTTTGTATATTATCTTCATTATCATGTCTAAAAGAGTGTAGGACACATGCTCGACTAGCATATGTCCGAATCACAAAACATCAAACACACATACACGAAAGCGCTTAACATCGGAAAGCGCTTCCATGTATGTGTAATTCAAAAAATAAAATCTACGTTTCTGCAGGGGGGCGACCACACTCCCTACTTTATTATTCTCACTCCAAGATCGCAGTACAGTGGGGAAAAGGGAATTTTCCCTTACCGGCACTGTATTCTGATCTACGAAACAGGAACACATACACAGAAGCGCTTGTTCCATGTTGAGCGCTTTCGTGTGTGTGTGCTCGATGTTTTGTGATTCGGACATATATTAGTTGAGCATGTGTCCGGATCCCGTCTAAAATTACCTACACATTTATCTCCCAGATTTTCTCCAAATGTGATCTTGATTTGATGCTTTGTAGTCTTGGGTAAAGTTCCTGTATTACTAACATCAGAAATTAACTAGGGTGATGCTTGCAGCTCCTTACTAAAAATTGGATGTTTTTCCGCTTGTGACAGTTTACACAAATAAGCTTCTTTCTAGAAGAAAGCCTATGTACATCATCCACTACATCACCATTTCCATTATTCCAGTTAATAAGGGTAGTTTGTATCTCCTTACTTTTTAAGATTTTAACTACTAATGGTGATGTTCTGTTACTAAATCCATTTGCACCTCTTTATCAATCAATATATTTCTATTAATAACTTTCTCTGTTTCCTTACACTTTAAACAAATTACATTTTTACAGTCCTAGTCCTCAGTATCAGTACTGAATATGTTACAAACCTAACATTTAATCAAATGACCTCCATCAAGAAGGTCCGTAAGGCAAAAATGATCCATTTCTTCCATTATATCGTAATGTTTAAAAAAATAAATAAGTAAATAACAAATACAAAATTTCCTACCTTCCACATGTCCTACTCCAAACATGCTTAACATGCAAAGATGCAAAAATACGTCTTTGCATTTTGGCATCGCAGCAGAAGTGACAGACTCGTCAGCTCATTATCTTTCTCTTTTGTACCCAACAGGAAATGTCTCCATGTACTTATCCATGCCCTCACTTAAGTGCAAGAAAAAGACACAGACAAAAAGTACAAGCCCAGCCCTTAAAAAAAGAGTCAATGAGGACAAACATTTTCTCTTAAAAAATTCAGGCAACTTAAAATGCTCACAGCCTCACTTATATGCAAGAAAAAGACACACAAGAAATTTTTAATAGAACTCCGTAGAGATGCTGATTATGCTGATAATAACAAATCAGTGTTCATGGTAGGTTCTACCTCATTTAGTATTCATTTCAAATGATGGAACCAGTAGTTTTCTTTCCATTTGACTTAGTAGAAGTGAATGCCCAAAAATGTTGATAGTGGACACTGCTGCTTTTGAGCCTGTGTGAAATGTGCCAGCTTTTCATCACTGTTGGACTTCAGTCAATGCATACTTTAAACTGGCAGCCACTAAAGTAGGTTCCTAAATCACCTGACTAGAATGCAAAGCGATAATGGTATGCTGTTATGACAACATGCACTAACGTTTAAAGGAATTCCCTCTGTTTTAATCTAACTAGTTAGCAGTGTGCTGTTGCAGGCAGACTACATGTTATTAGTATCATTTTAGAAGGGTCAATTAAGTAGAAACCTTTATGTAGTGAAGAGTTATTTAAAAGACAGTGGTTTGCCACAATTTTAAGTGACTCCTGATAGAAGAATGTGCCTATTATATTAAATGGTTTTGAATCTTTGACATTCTTAAGGTATACGTGGGTGTGAATCCTAATACAATGTGGCTGTTCCATTAAATGAGTTTGAATTGTCCACATTCATATTTTTTTTCTAAGATGGAGGAACCGCAGAGTAAGTTATTTAAGTTAAAGTGATTTAAGGTAAAACCTCCTGCATAGGGTGTGCACATGTGAGAGAGTGTGTGTGTGTGTGTGTGTGTGTGTGTGTGTGTGTGTGTGTGTGTGTGTGTGTGTGTGTGTGTGTGTGCGTGTGCACATGTGAGTGTGTGTGTTTGTGCACACGCGCACGTGTGTGTGTGTGTGTGTGTGTGTGTGTGTGTGTGTGTGTGTGTGTGTGTGTGTGTTTGTGTGTGTCAGATTCACTTCTCCTTGATGGAATGAGTATATGCTGGAGTAGGACTTACTTGAATGCAGACTGAATTTCACAACAATTGTCTCTAATCAGAAATACTCATATTAGTAGTCCCTTGGATAAGGAGTAAGCAAGTATGAATACAAGGCTGTTTAGGGTTTCTTAGCAATTATTAAGTTCACATTATGTGATGCAAGGTCTTGTAATACCATGTTGTAGAATGCATGTACTGGCATAACATTTATAACATCTGTAGGTTTTTCATGGTGAAAGTTCTTTGTGTAGGCAGAGCCTCAAAATGCTGTGCTTTAAACTCAAAAATGCCATACCAACAATTTATGCTGATTACTGAAATATAATTAAAATGTAACACTACTGTAAAACAAAATAAAATGCTTTCATCTCTTTGCAAATATAATTGAAACAAGAATATGCCACTCCCAATAAAATGTTTCTCTTTACAGGAAGTTTTTTATGCTTATCAGTAGCTTAACAAATTAAATTGCATAATTTCCTCTTTGTGTAAAGACTTATTGTTTAAAGCTTCCTGTTGTTACACCTAATTTTGTTATCTTCCTCTCCATCTTCACTTTATTTGGATGAGTTTGTACTGGAGTGTTTGTGTAGATGTGAACTTTTATTATAACCTCACTCTAATGGTCCCCTCTATGCCGCTGTGGTGCAGTGGTAGAGTTGTTGCCTCACAGCAAGAGGTTATCCCGTTTGATTCTCAACTGGAGTGCAGGGAGTGCCTTCTGTGTGGAGTCTGCATGTCCTCTCCGCGGTTGGATAGGCATTTGAAAGACATGTGTAAATGGGTGTGCCTTCATTGAAGGTTGAACGTCGAGCTGGCACCTCGGCGTTCGTCAAAATCTACTGCCAATCATTAGCGGACCGGAGTTCCGCTGTGGCGACCCCTAACTGGGAAAAGCCGAAAGACAACAACAGCTCTAATAGTCCCCTCTCAGCCAGACAAACATCTGACCTGCTGATCCTAAATGTCAACATAAGAAGTATTACCAATAAGCTAACAGACCTACATGCATTAATAGCCCACTACAACCCTGATATACTCACCATTACAGAGACCTGGCTTAAACCCAGTATCCAAGATGAAGACTTTTTCCCCTCAGGGTATAATACACTTAGATCTGATGGAACCAACAGGAAAGGAGGAGGAGTAGCCATTCTATTTAAAAACACCCTTAACCTCCAGCTCCTGCACACCACACCACCCACTTTTCAAAGTGCTGAAGTCCTATTTTCTGTCCTATCTATAAGAAACACCAAGAAGATCAATATAATATGCTGCTACATACCTCCAGGCAAAAACTCACTCATAATAGAAGACATCCTACACTGGACAAAGGACAATCTACCTCAGGAAACAATCCTACTAGGAGACCTTAACATCGACTGGGCAGCTTGTAACTCCAGCAGCCCCTCTACACATATCAATCTATATGGGTTCTCTCAACTAATTGAAGAACCAACTAGAATAGATAAGAAAACAAAGAAAGAATCCATACTGGACTGGACACTATAACCAGCTATCCCAAACAAAACTATACAGTAGGCTGTCTCCTAGATGACCTAAATGATCATCTCTCCACCTTCCTACTCCACAAACACTCCAATCACCCCAAACCAGAATACGAGATGACCGTAACCTTACCCCACAATACCTAAATACTGTCGTAAGCCACTGCAACTGGGAACCACTACGGACACTTGGGTTAGACCAGGCAGTAGACTACTTCAATACTACTGTCTCTAACATCCTTAACAGTCTAGCTCCCAGCAGAAAGATCAGAGTTAAAGCCAACCACGCACCCTGGCTAAGTAGGGACACCAGAGCCTTACTAAAAGCCAGAGATAAAGCCTGGAAAGTCTGGAAAACTGACAAAACCCCTAGCTCCAGGCAATACTATCAAAAGCTTAGAAACAAGGCCAAGGCTGAATCCAAAATAAACAAGCAAAACTATTTTCTTAGCTCCCAAAGGAAATATTCAAATAATCCACAAAAATTCTGGTATGCCATTAACTCCCTACTAAAGCCAGGCAAAAACAATACTCTAGCACCCAGCTCTACTAACAATGCCCTAGACATAGCTTCTCAATTTAATAACCATTTTACTAAGTCCATCTTAGCCCTGTCCAGTCAAATAACCAAAAACAGTCTACCTCAATCACAACCCAACCTATCCCACATCGCCCCCTCTTTCGGCCTATCACTAGTGCCAACCTCAGCTATCAAAAAACTCCTCCTAAAACTAAAGCCACCCACATTAGCAGCTGATAACATAACTGCTGCATACCTAAAAATGGCTACTGACTCCCTATCATATCCTGTCTCCATCCTAATCAACCGTTCCATACTAGAATCCTACATTCCCAAACTCTGGAAAGTATCTCACATCATTCCTCTCCATAAAGGAGGTAACTCCTACAAATTCTCCACCTACCGACCTATTGCCATCCTTTGCCCCCATCCAAAATTCTTGATAAATGTATCCACTTGCAAGTGATGACATTTCTTAACACACACAATCTACTATCTACCACACAACACGGTTTCCATCCACATCACAGCAGCAGCAGCCCTTCTATCCTTCACTAATCATATAAACCTTCACAGGAATGATAACAAATATGTATCAGCCATTTTCCTAGACCTCTCAAAAGCATTTGATATGGTCTCCCACTCCATTCTACTAGACTAACATCATTATCCTTCACCTCCTCTACTATAGCCTGGTTCAGAAGTTACCTATAGACAGGCAACAATCAGTCCAGTGGAAAGGAACTCTGTCGACACAACTTCCAACCACCATAGGAGTCCCACAGGACTCTATACTGGGCTCACTATTGTTCTCTATTTTCACAAATAACCTCAACAGCTCTACACAACATCATGCCACACTCATACAATATGTGGATGATTCAACCTTGATCTCTCTGCCTCATCTCCCACCACCGTACATACACTCACTCAAGATGCCTTTAACTCAGTAGAAAAATGGATATCAGGTATCCAACTAATTTTAAATCCCAAAAAGACAAAACTGCTACTATTTACTCCTAATAGAGCAACACCCCACCTCCGTTACTGTAACATCTAAGGACGGCACCACCATCTCCCCATCTAACCATACCAAACTTCTGGGCATTAAAATAGACAATAATCTCCACTTTGATGTTCACATCTCATATACCATAAAACTAGTATACAAAAAGCTAGGCTCCCTATACAGGAATAAGTCCTTTCTCTCACAAAAAGCAAGAGTCACTCTTGCACAAAGTCACCTCCTCTCAACTCTGTTATACGCTGCACCAATCTTTACCGAAATTGGACAGTGTGACCTAGACAAACTAGAATCATGCTACAATAAAATAGCCAAGTTTGCTACTACCTCAACCTATAGAACCTATCACTGTAATGCACTAAAGGAACTAAAATGGCTTGAGTTGCCATCTATCACCAGCTGGGTACAGCCTACAATATTCTCAAATACCCTGAAAAAAATCCCTCAATAACCAATCTACTTACTGTCTACACTGCAAACCAGTACCTCAGATCTAGTGAAAAATCTTTCCTCTCCATCACCAAGGCTAACAATAATGCAGGGAAAGTGCTCTACTCTCACACCATTGCCAGAAACTGGAACTCTTTTCCCCTATCAGTGTCCACTGCCCCCTCCACATCCATATTCAAAAACTCCCTCAAATCGCATCTTCTTAGTACCTGGTTATGCTGTTGTAGCACATAACCCTACCCACACTGCTATTAACTCCCCAAACTCCTCTCATGATCACATGCTGGATCTCTGATCCCCTGTAGGCTTGGTCATCTGAAAGGGTACTTTTTAACTGTAGAATCTTACTTGATATATTATCTTCTCTTACCAATGTATAACTGACAATGTCTTTTTACCTATGTTTTATATCTTCTTTTACCTGGAGTGTTTTATTAATT